>NC_086335.1:25637345-25981722 GCF_032445375.1 Bacillus rossius redtenbacheri | reverse complement strand
GTCTTTTGACAAAATTACTTGAATGCATGTTTTAATAATTAAAATGAGTTATTATCTCTCACTTACATAAAAATGCAAGATAAATCATATATGTTAATCGTGCTGAGTTGCTTACCTAGAGTTTTATTTGTTTTAGCGATATGATTTTTATCATTAAATATACTTATCCACTTTTCACCGCTTAAAGAACAAATTTCGAAAAAAAAAAAAAACACAATTCGTAATTCCATATGATTCATGTTCACTATAAGTATCTTACCTTTATATCAAGTAGATACAGAAGTATGCATTTTATGTTCAAACCAAACTTACCCTTTTAAAACCCTCCCAATGAATGGATCATCGCAAATTGAAAAATATGTGTTATTATTTTTAGTGTTGTTAACAAATATTTTGTTGTTTTTATATGTTTCGCAGATACGAATTTTCCGAATCAATCAAATTTTCCCCTTTCGTACACACGTTAAAGACAATTTTTAATGAATGTGGGGACTACAAAAATTAAATATACATACTCACTTTTCATTCTTAGTTTCCTAACTATAGTACTTATAGATTCGAGAGTATCAATTTTTTAAAACTATTCTTACCTCTTTTACATCCCTTAGGGGTTGAATTTCACAAAATAGTAAAATTTAGTTGAAGTTTTTGTATATTTAATATTGATAGAAAATATCGCTGGTTGTGCTTGATTTGTTTCTAGGATTTAATTAACTATCTCAAAACATATTTATCCCTTTTTCACTCTTTTAGGAATGATTCGTGAAATTACAGATATCCTAAATTTTAAGTTAGCCAAATAATTTACTAATAAATAGGTTTCCTTTAAAAATTGTCAAAGGGTTTTTAACTGATTCTGGAACAAAGAGAAAAATATACTAATTGACAAAAACTTTCTAAACAATATTTTTAAGTTAAACATAATGTAAACAATCATTTCCAATAGTTTTTTCATCATTTCATACATTAACCGAATTTTTACTTAGAAATGTTTTAAATAAGTAAAGATATATAAAACCAAGATTATATTATTCTTAAATTACTTTATTAAAAACGTTTTGAGTAAGCCAAATAAGCAGCATGTGCGAGAAAGAGCTTTAATTCCTACAAAAAAAAGTAATTAGTTTTCCCCTCTAGCAAAATAATGGCAACATTTAGTTACGAATACAATCTTCCTTCTACAGTAGCTCTTGGTAGTTCTGGGCACTGAGGAACAAGTGTTGAACCAATATTTGTTACTGCGCAGGTTGTAATTTATCGATATAGTGAAAATAAATTATCGTTTCATAAGCTCTAATGTCCTAAAAATCTAAAGGTCTTAATGGTGATATGTAAAACCTTGAAATTAACTGTACGGTGCCGTTCATACTAAGGCTATATAAGATAAGCGATATATCTTGAACGATAAACGATACTCTATACGCACAAACAGATATTTCAAATCTAAAGGGAGACGATAAGAAAGGTTCACAGCCGCGCGTTTACACAACATATCGCGCGTGACATATCTCTCGAAGTACCATTTGCCGGTCGCTTCAGCGATTAGTATCGTACGATATTTCGAGCTGAGAACATGACGGGAAGAAGAGATGACAATTCTTTAATCCCGTTCCATGATTTAGTGAAAGCTCATCAGTGCATCTTGAACTATTCCATTGCAACATACAGTATGACAGATGTGACGAGTGCCGCATGGAAGGAAATTGCATTAGAAATAAAAGAGACAGGTCAATGCATTATTTATTTGTTATTTATTTTGTAAGTCAAGAAATTATTCAAATATTTTATATCATTCACTCATAATGTAAATATTTCTAAACTCTGAAACACTAAATAGTAATTCAATTAAAATTCAATATTAATTATGATTCAATTTGACAGAATTAAAATTTACAAAAATGTAGCTTCAATTAAAATTTTCATTAAAGTGATAAAATTATATATTAATATCATTTTAAGGTAACAAATAATGTTGTATAATGAAGTACACCCTACAGTTTGATTTTAAATGTTCGTAATTTTTTTGTTATTTCCAATATATACATATAAATAATTTGTTGTACAAAATTGCTGGGTATTGTAAACCGAAATATCTCCATTGTGTAGGGATTGCACTAGTAGTTGGTTTCAGAAATTATTCACCTATTTCATTTCTTAAGCTTTTTGCTGCGTTAAAGTTAGTTTTTTTTCATTAAACGTACTGTTATCTGATAATAGTGGTACCAGAGAACACATATTAAATTGTTGTGGAACATAAGGTTGCCCTTCTTGTCTGCGTATAAAATGAATTAGCACACATGCTGTCTTAATAGTCTGCACAGCATTTCTTCTGTTGTTATAAATTGGTTGGTCAAATTACGAAATTTTGACGCTAGTATTCTAAAACCATTTTCCACACTTTTTCTGCCTCTTGAAAGTCGAAATTCGAATATTCTGGTCATCATTTAATACTCTTTTTGGAAAGGGCCGTATTATATTATGCTGGAGAGGGAATGCTTCATCTGCCTTAAAGTAGAATGGAAAAGGATCGTCTACTGCCTCGACTGGCAAGGCAGTGTCTTCTGGTACTTTCAATTTATTATCCTGCAATAATTTTCCCATTGTAGATTGGCGAAAAACAGCACCATCACATTTCCGTTCATAGTCTCCAACATCTATTGCGGTGAACATTCCATCTGCGTCAGACAAAGCCATTAGAACTATTGAAAAGAACCATTTATAATTATAATCTTTTAACCCTGTATTTGGGGATCACTGAATGCGAAAATGTTTGCCGTCAAGAGAACCAACACAGTTAGGTAAATTCCATAACTCATAATAACGTTTTGATATATGCTTTCAAGTTTCCTCCGTTGGTTGTGTATAGCGGTTGTAAGTGGGGCCATATAGCAGAACAACTCGAATAAACAATGCAACTAATAGTTGATTTACATCTGTGAAATTGCAAGGAAAGATCTTGAAAACTACTTCCAGTAACTAATTACATGAAAAAATAATACATGAAATAAATTGGGGGTTTGAATCGTAAATAGTTTTGTAATACATGTGTTTTCATTTTAAAAACAACATTTTTAAATAAATCCTATTGATGTCTACATTTTAAGTTTTTGTCAGAAAATAACTGTTGAGAGCAATGGAAGAGTATCAGAACAGCATATGTGTGATAGAAGAAACCACTAAAGACTGGGGAGATACTTCCAGCAATCTTCACGTTGAAAATAATGCACCAAAGAAGTCCAGGAGTCCAATTCTTATCAAAATAATAGAAGTGAGATATTTGTTGCAGAAAAAATTCCTAATGAAGCTTATTCCGTGAAATTAATCGAAAAACCCGCTCGTAAAAACTCAAGTCAAACACACAACAAACGAAAGGGAAAAGACCAAGTCGACGATGCTTTAATAGAATGGATGAAAATGAAAAAAAAAAATCTGATAGTAAAAGTGACTTCTTTCTATTTAAACTGATCTAAAAAAAACTCAGATTGCGTCGTAAGAGGACCTTCCAAACAAAAACAATGTCTCTCTTACATAAGTTGTTAGAGGAGGAAGAACGAGAGAATGTGTAATCCAGTATTTCAGTTGTTTCCAGCCCTTCTGTATGGAGTTCGTCATCCCAACATGATACAAGCTCATTCTCACATGAGCAATATTGCAACGACTTCGTAATTCAATGCGATTACCCCACTGCAGCAAAAAAAAAAAAGTGTAACTGATAAGTATAATTCGTAAAAAAAAAATATAAAATAAAACTTCTAAATTATATTAACTGCTTTTTATATTAATATCTACTTACCTTATAGTAACTATATATATATATATGTATAACTAATGCATCTGGAGAAATAGCCACCTAAAGCGTGTATCTTTGTTTTCAATGGTTCGTGACTCTTGGGTTTTTTGAAAAAGGAAGTTTTCGGAATTCATTCGATTAAACTCCCTGAATTTTGATCCATGTTGGACAGCTCTCGAGAATCAACAGCCGAGCTATGGGGCACGTCGGTAAATCTGTAGGGAAGTGCCGAGTATTTTCTTTTTCTATACATTCAACGCCTGAACCAATAAACCAGTACAACATCTTCCTCACTTGAGCTCATATTTGTAACTGAAGTAGTGAGAATTGTGTTCCCACCACATTTTTATTGCCCAGGTCGCGCCAATTTTTCGCCCGCTGCCATGTAGCAATAATATCGTCGCAACTTATTCTTTTCTATATATCGCCTTAGTACAAACGGAGCCTTATGTATAGAAACAGTAGCTTAATTTATGTTAGTGGGAATTGGAAAAAGGATAACTGAACACTTTTAGAATTAAATCTCAAATGTAACATACACGCATATAAGCACAACGTTTGCAGGAAACCCAAACAGCCGTCCTAGAAAATCATTGCTACTGATGTCGCTCGTATTCTTCAAGGGTGAGTTTAGTTTAAATTCATAACGTTGGCACGAGACCAAGGCAGAGTGAGCCGCGAGAGTTTGTCTGAATGCGTCCCTGAGCGCAGGGGCTTATCTCTGTTTCTGCAGTTGAAGGTCGTTCAGACGAGACGTGAATCGTGGAAAGTGTTGGGTTGTTTTGCGGGCAGGCCGACCTCCCAGGCGCCCGTGTTCCTCGCAGCCCTGTGGACGGACCAGGTAGAAGTATGTCCTGCGAGAAGAGGGAAGCTATCTGTATGCAGGGACTGTTTGTGCCCGCAGCAGCAGGGGTGGGCGGCTGTTACCTGGGCGCAGGGGCGAAGGGGCGGCGCGGGGCTTGATAACCCCGCCACAAAGCAGCAGTCACGTGCGAAGGATTACAGCGGCAGACGGTTCAACGATCTTATCTCGCGGCAGACATTTCGCGGCAAAGGAGCTGGAAATTTCTGTCCCTCCCTCCTCCCACCACCCCTTGAAAACCCACGCCCCCGCCTAATGCTGCCAAGCCCACAGACGCCCGTGCGACTTCGCGCTAAGTGGGCTGCCTATCTTCATGGGCGCCAGAGATGGCAGCTCAATTAACATAATGTCCAGGAAAAATTATCTTGCTATAAAAGAGATGTTTAGCAGCAATGTTTAAGAGATTATTTTAGTCAAGGCATTTTTTTATTTCAAGAGCAAAAACAAAGTCTTTTTCGCGTCAGATTTAAAAAAAAATATGAAGGTATATTTTCATCATTATAACTAGCTCTTGAAAGCTCCCAGAGATGAACTGTTGAGTTATTGGCACACGCGTGAATAGTAAACTTAGATATTCAGGTAATTAATAAGAATAACAGTTTTTATTAAATTAACAGGAATATAATTTTTAATTCATCAAAATAACTGTAAACAATTATATTAGCATCTTTATATTTTAATGAAAAAAAAAAAACTACGTGAAACTATTTCAATTTTGATTTCTAAAATTTAAATTCCTTATTATGTGCTTCAAGATTATTTAAAGTATTAGGAATCGTTTTTGACAGTTTTATTCTTGTCTTAGAAGTATTGCGTTTCACAACAACGTTTTACGGACGTTTAAGAACTATGACCTCAATGATATATTGAATTTATTTGAAGAACATAGCTTGATATTAATACAGCCGTAAGCATAAAAATATGTTTTGCATATGTGAATGAGATATTTTTTCTTTAAAAGCCATTTATCTATTGAAATTTTGTTTTCATTGCATAAGGTAAAGTATATCATTGTTGTTTCGATACATTTATAAATAAACTTTCTATTCCACAACAATTCTTGAGATTAAATTTACTACCACATAATGATAACAATCATAGTTTTACAATTGTTATTAAAATCGTGACATGCTAATTAAGCTTACCAACCTGTTCAGTGTTCAACTGTAATGCATATTTTGTAATTTTACTTTAGATGTAATGGAAGCTTCTTACTGTAACAATTGAGTGGAAAATCTACAAGGCAATGCTTTGGCTATACATTTGATATTTTTATAAAAGAATGTAGGAAATAAACCGTGGATTCATGTGGAATTTTCCATGAATTTTTAATGTATGTAGCTTCATTACTATGCTTATGAAATAAAACTGAAAAAAAATATATATATAGTGTAAACAATTTGTGCCTAGGTACTTCAGGTTTTGGGTTTTATGAAGGAGACATTTATCTGAACTACGTTATTTTAGGACAAACGTGAACAGCTATTAATTTCCCTGCCCTATAAATTGTTTCATTATTTCGACTTCTGCTTTGCGCACGCCAAACCTATCGTGGTCCAGACATGGTTTGGTAAACGCCAGGGACATATATTGCGGGGAAAAAGTCTTGCGGGCTGGGTTACATTGTTCGATTGAAACGCTTTGCTCGGAACGGTCCAACCGAGCCCTAAGCAAGCAAACAGTGCTAACAAGCACGGTCCGGTTACACATTAACTGTTCCAAAAACATCAGTCATCGTCGTGACGCTGATGTATATATCAGATAATCACGGAACTGATATAGTAGCAATTCCCGGTGTACTCTTAAACACATCAATCAGTCGCTGTTGTAGCGAAACCTTTACTTTCATCCACGCAGCAGGACCATTTTTAAGTGTCTTTTAAACTTATCATTTCTTGCAAGTTGCGTGCGGCATTTTTTTTACAGCCAAATTTTTTGCGAGGTAGGTTCTTATCACATTCTCTCTTTTCGTCGCCGAGCATTACTGATGTTTAAGAAAATATTTTCACATTAGCGTCATCGATGCTCGCTAGTGGTTGACGAATCACAAACCGTTAAAGTCTCCATCGACAGTGAAAGGTTATTCATCGATGTTTAATCTGTTGCCAGCACTGTAGTCATTAAAGTCTCTTCTGCTGGTGGTACCACGATTGTTGAAGACTTCTCTAGTTTGGACTGGTGACGATGATGCACATTCCGTCGGGATCTGACTCGTTTCTGACGCGATCTCCTCAGTTAATGGTACAGCTTCCATCAAGGTATTCATGGTTGTCATTGACAATGCCAACGGGGTCTGCGTTGCCGACCTCATCGCTTGCGAGATCTCCGATGTCGAAGCTACAGCTTCCATCTAGGTCTTCATAGTTGTTATTGACAATGCCAACGGGGTCTGCGTCGTTGTCGTCGTCACTGCCATCAGAGTTCCCGTAGACGAAGGTACAACTTTCATCAAGTTCGAAGTTAAAGATGGTAAAGATGCTGTAATCCCCTATTTTGCCTGACCGGGCCAGAAAACACTAATAGGGACCAAGCAGAAGGCTGGATTACAATAATAATAAACCCAGGCTGATGGTATTAGTTTATAATATTCAGTTCCAAAAGAAAAATATACACAGTAAATATTCCACATCAGAAGAAGGCATTACTTCAGTTACAGACTCAAACAATCTTAAAATCATATAAAGACACATAAAATAGAATAATCAATGGGGGTCAAGGTCTCTAGCAAAGGGGGCATACAGGCCGTTCCCCTCCAATACAACCTCCAGCCTCACAAATTCTGGAACCACCTGCCCCCGTCGTCCGGTGCACCGGTTACACCAGACAACTTAACCCCACTAAAAATCTCATAAAAATTTTATATATATATATATAGCAAAATAGCATATGTAAACAATCGATATAAAAATATTTAAATATTTTAAATTTCTTTGTTCAGGTACTATTACACACATCAATATCATACACATTAGGTCACTGGCCTATTCACAATAATAAATACATTTTTAGCACCAAGATAGAGTTACTGAGTATTTAAGAATGTACCTGCACTTGTGCTAAAACAAATTATAATAAAACACCTATTTTGGTAAAATGCTTCAAGCTGGACTGGCAATAAAGTCTATACCTACTATGTACATTGTAATCACAATATAATGCCACAAAACATTTATAAAATTAATAATCACCTAACAAGTATTATAGTTATACCTAACCAAGAACAAAAGTTTCCTCAGTTCACTATTTCCGTTACGAATTTACTTTATGATGATAAACAAGGTGAGCACCAATAAATATAATAAATATAATTTAAATTCCAACGGAATAAAATTAACTTTACTTTAGCAGGAAAGGAAGAATTTTTTTTACAAACTACTCATCCTATTTGTGTGGCAAACCTGACTAAGCCTCAGCATTTCCTAATCGCCGGATTTTACAGCCGAATAGTTAGTCGGCAGCAAAAAAAAGCAACAACGAAAGAAAAGCGACACAACATAGCGGTCAATCAGAGCACAACTCCACGAGACAAAAAAAAAATATTAAATCTGAGGAAAACCTACACATGCCTAGACTCCTAATTAAGAGAGAAATAAATCTTCGATAGATCCACAAAAAAATTAAAATGTCAACACTTACAGCTTGAAGGAAAACTGATCTATGAAGAAAAATCAAATTGCCCCTAGCAATTTACAGAAGTGTCGGAGGAGCGGCCCCATTCTCTCCAGCCGCTGACGTGCCTTGAAGTCGCCGCGCTGACGTCATCACTGCTGCACTGATTTCACAAATCTTCTATTCGTAGACTCCAGCTTCTACTTCAATATCCAAGCAGGTAGAACACGGCATCCTCGTAGCAGCACTCTTCATATCTTCATTCACCATGAAAAAACTCTCTCTGCAGTAAACTTCCTTCTTGTCCTCGGCAAAAAATATTATTACAACTTCTGGCACCCCGACGTGTAGATTTATGAGAGCAAAACGTTTTATTCTCGTGACCAGTCCAATACTCCGACGCAGTTCGGCTTCATTTCTTTCTCCACTTGCTTACTCATCGTCACAATCCCTCGTGAAACTAATGCTGATTGAATTCATAACTCTCGTTAGCTAATCGATGAAAGGTGAGCCTCTATTCCGTTGTACTCTTGTCTCGGGCGCGCAGCTAAAGTTTTTTTTTTTTAACGTCTCGTCATTTGTTGCGAAAGCTTCCTCACAGTTAACCGCCTTTTACTCCTCCTCCAACCCTTCTCTTCAGTAGGTACGACATTCCTCTTTTAAGCAACTCACATCAACTCACTCCACCAGCTGTCTCCTACCAACTCCTAACACACGCCCACTACTGCCAATTCCTTCACCCAAGCGCTAAATTCCCTCGCGTACCAACAGCACAAAAAAAACACACCAGATCGCAACGCCGCGCGACAAAACCAGCAACTAACTCAGATCGCCGCGCGCGCTTTCACACAGATAGCGTGCACGATTTGCGCCCGCGGCTCGATCACACACACAGCCTGAGCAAACACAACGTGGCACTCAAATGAGTGTCACAATGCTATCAATATATATTACAAAATATGAATTTGTGTGAATTATGTATCAGAGGATACACACTAGGTGATCCTTACACCGTCGTAGCCAGTAACAATAGAATACCTTTCTTATTTTGTCGGTTTTATCCGCTTGCCCTTGTTATTCCTATCGAGACTTCGGATGATTTTCTCATGTCCTCCTGATTATTTCTGTCACTATTCTCTTGGTTTACTCCGTTTGTTCCTGGTTATTCCTATCAATATTTTGTTGATTTTTTTCCGTTTGCACCTGGTTATTTTTGGTGAGAATTTGGTTTATATCCTCCGAGTGTTTATGGTTATTCCTGACGATACTTTTGTTTGTTTTCTCTGTGTGATCCTAATTTTTTCTTGGCAAGACTTCTGGTTTTTTTCCTGTGTACTTCAGGTTATTTATGATAAAACAATACCTGCAAATAATTTTTTTTATTCGTAATGAGATAATAAATTTTTATCAGAGTTCCAGCTTTAGACGTCTACCATAGTGATTATAATAATGTCTTGAGATAAAATTTTCAGAATAAGTCTAAATTTGATCACAGGTTTATGCAAACAAAATAAGTTGAAATAATTTTTAGAATTTATGGTTGTGCTTCCCAAGTCTTGGTATAAATATTCGAATATGGGGCTAAACAACATTTTTATTGTAAACTAGCTGAAGTACCCGGCTTGGCCTGGTCTAAATACATCATAATATGAAGAACATTACTACTGAGTTTCAAGACAGTGGGGCTAACATTAAAAAAAAAAACAGAAACAATTTGATTTTAAGTCCCATTGATTGCAAAATCTCAGTGCATCAATGCTACTAATCAGCAAAATCGGAACGCTAATCTTCAGCTTCTTTTGTGGAAAGAAAGGTTACCCCTAAGTAAGACGTGGCAGACGCAACAAAAGATAGCGCATTACGAATTCAAGGCAACGTTATATATAGACCAAGTTCTAAACCAAACTGTTGTTAGCGTCTTTAGTTGGCTAGCAGCCGCGAGCTTCACTAAGCAGATGTGTTTCATCAAGGAGAAGGATAGGAATTTTCCAGTCCTTGCTATATGACCGTGTGGTGAACATAGAGACATATGACATACCTCCTATGATTTTCTATTATAAACATTTATTTACCCCTTTTTCGTTCTCTTAGGGATAGAATTTCATGTTTATGTGTAGTCTGTCACTCTCCGGCCCGTACGCTATCCATATTTAAAAAAAATGTCGATCCGTTGCTCCGTTGTTGCGTGAATGGACAAACAGATAAACACGCATTCACATTTATAATATTAGTAGGGATAATAAAGAAAAAATATTTAAGATAGACGCTGAGCCTCTGGACTATGTTAAATTAAATGCAGTTTTACAACCATATAATATTTTACAACCATTAAATCGAGAATTTTGTAATTGTAACAAATTATTTCATTGAATTAATTGGTGCTGGTTCCACTATAAAATATATGTAGAAAATAAAGGTTTGATACACAATTATTTAAATTAAATAATTTTTCTACAGCCAAAAAATTCGTAGTGGTTGTAGAACTTCGATCAATTAAACGTAATCCAAACGCTAAGTGTTCTATTTAAATATGTAATTTTTTTATATTATTAAAAATTAAAATTATGTTTGGCTCAACATTTAAAAACTGTTTGCTAGCATTTGGATGCAGGTTAGATCATAGGTCGTATGACGTTTTTAACCTATTTCGTCGGGATGAACGTAAAGAAGAAGACTGTCTGTAGAATTTAGATTCATCCTTTATAACGCTGGTGGGATCTCGCGATGCCTTAAGACCCTGCCCACACGCGGGGTGTTTTAGTGTCGACGTAGAGACCGCAGGCCATCGACAAAGTCCGGCATTCAATTATTTCCGTGTCACGTCCCGATACGGACATGCAGCGCTTCAAGGAAGAAGACCAGGGATGAAGAGGGGTGCGGGGGCATTCCAGTTCGAGAGCTCTAGGTGTGTGATTTACGCACCTGCCGCTACGCTAATGGAAGCCCACATACATGCGTAAGGGACCACGCTGTTGCCGCACTTTCACAAGGCTTTGGTTTATACGCGACGGTAAAATAAACGACGGAGGGTATTCCGGCGCAGACGCGCTCGTTAATTGTCTTATACCTGCCCTCTACCCCCTTCCGGTGAACAAGGGAGTTTCGTTCACCGATGGTTTCCTTACCTGTAAATCCCCCCCCCCCCTTACCCGAAGCGAAGGCGGTAGCTTAGAACTGAACTGTTATTGTAATTAACAGCGCGGCCGGTTCAAGAGACACGGTTTTAGTGCTTGTACCGCGATGGAAATGATTTAACTTAAGATGAGTCCAGTGGTTTTCTAAACTGCTCTTGCTACTCACTTCAGTTTGGTCACTTATCTTTCTTCAATGGAGCCGCGTATAACTAAAAATAGTTCTTAGCTTAAAAAATATTTTTTTTTATATAATCCACGTGACATATTAAAAAAATTGCAACATGTACTGCAATTAAAGATAAACTCACATTTAACATTATTTAATGTATGACTTGTTAGGCGCAGTGTGGTTTAATTTATTTAAATAAAATTTTATTTTAAGACTTTGTTTACTTACTGGTTTATAGTGACGACTAAATTAAAAAAAAACGGCTAGCAATATACGTGAACTAACGTGAGCAGTCCAAAAACTACAATTTATGAGAAAGCAATGTCACTTAGAGTATCCAGCCCATATACTTCCTGTAAATTTTTTTCTGCGTAAGTCCACAAAAACATTTAAAATCATAGTTTATATTTATCGTAATAAATGTTAAGGAAGCTCCTTTAACGGTTAATTTTTTGTTATTTTTACGTTTGACATTGTTAAACTTCTAGACTTTTGAGTGGCATAAATTCAACAAGATTAAACCCACACACACACACACACACACATATATATATATAAGCCTTCCTTTATTCATAATTAGTTGGCGAAGTTGAAATTTGAACTTTTGTTTTGTGCAGCATGGATAAGGTGAACCAAATTGAATAAATAACTTAAATTTTAGTTTTTTAAGGCATTGCCGGTGGCTACTGCGTGGCATGGTTTAAAACTCATTCTAAAAAATCTATTTAATTTTTTTTAGCTTTAAAAAATTATAAAAATTGTGATAGTTTGAAAAAGTACTGTAAATTAAAATAATATTTTTCTTAAGGAAATTAAACAATATCACATAGAAGCCAGAAAAATTATCTTTAAACCGAAAAAAATTTCAATTTTTTAATTTCATTTCATTCTCCTTGACCATCCTGCACAAAAACCTTCAGAATGCAACTGTGCCAGCTTTTTATACAAAAAGGTTGCGCGATATGTGTGTCGGCAAGCTTAACCTGAGTGGAACGTGAATGTGTAATAACGCATTGTAACGGGACATGCGCCCTGAAGTGAGACGGGAAGAGAACTGCGCGACCAGCACGGTGCGTGGGACCGAGCCTCAAGTCTGCGGGACCACCGCGCAGGTGTGGGGAGGGCGATGACGGACGTGAGGCTCGTAAATCACTCCGCGACCAGGGCTTCCCACGCGGGGGTGGCTAATGAGAGACGTGAGTGATGGTGGTCAGTGCGCCAGCTCCCCCCCCCCCCCCCCCAATTAACCAACCAGCTCTTCTCGTCCTGGTGGGAGGGATCGCCTTCAGCGTTCCCGAATGCTTACACACCTCAAGTTATCAACACGAACAACAATATTTTTATGGGAATTTTTTTTTTCTTGTCAGCATTTTAGGCAAAGAAAAAAAATTCTGTCCGTTTATCTGGCTGGCCGTACGAAACACGATTTATCGCAGAAACTTCTGAAATTCACACAATTCTTTTATATAGTAGTCAAGGATTTATTTAGTTTTTATTTGGCTGAATATCTCCTACAATTTTCCGAACTTATAATAATAATAATAAAAATATATTATTTCTGCACCGTGTTTAACATGGGATTGTGACATAACTTATTTTATATTTTGTATATACTCTGTGTTGATTTATAAACCCATTATTTTGACAAAAAAAATTTATTTCATATAGTTTTACTTGCTGGAGATAGAGGAAAGCCATGCTCTAAATTAATATATTTTTTTTACGTTTATTTGTAATTCGATAAGTAGATAAAATACATCAACTTCAATCATGAAACAATTTTTTAATTAATGGTTTATTAAATAGTTAGTATTAAAAACTGTATCAGAAAATCTAAATAGACCAATAAAGTGATCTATGTCTTATGTTGGTTATAAATATTTGTTTAAGAGTGGGAAAACCCAGACATTTGCGATTTAAAAATATATTTATGTTGCAAAATATACTTTTGATATATTGTTTTTTTCTTGGCAGAATACAGAATTAGCATTGATATATTTTTAAGGAACTGTTTAACGACTTTTATCAACATACTAGAAATTATTTAAGGAGCTAAAAGTTTGTGTTTATAACTACAACAACAAAAAATAATTATTTATAATTTATAAATACATTATTATTCATGTCTGTTTTTAATAAAATGCATAAACTTTCTTAATCTGAATATAATGCCTCAGTTACAAAACTTATTGAATCATTTCCATCGTGAATTTAGCAATCACATTTAGTATGTTGTTGTAGGTTTGATGATGTGTTGTAAGTGTGACTGCAAAAAGGTTTTCAATATTCATATAGGCTATAAAGTAAACACACAAAAATCATTCCCTTTGGAATTCAATTCAAACGAAAACTTCCACTTGAATTGCAGGCCATTTGTATAAATGCTATAAAAATTTTAAATTTGAAACGGAGGAAAACTTCCCGAATTAACTTTTCTGATGAAATAAAATGGTTCTATCACCATTAATTATTTAATATATTTAACTTCGTTAAAATTTTAATATTTACAAATAGAATCTCTGCATTTATTAATTCTGCGCATCACGAGTGCCTAACGAATTAATCTTCAAAATACATTAAATGTAGAGCGCAGTAACCAAAACGTAACACACTGAGCAGAAAATAACAATTATAACAGCTCTACATCTGTCGTTAAATACCCGGCTATTATCAATCAGAATGCTACAATTTGTTTTAGAACTCCGTTGCTATATCTCTGTTCGTCAATTCACTTTACAACAGCAGTTATGTCTCATGAGATGGAAATTTGTCTATAATTGCTTTCAGAACCACGTGACTAAAATAACCAAATATTAAAATTCAGCATTAATTAACACAAGTTTGTAACGCAATATTACTTTCACTGGTTGTATAAAATCTAATAAATCTCACCCCGGCAAATAATTTCCAGAATGGAGAAAGAATTATTTAATTTTCGTAGTATCACACATTAAGACAGCTTATATTTGATAAGCTTTTGAAAAAAAATTTGAAATTAAATTTATTTGACATAATAAATTAAATTTTAAAATGAATCGTAACAATACTAAACTGAAACCAAAGAGGTTTTAGAGTGATGACATATTATAATTCATCTCTCTTAACAATCCCAGCTACTCTCTAGGATAGCATTTTATGTGTTAAATGTTATAATTCAGCAGATTATCGCACTATCAAATTAAAACATCGATTGAACCACGTTGTGTATCATGAAGTTGCTGCACAAGAAAATAACGAAAATATTATATTTTTAGTTATGTTTCTCAGTGTTCTTTCTTCCGATGTTAAATAAATTTAAAAAATAAAAATCATAATAATTTTAATTATGTTTACCATGAAGCAATTATTTTGTGCCAGTTTTGCAGAACGTGGAAATTGGTTGGTTTTATTTTTTTTGTGAGAGTTGCCTGAATATGAAATGCTATCGCAACACACGGCTTGTTATTTACACTGTGATGAATGAACAGAAAAAGGAAAATTTAGCAGTTAATTCACTTTAGTTCCTACAAAAGCATGATTGGTATAACTTACATAAATTTTAAAAACTTTTTAAGTAAAGTTCCACGTGTTGCATTTAGGCTTAGATTTATATAGTTCCTTCCACTCAAATTGTTTGTCACCCTATCAGTAGCCTGAAATGCCTGCCCTTTAAAAGTGCTTTCTTTGACGAAACATTTGCGGACACATTTAATTTATATAGTAAAATATTTCAACATTAAATAAACCAACAACAATATGATTACCAAAAATAAATAATATTTAACTTTTTGAAAAATTTCAATATTAATAATTTTTGTGGTTGTAACACTAAGGCTTATAACACGAACTTTTTTTTTATAGCAACAACAGCTAACAACATCATAAGGAATTATGAAGTTACCGGTATTCTGGGTTCTAGTTGCGAGGAATGCGAAGAATTTCATCAATGTTTCGGTCGACCTTGCAGTAACAATTTTCAGTGTAGTGGTTACCTAATGTTGGGAAATACGTTGCACTAGTTTAATGACAGTTGCAGCAGTCTTTCGTAATTAAATATATATTTGTTACGGCAAAGAAATATACATTGTTTTTATTTTTTTTGTGAATGGTTCAGGAATATTAATGTAAACACACAGATATTATTAAATTGGTAAATTAATATGAAAAACCACTCTATTACTATAAAATAGTGTTTGCAGTAATATTGAGTTCAGGTTATTATTTGGACATATATGCTTTGTGTTGTCCTAGTATCTCAAATAAAGTAATTTGTAAACCGTTCCGTAAATATCTTTCGAATATTAACTGCGTGCAATACTAAGCATAATATAACAAAATAAAGACAAATTATAAAATAGTCGATTATCTTATTCATAGTTTATAAAACATAATGCTTGAATAGACATCTGTAAGAAATACAATGTTATCTCGAAAAGTTTATAAATGAAAAAATAACCGCATCCGTGTTTTTTACAAAGCTACAATATTTTTATTGTAGTATTACAACATTTTTTTCGGCAACTGGTTTTCCAAAAGAAATTTTTGTAAAAGTACAGACAATTATTATTTTGTTCTGAGTGGTAAGGTCATATAATTTAGGTAATTGCAGCTGTAGTTTAATTTTTCCTCGTGAGCATGTGTGTGTGGATGAGGAGAGACGAGTGCGCAGGGGTGGGGAAAATGTAAATCCGTCCGGGACGGCCGACACCCCTGAGAGCCCGGCTCCAGACGGCGGTCGACAATGAGCGATCCCCTGACTCACACGCGCTCTTCGACGGGGCGTTGTTTAGCTCTCCCGTCACGTGCCTCGCCTACGCCCCATCGCCCGGGCTCATTATGCGGGCCGCCCTGCCTCGCCCTGCCTGGACCCTCCCCTCCCCAGCCACCCCTCCACCCACAAGAACAACACCGCTTGCAAACCACCCCAGCATCTTCTTCGTCAGCTTGCGCACACACTCGCTGGCTTCGTCGAGGGTGAAGATTTCACCGACGTTTCGGTCGACCTTGCAGTCACCATCTTCAAGTACCGAGGTCCTCAGCTAGGTAACTGTTCCACCCTAAAGATGGCGATTTGCAAAGTCTACCGAAGCTGGTGAAATTTTCGCCTTCGACGCTTATAGAACCCAGAAGCCAAGTATTCCCGTGAGTGTACAAGTTGTAGGTGATGAGGTTACGTTGATTAAAAACTCACAAACATGATATTGGAACATTAAAATCGTTCAAATTGTTCCTAAGGCTTTGACTCTCACGCCATGTTGATTTCTATTTATTAATTTTGCCGTTGTTTTTACTGTTAAGTGCTATTTCATAAATTTAAGCATAACACCTTCCGTGCATTTTTTGTTACACTCTGGGTAATAAATGTAACGGTGTTAATTAATAGCCAGTGATATATTCCCAATTTCCAAACAGGGACTTCATTTCAGCATTAAAAAATACACATAATCCGAGCATTACAACTTAGATACGCGCCTTCAATTTAATCACTCACCTAAGCTGCGAACACACGAACCATTTAGATTAAGTATCAAGCAAATAGCTTATCAATGCAAACGTTTACTAAAAGAATATTACGGGCTGTTAATTAAAACAAGTGCTTCAGAAATATAATTACTATTGAAATACCGACTCATTTAGACAACAGCACAAAATAAAAATGTAAAAAGCAGCATATTCAGCACAACACCTCCAGTTAAGGATCAGCCAAAAAATATATATAAATGGCCAATATGCTCACGCTTAAATAGCATGACAGTGATTTACAATGCCAATTACTAGGCTCAATACTGCATAACGTATAAATCAACCACTGTACAACAGACAGCGAGTTGTACAGTGATTGATTTATAAGTTCTGCATTATTAAGGCTTGTAAAGTTAAAAAAAATAACTGATATAATTCAAATGACATTTAGAATTTCAGATAACAAGTAACTTGTGCAGCAATTTTGATTTTAAGGACGCTTGCAAAATTGAATCTCAGTACGCTGCTATCATGTAGATTTTGGTCATGATGGCCGTGTGGATTTGGTTCTCACAGAAATTAGAGAAAATTAAAAACCATTTAATTTTAAGATATATGTATACTTAAAAAAAATTTGGGAGTAATGTTCAGCCGAAGAATTTGTGCAAATTGAAGCGTTATCTGGACGCTAGAAGATGCAATGTACAAGATTCTAAAATGTTTTAAACTGGCCGAAGCATATATTCGAACTGATTTGTCAAATATAAACCATTTTAATCGAAATTACAATAAAAATTTTTGTTGAAAACATGTTTAGTAAAACTCACCATCAATTGCCAAACAGTGGTTGCGCCCATCTGAAACTGATTTTTTAATAATATTTTGTGTCCCGTTTTGAAAATTAAAAATCGTGATATGGAATATTGACTGCGAATAATTTTGAAATTTCTATTGACTGTGTTGTGTGTGGATATGTTAAATGCAATAAACCTGTATTATTTTTTATCGTGTTTCGTCAGTTACTGTGTATGACAACAAACACAATACTCCCAAGCTTTATTATTTTCGTGTGAGATACTCACAAGTACTAACTAGCCATCATTTTTCTCCATACGCAGATATCTGCGAATACATTCGAAGCAACACAATTCACCCTACTACTCATTAAGTCTCAGTAAGGCATCGAAATTGTAGAGATACCTTATTTCCAAACAATTTAGTCAATTCACATATATTATCAGCAAAAACGTGTAGGTATTCAGTATTTTTTTTTTATTTATGTCATATTTCTTCTGTAGTGTTGGTACGCTAACCCATGGATGGAAGTATCAATTCACAACCATTTCCTAAAAACGCAATCACACATGCGAGAGATCGTGCACACCACTTAATTAAACATTGAAATTTAATGAACTAATGTATAATAGTTTTTTATATTGTATAGAGTTTATATGGTGTCACAAAATTTTTAGTTGTGTTATATTAAGAAATAATGACTGTGTTATATATAAAATCATCATTATTGTTAACTATTTGGATCATTATTGAGTGCAAAAATATAATTTTATAGATTTGAAAGTTTTGTTGTTATTTCTGTTTCCTGGAAGAAGAAAAAATGCCCATCAAAATATTATAGTAGTTTAAACAAAAAAAATTAATTCTTAACTTATTTTAGTACTGTTTTACATAATATTGTTACAGAACTACAAATTTGGTTACTGACAGTCTAAACTATAAAATAATTGGTGCAGAAATAACAATTTATCTTCTCTAGAAATTTCAGAATTCCCCGTGATTGATTTTTGAAGTTCTGCATACGTCTTTAAATCAGTAGGAGTCAAGAGTTTTCACACATAATGTAGAAGCATACAATGTAAAAAAAAATCAAGCATGAGTTTTAAAACAATTAAATTTCAAAGAACCATATAAAGATGGACACAGTGTAATTAATGTTAAAAATCTGTTAATCTTCCATTATTTATTAAAACATAATGTTGCTAAAACTTGAAATTTGAATGTTTTTGACACCACTGACATCCACTTCAACACTATATCAAGTAGATAAACACACAAATAGGCTTCATTTCATCAGCGCATGGATCTCTGTCACGACTAGCACGCCGGCTACGAACATTAATAAACTATGTCCTATCGATTGTCGTGTGTACGGTGGGCTTGATAGTGACCTAGATCGCAATGGTTGAGACACGGAAAAAGAGTATCGATTGACCTCGATGGTTTGAGGTTCTCGGAATTAAATTATTGCCTCGACACTAAACTGAAGAGCGTCAACTCCATTGATGATACAACACGTGTATACTTCGGACTTACTTTAATAGAAGTTATTCTAGTAAAAATAAAATCTGATATTCTTATGGGAGGTTTGTTTAGTTAAGAATTTATATAATTGAAATTAATGCGCCCCAACGTATTAATTGTATTTTCTCACTGTAGTGGCTATAATGACTAGAAAAATTTTATCATACTAAATTATAATCAATATATATATTTATATTCTCAAATAGAATGTAACAAGTGGTGGAAAACAGGTCCAAGAGGATAATACTGATTAATTAACTAGAATTTAATTATTAACTTCCATGAAAATTTTTTTTTATAAATACAACAATTTAAACGACAGTCCACAAATTAATCACACTTTGATAAGTCCACTATTCGCATTCCCCACTGGAGCTGTGCTAGATGGTGGTTGTCTCTAATGCTCGTCGGTCCCAACAACACTGCCTCGCACCGCTCACTCGGCCGCTGCGCTGCGACACCGTCCCTGATGCTCACGCAGCCGGTCGCTCGTCGCCCGCCATCTCTCGCCAAGGAGTCGCTCGCCCTCTTTCACTTCACTGCAGGCTCGCAGGTCCCGTCATGGAAGCGTCTCGTAGCCCACCCGCGTATCGCGTCGTAAAAGTCCCTCGGCCCTACCACTCGAACCTGCGAGAACAACTTCGTCCTGGTCGGACCACTTCACACGACGGGGCTCTGGGAAACTGCCGAACCTTCCAGAGAGACAGAGAGACACCCGGACTCCACGGGGAGGCGCCGGCGGAGAGAGGGGGCGGGGTTGTCAGAAAGCGGCTGCTAATGCAAGGTCCTTGTAGCTGTAGGGGGAGGTATAAGGGGGAAGGGGCAGGTATGGACGCTGCCTACGTCACGCCCTTCCAAGGGCACAGTCCACCCCAGGAAGCCAGCATGCTGGCGAGCCGGCTGGCTGGCCTCATCCCTTGCATCCTCGTAACAATAATAAATATAAAATTTTGGGAGCGTGTACTTTATGTACGTTCTTAAGACGTTATACTTACGTGGCGTAGTACACAACTAAGTTCATAAACACAATTTATATAATCAATATATTCAATATAAATAAATGTTTTAATTATATGGACTAGTGTTCAATATCAAACACTAAAGAAGTGTATGACTTAAAAGAACATATAGCTATACTTTTTATTTGTAAAAAAAACTTTTTTCATCATGAAAAAAAAATCCTTGTATGGTGCGCGTGTAACGTAAAAATTCACTTTAATAAATTTTTCATAATGTGCTTAAATAAGTATATCTTCAATAACACAAACAACAAAAATGTCTCTGAAAAAACCACATTCATTCCCTTTACTTCAGAGTTATGAATGTATTTAGATAATATTTTAAAAAGTACTCAGTTGACGCAAGCACCTCCTTTATTACTCGCGAGTTCCGGTGTTTACACGCACTCCACAAACCCACGCAGTCGTCGAAATACAGAGTTCACTGTGGCTCACGAACGCAAACATATTTACCTCAAAACTTACGTAAGTAAATACTGAACTCGTTTGACTATAACACTCACCCTGAATATAACTGTGGTGCTGCAAATAAACACTGACTTAAAAAATAGCCTCCGGTTCGCGTGTCGATTAAGTTCACAAAAAAAGGCGTGTGGCTGTGTCATGGACACGGCCATGTGTTGTACGTGAATACGTGTACGTAACAGGTAATATTTTCTATACAAAATATAAAATACGCTATTTTTTTATTTTAACATCATATAATTATATATATATATATATATATATATATATATATATATATATATATATACTGTTACTATTTTACTCTGACGTTATATAAATTCACTTGATAGATTTTGACGAGAACTGACGATTGAAACCCAAACGAACGTCGTAGCTTCTCAGAGTCAAAATATATACTAAATGGAAATCCCGAAACGCAGCAAAATGACCTCAAAATAGCGGCGCTTCTCCCTCCACCGCGCGCGTTGCGTCACAGTTCTCACTTAGCGTACCGATTTATTTGATCCTTTAGATATCCAGTGGTGTAATTAAATTTTGGATGGAGATGATAGATTTGTAGCTGCAAAACTAAACTCTTATCTCCCGATTTTAACATTCGCTTTTCGAATTGCTCCCACTATGGAAGCAATTTTAAAGACGTATTCAAGTCAAAACTGACATAAGAGTATTGATCGTCCTCACACCTTCCAGACACTTCCATTTTGAAGTCAAATTCATGCGTTATCAGATACACGTGTGTCATTTATATGGCCATGTATTTTTAGCGAAAATATCTGAACGCTCATTAGACTGCAATTAGGTAAGACTGCGCCAGAGGTTTCTTACTTGTGATTGGCGGCCGTCTGCCAGAGAAGAAATTGTCTTATTTAACCGGGCCATTCTGGACGCGTTTGATTCCACAGAAATAACTGTGATTCGTGTGATTACAGTGGACATGTACCTCAAATGAGAATTTCAAACCCGTCTTGAAATACAGACAACGCTACAGCGTTTTAACTCTCAGCTAGTCTGGAAATCTTTTGCGCGAAAAATACATGCCCCTAGTTATTTACATAGACACGTAACTGTAATGTCAGCGAGGGTTCCAGGACGTTTCTGTTAAAAGAAAACTGTATGGTGGGGGAGGGAGGAGGTAGTCAACCATCTTTCAGTGTGACGTCACTCGGTGACCGGCGCTTGGCCAGGGCAGTGGGCGACTTGTGAGGTACGACCGTAGCAATATGAAGCGTGATGTGCAGTTATCGCCGGAGAATGTAATGTTTTTTTAATACAATATGTTCATTAAAGAAATGTTCCATTTTCAAGTGTATTATTTAACATACCCCACTCGATTATCCTGAGTAGTTTTAAAATCGCGTTGTTTTTCCTGAATCTCTGTGCACCGTGTGCGTGTGCCCGGGTAAACGTTTGCCATATCTCCTTGTTTTCTCGCGCATGCGCGGCTGGCGTTTCTGCCATTTATACAAGAGCCTGCGCCGGCCTTAAGCATTCTTCTTGATTTTAATTTTTCTTTTCGTGACAGTTCAGGGCTTTGGTCTCGTCCTTATTTGAGTTCACTTCCTGCATGCAGTCCCGGAGCTGCCGTCGTAACTTCTCCCTGCGGCATACGCATCCGGCATGCATGTACAGAGAGATTATTCTGACAGGCGCGTCGTGGCCGTGCCTGTAGCGTAGCTTTGTTAAAGTTCATTACTGCTTCTAAATTCATTTTCAGGAGCCGCTTCAAAATTATATTCGGATATTTTTTATGCCTGGTGTTTGATTAAGATTCTCAGTACATGTTTTCCGCCGTGTGACGGGTGTCGGGGGTGTTGCGTCCGCGTGAGAGGAGGACTGCTTTGTTGTTTAAATGTTTGTTTCTGCGTTATTTGAATTCGGGATTAACTCCTTGTTCTGCGTTCCCACGTGTAATTTAAATTATTATTTTTTTGCTGTGGATCGACTGTCTCAGTCGCCTCGCGTCACCTGGCCTTTACTTGGTTGCACTGGCGTTATAACGTTGCGCATCTGCAAAGTGCACTTCCGTATGCAATTTACGAGCCAGATTACTCTGAGCCACGTAGCGGTAGTCGTGTTTGTACTTGTTCATGTCGCTATATATTTATATCTGTTTCGTCATGCACCTCGTCTCTTTTGGTGATGACATTTATCTATGACTGGACTATGCTTAATAAGCTCAGTGTCCATGTTAATCACGTCAGCGTTTCAGCTTTCGAATGTTGTCAGGTAAATTTGCCCTATGGGTTTAATGTTGCGCAGGATATTTACTATAGTGGATGAGGTCTCTTACTTGCAAATTTATAATAAGTGGGGAAAATTTGTTGCTAAAATTTACCTTGCTATTCTATCTTGTTTTTACTAGCTTAAGAATCACTTTAAGCAACGTTACGTAAAATTTGTAATACAACTTTGCTATTTACCCCTTCATACGCGGGGATTGTATTTCGATTGTTCTTGTACATATTTGTGATAATGTTGAACCCAAACGTACTGGTGTTATCTTAATATATATAAATCTCGTGTCACAATGTTTGTCCTCAATGGACTCCTAAACCACTTAACCGATTATAATAAAATTCGCACACCATGTGCAGTTCGATCCAACTTGAAAGATAGGATAGTTTAAATCTCAAATTATAGTCGCAATTTTAATTTATTGCTATTTATTTGTCTGTTATTATTTGACAGTCACAATTATCTGTTAACTCCAAATGATTCTAACAGATGTCGATACCTTTCGACTGGGTTGAGTAAGTAATCAATAGATGGCGCTGCTATGGTAAATCTACGAACGTGTCATATAAGCTACATTTTAACAGCATAATTACCACGTGTTGTTGACGCTATAAAATTAATTAAATTTCTTTTGTAGTGAACGAAATACCGTATAATTCAATTATTTCCACTTTTTAAATTTTTGGTGTTAGCATGTTACTTAGACTGATGTGTAAATTGAATTCATATTATAATGAAGATAATACAGTGAAATTAATCCTGTTTTTTACTTATTTGTGCTTCATTGATCAAAACTTTATAATTTAATTTGAATATATGTATGTAAGTATTATCACATAATTATAAAATTTAATTAAAATGTCAATGCAAAAATGATACACAATTTCCTACACTTTTTCAATAGTTGTACAAATATTTTTTTTATTGTTTTTATTTAACCTCTATTAAAAATATTTAGCACTTATTATTTTAATGTGTTATGATAACAAGTTTTTCAGATTTTTTTTCTTATATTTAAACGATTAAATTAGTATTTCAATTCTTATTGAAATTATTATTTAAACTCTATAATTTAAATATGTACATGTCAGTATTATCACATAATTATAAAAGTTAATTAGAATGAATTTCAATTTTTTTTTCAAATATTTAAACGATTAATTTATTATTTTCAGTCAAATGCCATGGAAAAAATCTAACCTCAACAACGCGAGCACCAGAGAGGCACGACGCAAACGTATTAAAAGAGCCCATCAGTTGGCAGAACAAATTGAATCAAGAAATCCAGCTCAAAGAATCAGGACAGCAGAAGGTCATGCACAAGAATCTCAAGAACAGTGTAACGAACGTCTTCAAGAGAATATCATAAGAACAAGAGCAGCAGGAGAACGAGACATAGCCACAGTAGGAGCACAGGAACAATAATTTCAATTTATACATGTAAGTAATATCACATAGTTTTATAAAAGTTAATTAATATATCAATGAGAAAATGGCACAAAGCTCCCCACACTTTTTCAATAATTGTACAAAAAAATTTATATTATTTTTATTTAACCTCCATTGAAAATTATTTTGCACTTATTATTTCAATGTGCTATGATAACATGTTTTTCAGTTCCTCTTTCTAATATTTAAACGTTTGAATTATTATTTTCAGTCAAATGCCACCGAAAAAATCTAACCTCAACAACGCGAGCAGCAAAGGGTCACGACGCAAACGTGTTGAAAGAGCTCAGCAATTACCAGAACAAATCGAAACAAGAAATGCAGCTCAAAGAATCAGGACTGCAGAAAGTCGTGCACAAGAATCTCAAGAACAGCGTGACGAACGTCTGCAACAGAATATTACGAGAACAAGAGCGGCACGAAAACGAAACATAGCTACAGTACGAGTACTAGATCGACAAAGGCAACGGATCAGCCGCTCATTAACACGTGCATCATTCGTTCGGCTTGCCTTTGAATATGCACCAGATATTAACTACTCAGCGCATTCAAAAATTGCTATCGGTGGAATGGATAAAGTATGTCAATATTGTCAGGCATTGAAATTTCGGAATGAAGCAGCCGGCATGTGCTGCGCATCAGGAAAAGTTGTGCTGTCACCTCTACCCGCTCCGCCAGAGCCTTTATTATCCCTTCTTACTGGCAATTCAGATGATTACAAATTATTTTTGCGTAAGATACGCAAATTTAATACTTGCTTCCAAATGACGTAATTTGGGGCAACTAAAATTTGCGATCGTGCATCCGATGGACGTAATTTTGAAACTACATTCAAAATTCAAGGCCAGGTGTACCATAAAATCGGATCACTGATGCCAATGCCTGATAAAAATCCGAAATTTCTTCAAATTTATTTTATGGGTGATTGTGAAGAGCGCGTGACGACTCGGTGCCTGTATAATTTTATTGAACAAGCAGAGGAAAGAGCAATTGTGATATTATTGGAAAGTTTTTTAGAAGATCACAATCAACTAATTCAATTGATCAAAAGAGTTTCGCCACGACTGCAAAATGACAATTATCAAATCGTCATAAAAGCCGACAAAGTACCATTAGGTGAACATGCTGGTAGATTCAACGCTCCAACTGTTGATGAGGTTGCTGTTATCATGGTTGGTGATCCAGTTGACAAAAGATCTATAAAATTACACGGCGAGACAACACTGTCAGTACGATTTCGGATCTACACCGTTCATATGACGCACTACAATATCCATTGATATTTTGGCAAGGACAAGATGAATATCACCTTAATATCAAACAGTATGATCCAAATACCGGTAAGTTTGACAATTATCTATTTACTTTCTTACTGTATGTATAGATTTTAATTTCGTTTTGCATTTTATTTTTTATTTTTTTAGGTGATTACAGAAATAATAAAGTTAGCTAAATGAACTACTACGCACACCGAATAATGGTTAGACAACATCAAGACAATTATATCCTTCGATATCGTCAGCTGTTCCATCAATACATTGTTGATATGTGTGCTAAGGTCGAAAGCGAACGCTTGCGATTCCTTCGATTCAACCTGGCAAAACTACGATCGGAAGAATATATTCACTTACGAGATGCTGTTGCTGGAAACATCGATGGAAATTTAAATCCCAATGACATCGGTAATGCTTTCATTTTACCTTCAAGCTACATCGGCAGTCCACGGAACATGCAGGAATACATACAAGATGCGATGACTTACGTACGTCATTACGGCCGACCGGATTTATTTATTACATTCACATGTAATCCGAATTGGGAAGAGATACAAACTTTACTATTGCCAGGACAACAAGCCATTCATCGTCATGATTTAACTGCACGTGTGTTTAAACAAAAATTGAAATCCTTAATTGATTTTATTGTTAAATATTCAATTTTTGGTATCACACGTTGTTGGCTGTATACGATAGAGTGGCAAAAGCGAGGTTTGCCTCATGCCCACATTTTGGTTTGGCTTAAAGATAGAATCCGTCCTGAAGAAATCGATCAAATAATTTCAGCCGAAATTCCAGACCCATTAATTGATCAAGAATTATTTGATATTGTCACCAAACACATGATCCATGGGCCATGCGGTGCTTTCAACATGACGTCACCGTGCATGGAAAATGGAAAATGTAAAAAAAACTTCCCAAAGCCGCATACGAATGACACGATCACGGATATTGATGGTTATCCAATGTATCGCCGCAGAAGTACTGAGAATGGTGGCCACACATTTACAATGCGACTGCCGAACTTTCCAAATCAAGTTGAGTTTGATAATCAGTGGGTGGTACCATACTCACCACTACTTTCAAAAACTTACAAAGCTCATATCAATGTTGAGCTTTGCAGTTCTGTTAAATCAATTAAGTATATTTGTAAATATGTAAACAAAGGCAGTGATTTGGCCATATTTGAAGTACAAAACATAAATAAAAATGACGAAATAGCACGATACCAAATGGGCAGATACATTAGCAGCAATGAAGCTATTTGGCATATTCTCAGCTTTCCCATCCACGAAAGAGATCCTGCTGTCCAACATCTGGCAATACATCTTGAAAACGGTCAACGTGTATACTTCACTGAAGAAAATGTTCTCCAAAGAGCGTTCGAAGCTCCGAAAACGACTCTAACTGAATTTTTTACATTGTGTCAAAAACCTGATGTTTTTGGCCAATTCGCGAAGACATTGGTGTATGGTGATGTTCCACGTTATTTCACATGGAACAAATCCAGTAAAAAATGGGAGCCACGGGAACAAGGAAAACCACATCCTTCCATTACAGGCATATTCAAAGCTAACACATTGGGGAGACTTTACACGGTACATCCAAAGCAACGTGAGTGCTTCTATTTACGTTTGTTATTGGTGAATGTTCCCGGACCAACGTCTTTTGAATTTTTACGAACAGTTAATGGTCGAGTATTCAATACATACCAGGATGCATGTCGTGAACTGCAATTGCTAGAAGACGATAACCATTGGGACTTAACGCTTGCTGATGCTGCGTTGACATCAACACCGAATAACATTCGTCAGTTGTTTGCAATTATTTTGACGACATGTTATCCCTCGCAAGCACAAACTTTGTGGGAAAAATATAAAAATTGTATGACAGAAGACATCTTGCACCGAATTAGACAAACAAATCAATGCCAAAACATAGATTATACACCAGAGATGTACAATGAAGCATTGGTCTTGATCGAGGATTTATGTGTTCTTATTTCAAATTTACCACTTAATCATTATGGTATGCCATCACCTAATCGTCCAGCCACCGACTTAGTCAATACCGATTTACAACGAGAAAATCAATATGAACATGGAAGTTTAGCAACAATTATCATGAACAGTGAACCATTACTGACAGCAGAACAAAAAATTATTTATGATCGGATTATGCTGGCTGTTGCTGCTGAACAAGGCGGTTTTTTTTTCTTGGATGCACCCGGTGGAACCGGTAAGACATTTTTAATATCGTTGATTCTTGCCAAAATACGGTCGCAACAAAAAATCGCATTAAAAGTAGCATCGTCAGGCATTGCGGCTACTTTACTGAATGGTGGGCGAACAGCACATTCAACATTCAAGCTGCCATTGGACGTTCATAATAAACCAGATGCAATGTGTAACATCAAAAAGAATAGTGGAATAGCTGCAGTGTTGCGGAAGAGTTCTATAATAATTTGGGATGAGTGCACAATGGCACACAAATATTCACTTGAAGCATTAAACAGAACTATGCAAGATTTAAACAGCAATAATAAACTTTTCGGTGGTGCTATCTTACTTTTGTCTGGTGACTTCCGGCAGACCTTACCGGTTATACCTCGCTCTACTTTCGCGGATGAGATTAATGCATGTTTGAAACAATCATTCTTATGGCGAAGTGTTGAAACACTTCGATTGACCATAAATATGCGAGTACAATTGCAAAATGATCCATCAGCACAAATATTTTCCGAACAACTACTAGATATTGGGAACGGTAAAATAGAACTGCAACCAAATACGCAATGCATTAAACTACCAGACAATTTTTGCACTGTTGTTCAGGATAAAAATGAATTGATTCAGAGTATTTTCCCGGATATACAGAATAATTATTTGAATCATGAATGGCTTAGTCAACGGGCGATTTTGGCATCCAAAAACGTTGATGTTGACGAAATTAACTTCCAGATACAACAGTTGTTACCAGGCGATCTGATGTCTTTTAAATCAATCGATACTGTTGTTGATGAAAATGAAAGTGTAAATTTTCCGATTGAATTTTTAAATTCATTAGATATCCCTGGAATGCCACCACATAATCTTCGATTAAAGATTGGTTCCCCTATTATTCTCCTCCGTAATTTGAATCCACCTCAATTATGTAACGGTACGCGTTTGGTCATCAAAAAGATCACCGGAAACATTCTTGAAGAAACCATTTTGGCTGGGAAGTTTAAAGGAAAAGTGGTCCTGCTGCCACGTATTCCGATGATACCATCAGATTCTACCATACCCTTCAAAAGGCTACAGTTTCCAATTCGTTTAGCTTTCGCCATGTCTATAAATAAATCTCAAGGTCAAACAATGTCCATTTGTGGTTTAGATTTGGAAAATCCATGTTTTTCTCATGGGCAACTATATGTTGCGTGTTCACGTGTTGGGAAACCGTCGAATCTATTTGTGTTAGCTAAAGACAGGTTAACCAAAAACATTGTGCACCGATTGGTGTTAAACTAAATTGAAATTGAAAGTATTTATAATTCAAAAAATTAGATATTAATGTTTAAAAGTTTAAGACTGTCTGCCTTGCCTACCTCATTCATGAGTTTAAGCGTCACATGTTATTTACTGTATTATACTGTAATATACTTACATTTGTTATAAAATTAAATGGAAATATTAAATCTGATAAATTTTTATTTTGTACCTATTGATTTCTGCTTAATATCAACTGTAAGAACATTTTAATTAATTGTGTTCAACGTACTTCCCCTTCAAATCTCAATCCAGTGAATTTGTATACCAACATCAACATTTTCGTCTTTGTTCCTAAATAATAGCATTGTACTAAAGGGTTATAGTAGTAGAAAGTCAAATAAGGAGATCACCATATTACACATTCTCTTATTGTTCCTCTTAGATTGTTTACTATAATGTAATATAACAAAAACTTTAGCCACAGCAACGCGTGGCCGGGTCAGCTAGTAAATTATAAAGTCTTCTCCACTTAGTGTACTGACATACACACATTACTGCTGGCGTTAACCATTTAAAGAAGCGGTCCTCACCTCGTTATTCCTTCTTTAAGTGTGGGTTGGAGGCTGCTAGGTGCGGACTTAACTACTAGGATGCTTCAAAATAATTGTCAGAATAACATCAGTAGTTTCAGAGATTACTCCCAACATCCAAACTTACAAACAATCTTTACCACTTTATAATATTATTAAAGATATAACTAAATAATTTTTTTTAATAGATATAAGTGTGATGAAGTATTTATATAAAACATGAGTTGGACTTCTATACCCAACCTTAGACCCCACAAATAAATAAAGCTAAAATGAGTCCTAAAATACTTTCATGGTACAATTATTTACATGGCAACATCTGTTACTGTATTTTGATTGTATAATTAATGCACGTGTGGGTATTAAACCGAATCAAATATAAGAATTCAATATAAGCTTGTAATTAAACACAGTAAAATGTTTGCACCAATTTACATAACTGAATAAAACTTTTGGTATACAAACGTTTAGAAGCCAGCCTTTTGTAATCTTGGACTATGTAAATTTTAGCAGCAATTAAATTTATATTTAAAAAATTTTATTGTTGATATAAGCATATTTCTTAAACATCTAAAATAAAATAATACCTTTAAGTGCTTATAGAGTTCATACCAGCATTATCTTCTTCAAGAAGTGTAAGTAGTACTATGTTCACTAATATGTTGTGATAATTGTCACAGGGAAAAACTAATTGAATTAATTTAATAAACACTCATTTAACCTAATGTAACCAACTACATGATTAGTGTTTTAATTACATTTTGTGTTATTTTTAGGTTTTTAGTTCCAGAGTTTTGTAATATAATATAGCATTTAATATTTATTAAATTAATTCTATAAAATAAACTATTTTAGCTTATTATTTTGTGAGCAATTTTATATTTACAGAGTTTTTAAGGAATTTAATACGAAACATACACAGTGGCATTAATAAAGACAAAAAAATTACGCATGTATCAACTGTTGGTAAAAGGTTATGCTAATGAAACTCTATGACGTGGCACTGACGTGATAAAGCACACAGGATGAATTATTTCAGATAAACAATGACCTTACTTAACTTTAGTAATGTAATTATTTATAAAATGTTTTTATCTGTACGTCTTATATCGTGTAGGTGAAGATGTATGTTCTGTCATTAAGTAAGATAAGTTTCGCTCCATTAATAGACTATTAAAGGGCATTTTATTTTAAATGTATTTCGTAAAATTACAATAAATATAGTGGTTAAGGATAAAATATAATGAATAAAAACTTAGAAGCAGGAAAGTAAAAGTTATTCGTCAGCAAAATTCTTTCAAGGGTAGATTTTTGTTTGCACAATATATTCTTAAGTAACATTTGCACAATTCACCAGTTCTCAACTAGCAATAAAATTGCTAAATTAAGAATAAAAATTTGAGCAAAATATGACGTAAATAATTTTACATCAGATGTTTTTTTTAGTTTTTTTCAATCTATGATAAATAAAATTCGGCTATCTGATGTTGAGATTTAAAGTTAACAATAAAGCTATGAGAACTTGAAAACGTAACTCTACCTTACAGCAGCACATTTCCTCTGAGGTGAAAGTTATTTAAGACTAGCCCAGAGTCACAAATGATTATTCAGTTGTGAGCTCAGAGCTTTACAACCTATATTCTTCCACCAAGAACTTCTTCGTCTCCCCGATGCGCCGCTCGCGGCTAACACACACAGTCAACACAAAGCACACAACCTCACGGACGCCTTGGTGCAATAACAAGACATTTCAACACAAATTAAATTAAAGAGCTTGTGTGGCCATGGGATGCAAACTGAGGCTCTGGTAGTGGCCTTTAAAAGCACAGAGTGCAATTTGTTAAACAGTCCACAAATAAAGCTCGAAATATCTGCAAGTTCGTTTGATTAAAGGTACATTATTCGTATTACATCCTTCTCTAAAACCAATGGCAAAATAAGGTACTGCAAAAATTAAAGTAATATGTGTTAAATGTACCTAATATTTTTAAGAGCTTACAGGAAAAAAATACTATTAACAAAACGTTAACATAAATTTCCTAATTATTAATTGTCATTTAAAAACTGTATATGTTTCAGTGTTTGTAAAAATGTTTCCAACCAATTTGTATGATTCTTTAACTGAAGCATCAAATTATTTTATCCCATTGTATGCAGCTACACGTTTCTATTGAATTTTTTTCTTTCATAATATATTTTTTTCTATACAATGTGATAATTTTTTCAAATATTTTGTAGAAATATTCTTATACATTTTTAATAGTTTATTTTTAATAACATTTTTTTATTAGTTAAAATAATTTCTGTGTAAACTTAAGCTGTGAAAAGTAAAAAAAAATGATGCAGTTAAGGTATAATAATTTTTCATCTCGATGTTATGGCATTATTCGTTCATTTTAAGCTACATTGTTTTAAACTTATAAACAAAACTTCAGTGCTTGTATATAAATAAAATCATGAATACTAACAGAATGTTACATATTGTGAATTTTCAACATTTATGAACAAATAATAACATCACTTTATGATAGTAAATGTTTTATTATTTCTTTTGAAAGAAAAAAACCAGTAATATTACGATTTTTCCTTGTTTTGAAATAATAAATTTGTAAATAATTAAGTAAGAAAAAAATATTACATCCCATTGCCACACAATAATTACAAAATTTATATTGCTATAAGTTAAGAAGAGAAATATGAACACACCCGAGAAACAGAACGATAACCTACTCGCGTTGAAAAAAAAAAAATAGTTTTGTAAATTGAAAATGCATTAAATTATCTCTGCGAAAATTTCAAAAAGAATATCATATTAAATATTGTTATTTAAAATAAAATTTTTAAAAAAATATGTTGAAATGGTAAAAAATTCTATAAAAATTTAATTTTCTTAATAATTAACTAAAAATTTAAAATTCAAATACTGACATCTTCTGCAGTTAGTTTTGAAGAAATATGCGAAATGATCGTACTGTATTATTTTTTTAAGAATTTAATTAAAATACGATTTCTGATGCTGATATAAATTTCACTACAGCAGTCTCCATTTTTAAAACGCCTTATTCTCATAGCATCTTAAAAAAAAGTGAGTGAGACATTCAGTACTGAACAGTGGCATGTAAACATCTAAATTCGGTAACAAGCAAATTACGTTTGACGTAGAAATGATGTCACATTACACATTTAAAAACAAAGTTTTAAGTTTTCACTTCTGTTGTCTGGCTATTTTTTTTGACGTGATAACGTCTTATAAATCGATGAACGCGGGCTGCACGCACGAAAAAGCATGACTCATTGTCACGTTCCGCCTGAGCCGAGCGTGCAAAGAACCGGCCAACCACCGTGCGAGAAAATTTTCTGTAATATCAAACAGGTTAAAGGCAGGCTTTTTAACTAATTGTTCGTGATTATATTTAAACAAATTAACTAAATTAAATTAAAAAAAAACTGTAAATAATATTTGAAAATTAAAAAAGCATGCAATTTTTCATCGATGTTTTCTTATGACGTTATCACGTGAAATTATCGTCCGTAAACCGACTTTACAGACAAGTTATGAGGATATCTCCTCCTTTTTGATAAACCAGCCTTCATATCCTATAAGGACTTCCAGGCTGGGGCCCCCATGGGCATGGATGCGGATGCGCCGCATACGCAACCAGTAAGAGAGTTAGAGCTTTTGGCTATACACAGAGGCTGAGGCTACCCATCCCAGCTTATGTGCCACCCCCGGGCCCCTACTCCACTTGTTTGTTTAAGACGCCATGAGAATGAGGCGTTGCGAGCGAGCAGGCTCGGGCTACTCAATAAGGCAGGCTCGGGCGTGTTCGAGGGCCGCTACTCACGTCGAAGGCGCCCTTGATGAGCGGACCGGCCTGGCCCACGTACAGCGTGGACGCCGAGTCGAACACCAGCTCCTGAGGATCGCGCTTGGCCGCCGCCGAGCCCGCCTCGTGGCAGTTGAAGAACAGCTCCACCGAGTCCGCCGTCACCTTGAGCGCGAACCGCGTCCAGCGCTTGGCGAAGGCCGGCACCACGAAGCTGGCCACGGTCTGCGAGGTGGAGTGCCGGCCCAGGTCCGTGTAGAACAGCGAGATGTTGGTGTGACTGGAGTCCGCCGGGGACAGCAGCACCCCCAGCTGCACCACGGTCTCCAGCGGGTTCACCACGGCGAACAGGAAGCCGCCCTCCTTGGAGTTGGGGCTGACGGCCGCCAGCACCGAGAACTCGCCGTACAGCTTCTCCGGCATGAGCAGGCGGTACGGCGTCTTGATGTCGGAGCCCGGCCGCAGCCCGAAGGCCGGGAAGCCGTCGAAGCCGTTCTCGAAGTACTGCGTCTTGGAGTCCATGAAGGGGATGTTGATGGCGCGCAGGATGTCGTGGTCCATGCCGACCAGGTCTGCAACAGCGGGCACCTGATGGCAACTATCCCGCAGGCACAGCTGAAACATCTTCTAACATACAGCCAGGGACAACGTTTTGAAGTTATACTTCTAATGCGACTTCCAACAAGGTTGCGTTAAACTTTTAACGCTCCTGGGGAGGGGGAATAGAAAGAGATAGAGCGAGAGTGAATGCTATTTATTGTAAGGAACTAAGTAGAGAGTAAGAAAAAACACAGTTCCAAATTTTACTTTGTTTCTTGTAAAGTACTGTACCAAGTGTAAAATATTTCTTTATTAATGTCATGATGCTTAGTTTTAGTTATTTTGGTAGCTTAACACAACCACAATTATTTGCTTGACAGATAGTGCTCCAGTACCTTTGAAAATAATATCACAAAATAGTATAGAACGTACTTACAGTTCTAAATAAAAAGTAACAAAAAGTACAAAACAAGAATAAATAATGTTTGAATAATAAAATCTACTTTTTAACTTATTTAAGTGTATGAAGTCATGCATGTTTAGAAAATTGTAAATGTCTTTAAATATCAAAAATATTTAAAAAAAAAAGTTCTACGTAATAAAAATGATAGTTATCATTTCTAGTCATGTCATAAATAAAAAAAAATTCAAAATATTATTCTCTTATTATTCAAACAGTTTTCTTTTCTTTTTATTTTGCAAATCTTTGCCACACTTATTGTACGTGCTGGAGCATTGCAGGAACAGGTTCCCTTCCTGTGGAAATGCTTCATTTTCTCTCCAATTTTTAACCAAATAAGTCTCCAATAACGAATATGACGTCATCGGAAGACCACCATTGTCACGAGCAATCAAAAGTTCACCGAGTGCAGTCGGCTCGTAACTATAATAATGTGTGTGAATTATTTAATCGAATAATAATTCCTGACAAATAATTACACATGGCAGAAATATTTAGTCACACAACTAAAACAATGTTTAACCGAGGCGTACTGTTCAATCATACTGATTTACACGAGTAATTAAATTAATATACATACATGAAAGAATAATATTTTCTGAGAAATATTGCCCGTGGCACAGTGCACCACAATAAGCTCAAACCCCGTTGTGTTGCCCTCTGCCCAAATACTCCCTAAAGTCGGGGTGGCGTCAGGCGCAGGCGGGTCCCTACCGCCGCGACCCGCCTATCCCTGCAGCATGGCGGGGTGCAACCTGAGCCGCACGCCGCCACGTGGAGCCCGCTCAAGGCTGCTCCAGCGATCACCGACCGCACCAACGGCCCCGGAGTGGGGATAGCTCGCCGTCCACCCCCAAGAAACAACCGCGCACATGAAAGCGTGCAAGTATTCAAGTGCGCGAGAGAGCAAGTGTGAGAGTATGCTGCGTCATTTATACCTTTCCCGGCCGTCTTTTTTATCGGTTCCCCCCTCCACGTACGTAGCTATTCCCCTCCTCTCCCGGTTCCTCCATCACATACTTAGCTATTTTTCCTCAAACGATCGGAATTTTCGTAACGCTCGAAAATTGTAAGCACACAAACACCCCCCCCCCCCCCTCCCTACAAGAAAAGAAGTTTCACTTCAAAAATGTTAAGTAAATATTAAATTGAAATCGATATAAATAATATTATTTTATTTACTAATCAAAACCGCTTAACTCACAGTTATAGTTTCAGTAGGTTTATTTAAATCCACAGAATTTATAAAATTTATTTTATTCATTACGATTCAGTTTTTTTAGTTGCTTCAATATATACGATCTAAAGGTAAGGTAAGAAATTACTCGTAATTTGCTTTCGGATCATGTTTTCCAACAGCTGAAAGCAAATATTATTTCTATAAATAGATTTTAATTAGATTTTATAACTAAGCAATTTTATTTTTTATTAAATAACCACGGTCATAGTTTGAATTCAAACAATTTTTATACTAATAAAATTATAAGCATATGGCTGCGTGGACGCCATCGGAGTTAGAAGTGAAATTTCAAAACATAGAGGTACGCCAGCTGCACAAGTGCTGCACTGTGCAAGTATCTGAATCAACCAGTACCTATAATAGTGAGAAAATGTGCACGGGCATAAGTATACAAGTGTGCAAGTATGCATATGCAAATACGAAAATATGCAAGTGTTATATAATGGAGTAAGTTTATCGAGTGCCCCACTCTTGAACTCCCTCCACACTTTCATTACGCTCTGTAATCACGTCGACTAACCCTACTAGCTGTAAATAAATTCCACTGGTAAACGTCACTTGAGTCAAATTTGGACCACAATACTTGAATATTTGGTAATTTAATAGAATATGTGCAACTTATGAGAACAAAAATTATGGTATTTTTTAGTAACTTGTCACTTAAAACGCAGTTTAGTATTTTGGCTGTCGCTAACTTAACCTAAATAACATATTACGTAAATTAACAGTATTTTTAATGTAGCTAGCCATGTATATTATAACCTAACTACAGGTTAATATCGAATTACAAAATATTTATTGAAGCTAACATAACCAAACGTTCACACAATTTTACTGGACCATAATTTGATCCAGTTTTGTTGGTGTGTGAGAGTAATATCAGTTTCAAAAAAGTATTCACCAAATAAAACATATTTACAGTGATACTTTCTTATTTTTTCCTGTTTTTGCTCGTTGCTAAGAAAAAACAGCTACGGTACCGCTTTAGAGTACACACAACTTTGTGATACATGTTATAGGTATCTATGTAAATTATTGCCATCTGTTTTTCTCCAGCTGTTATGAAGTTTTAATTCAAAATATTCAATAATGTTCGTCAATGATATAAGTAGGTAAACAAGAAAGTGTAAACGGAGGTTCAATTATTTTAAGCAATAATCACTTCAGTTACCCTTAATGAAGCCATCGCTCAACTTACCTTATCGTGTGTAAAGAAGTTACATTTCAAAAACTTTATTCTTACAATGTTTGACAAAAATATTTTTAGAATTCCAACAATTGAATATCAGCATGTTAACATTGATCGAAATTACCTTTTATACTTTTCTGAAACCAGCACTGACAAAAAATTAAAAACATTTTGAACCAGTAAGACTTCATTTCCCACGACCACCCGATTTTAAATTAATTATAACTTTATTTACCAATAGCGTGCTTCGATAACAGAAATTAAGAATAAATTAATATACCTACTTAATTTTACATCTGTGGAGTTCTTTACGCGATCGAAAGGTAGTTTTGTGAATTATTTGTTCGATTTATTTTTTATGTGGTAATATAACAGGAACTTAAATTAGAAAATATTAATATACTTTAGTTAATGTTCAAAGTTTTGTAATAACTATCACAATCATAATGTTCAACGATTTATTACTAAAGCAGAGTAGCCTATACACACGGCACTAAAAATAAAACTTCTCCTAGCAGTTCCTATTGCCTCAACAGATGGCAGCACAAGTCGAGTTCTCGTATTATTACTGGAGCTGTCGACTATCGATTGACTTCTAGTTTTGTAGTCGATCGACACTCGTCCTGCTGACCACGTGCATTTCGTAGTGATGATATAAATCAGAAAGTTTAGTCAACATTTCATGGCAATATAAGTTTTTTCAAGTCTACAACAGTTTATTTTGCACAAGGTTTAGGTCATAATTTGTTGTAGCTAAAATCGTGTAATATTTAATGTATTTAAAAGTTAGGTACCTGTATTTTTTTTAGTTATAATACCTAATGTAAGTACCTATGCATATTGTCCTTTATTGTGGCCCATACAGAAATTTATTCGGAGAATAGGGAGAGTAAAAAAAATTGAAAAAAAAAATAAATTATAATTTGAGTATTCAAAAAAGTCACGTAAACAACAATCATGCATCACTTCATGGTGTAGTTTGTAGTTCGAGATGTTAAGGTTATCTTGCATTACACTAAATTAAATATTGGGGATTATGTCTACATATCCACCCTTTACGAATTCCAATTTATTTCTTGTGAAAAATTATATCAAATAAATGAAAAAAATTATTACATTAAATTATCTTGTAATAAAAACGAATAGTTATAAATACATAAAATTTAGTTCATTATTAATATTATTTTGCACCCGAAGCCTTCTAACTTACCCGTATATTATTTCAGTATTTTTCAAGTGTTCTGTCAACTAAGAAAATAGAAATTGGCCCTCGATGTGTAGCATCATACACTGGTGTAAGACCGAAGCAACTGGCGTTCTTAAACGTCATAAATATAACACGATATTAAGCAAGTTTAAAGTAACTGAATATTTCGTTTTTCTCGGGGAAACACGTGAAACGTGGGACGAAGTGCCGAAAATATATGGACGCCGCTCAAAGCCGTCGGGTGCCCAAAAATTGTATAATTCGAGGGAAAATACAGTCTGTCCATAAAGAATTTCCCAGTTATAAAAGATAATAGTAAAAACTGTAAGCGCTGTAGAGAGTTGGTTCAAGGTCACAATTAAAGAGTAACTCAAACAGTTTTAGTTAAGTGAATGCGCGACTACTGCTTTGTTGTTTTCTCGCTTGCAGCGCCACCTACGCAAAATGGCAATTAGTAGAGGGTGAACCCTTTAAACTTTATTTGGCAACAGGATGGAGCCCCTCCACATCGGAATATTTTTACGAGAGTGATTGAACGTCGAAGTCACTTTCCGTTGGATTTTTCATAATGGTCGAGAAGACAGAGCTCTTTTTCGCTGGCCTCCACGTTCACCTGACATAATGCCATGCGATTTTTTTCCTTTGGGACGTTATAAAAGATCGTGTCTACGTTCCACCACCACCAAATAATTTTCCAGAGTTGAGACAAAGAATTAAAGAGACTATTCCTTCCATTATTTCGGATTTATTAACCAAAGTGTGGGAAGAATAAATTGAACTTTAGGTTGGGTGTGTGCCGTATAACTGAAGGTGCACACATTGAACAATTGTAAGAAAAATAAGGTTAGTTTACCTTCAATTAAATGTATGATTTGTTTAAAAAGTGTAATTTAAACTTTTATAATACCATTGAAACTGAAACGTAATTTTATGGACATCCTGTACTGGCTAGAGGCTGTTACAATGCAAACATGTACTTAGATTAATTAATGAACTGGACTTCAATAATAAAAGTCATGATGTTGACTCAATAAAAAAAAATGAAAACGTTTGTTCAAATCCAATTTTAAATATTACAGACTACCTGCACTATCCTTTAGGAGAAAGTGGTTGTAACATTGAAATTGCAGTGATAACAATTTGTGGAAATTAATATTTTCTGTTTCTAAGCCTAATGTAACTTTTGTAATGTTACGTTTTAGGATTTAGTGGTTCCATTTACAGTTTTAATGTGTATAGGTGCGTGCGTGTGGATATATATATATAAGGTAAACGTTTAGTTAATAATATACAAACGTTATTTTGAAGTGGAGCAAGATGCCTGGTATATATTTAATCCAATTCACGATGGCCAAATAAATAATTTCCTTCCCAAAGAGAAGTATGTTTTTAAAAGTCTGGTGAAGTTTGTTTGGATTAGTTAATATATTACTCGTACTTCATGCTTTCACAGAAATATTGGTTTACTGTTTGACTTTGGCGGGATGTGCTCGTTCTTGAAACGTAAAAAACTATACCAACTGACGAAAGTATCGATTTTAATACGCTTTAACTTAAAACAAACACTTTCTCGTTTCTCATAACGCTAACATGTAATCGCCATAGCTACGTAATTAAATAGTACATTAAGAAAAACCATCTAAAGGTAATAGTAGTCTATATATATCACAGTATTTATACATTTGTGAACAGAAAGCACTATTCACAACAAAATAAAAAATTGGTAAAAAAAGGAATATTATTTAAAAAAATAAAAATAAACGAATCAACGACAAAAAATACGGAACATTATTATTTTGCAATACATTTTTTTTGTTATTTATGTTGCAAGTAATTAAAGCAATTATTAAAATAATACAATGACCATCATTTTCCTACTATATAACTCAAAATTTATTTACAAAACAAAACAGCATTATCTGCTTTTCCCTGTCAAATTATTTTAATGGGCTGCAACGTTACTGGTCTTTATTTATTAATTTTATTAATATTAATAATACTATTAGAATGATGAATGGTTTAATAAAACTAAATAATCATTAACCTTACAACTACACATACAGGAGTAGGAAGAATAGCAAGGATACTCTTTATGTAATTTCTATGATAACCTATTATTTATTACCATAACACATATAGGTATCGAACATTCCATAAAATGGTTGATTAAATTATTAATAATATTAACTTGAAATTCGTGTCATGAGGTTTGATTATTCTCTGGATCAATTGCAGGAATTCAGGTTGGCACAGAAATACAAATTCAAGAGTTTATTAGTAAAAATTATTAATTAATATTGCTTCCATTCACTGTGTAGGTTATTAATGTTATTATAATATTTGAGGGTTCCATGAAAATTATTTATTATTACCACGGCTATTAATTCATGGTCAGCTTCGAGAAACTATTAAATCAGACCACTGGTTTTCGAATTCTACTTCCCAAACTGCAAATGTTGATGTTCTATACAATTTAACTGAATTTACTCAAACACATATAATGTTTCTAATTGGTTGGAAATTCATGTGCGGACTGGAGGAATTAACATGTATAAACGTCCAGGATGATGTTCCAAATCACGTCCATTACGATGCGAAAAACGTATTCGCTAAATACGTAACTGAACTGATCAAATGATGTCATAATTAATACTCACAAAAACTATGTGACGTCTGGTGAATTATTTTAAATATATATAAGTACACTGAAGTTAATTCTTACATGTTCAATCACCAAAATAAGTGGCGTATTGGTCACAACCATACGATGAAGACGCCTTATTTTACATTATCCTCCTAACAATTAGAATTTAATTAATCTCCCTGACCTGAACCGGCTGCTGATTGGCTGAAGAACATATAAAACATATGGCCTTGAGACAACAACCCGCGGCAAAGAACCAGGTAAGATATAATTAAATTTGAAAGAAAAATAATTAAGTTTAAAACCTACTTGAACCCAAAGATATTACAAACGTATTAAAAAGTTGTGCTGAAAACAAATACAACAACAAACAATATTATAGGTTAGTGTTCGAAAATAAATATCTTCAACTGTTATTATATCGTCGTACTGGAGAAATTAGTGTTTGTAAAATTTAGTCTGTAGCTGTAAACATACAAATGTGGAAAATAAACATAACATAATTCATTACTCTTCAATAAAAATAAATAATAATAAACAGAATTACTGTGGGGGAAGTCTTGTTACCGCACAGGGCTTTACTGGCACTAAACCAAATCAATTAGGGAAGTTTTAATAAGCACCCGTTAAAAAATTACTTTCATAACTTCAGTTCATAAAGTCTGAAATGATAAGTATGCACGTGGTTTTGCCGTTCGTGCACTTATAACTTAATATTCTTGATTATAAACATTATTGTTCTCTTTTCGAAAGTAATATGCAAATAATAGCTTCAACAAAATTTAGCCCAATTGAAAATAAGACAGCTTAAGTAAGGAAGCTAAATAAGTTAACGGAGCCGACTTGACAGAAAATGAGCCAGAGTGTCATGTGAAGGGGTGTCGTCGGATTAAAGAAGAGTCAGTGTGCTGTATGCTGAGATTTCTCAGAGAACAAGAGACCTTCCAGTATAAAGAGAAGGAAATATTATACGAAAAAGCGCGTGCCATCAGTTGTTTGCAATTTCCGCGTGAGCTTGACACCCCCTCACTCTGATTAAAAACACTGGCACTGGGTTTTTATGACGTACGCATTACTCAGGTTCACTGGCAAGACGTCAGGCAGTCAATTGAAATCCTGATCTTTTGTTCTCCGTATTTTATCATGTTTCGCAGGGAATATGAAAATGTACAATGGTGTTAGGAACTGCCAGAAAATGGGATATTGTCACGTATTGGATGTTACTTTCTAATTCACCATCATCACATTGATTGAACACGACTGGCGATGTCTAATAGGTACGAGTTATAATTTATGTTGTTATTACCGCCATTTTCATAAAATTTCGTCCTTTATAACTGTTTCTACAATGCCAATACCATACTCAACGTTTTGGTTTCCCTGCAAACATGGCAAAGGCTTTAGTACTCTTCCAAGTACTTTCCCAACTGTCCCATCGAGTGTAGTAGCACGACTTTCCTTATTTTCCCCTAGTTGCTGTCCCGTCTACTCCACCCTCTAGGCCGCTCCTCGAGAGTACTGAAGCTAGTATTTTGAGGAGTATAGCGAGATAGCACATGTGGATAGTAGCTCGAACAACTCTCCTTCCCTCACCACTGCAATTTTTCCACTACACGGCCCACCAGCCTACGTGCTTTACTTGTGTGGACCGGTGCGGCATGGGGAGCTAGTTCATTACACGTAGTGCTCAGTTTACACAAGAAGATGAGGTGTTCAGAAGCAGAACTTATTACGTTCGTGGAACTGTACCGCAAAAGCGAATGTGCGTGGAACATTACCAGTGTACAGTGAAAGGGGCAGCATTACTTGCCCTAGTTTCTCACCCTGTTGGCTCTACCCGTGAGCTCGCCACCATGGTCCATGGTTAGAGACAGCAAAAATTCGCAAATTCATTTATACAATTACAAATTTCTATGGATCACGATTTGTCAAAGCTTTAAGCAATGTACATGCAAGTTTCTGGAGCTCACACCAACAGAGAAATTCAGTACAAATAGTTATACCTCAGTGATGCCTCTGCTATTGGCTCACAACTCACCTGGATGTCTCTAGGCCAATGAGAAACGCCCGACCAAAGCTTTATCGAATCACAGGCTGCTACGTTGGGACGTCTCACAAGACAGCAGCCAAAGAGTGGGTGGCATTTGACCGAGTGTACGTAGAACTGTGGAGTTCATCCTAGAGGTAATTGAACCCGCGAATTTTTCCTATCCCTATCCATGGTTACGACAAGCGTGGGATGGTTCCGCCCCCAGCCGGCAGAGAGCGGGCGCAGCGCCGTCACCTGTCAACGTCCCTCAAACATCGGATCCGCAGCACGACACCTTCTGGTCTAATTGGACTACGAGGCGGAGACGGTCGGCGCTAACGACATCAAACTAATTACAGCGTGTTTGCTCACGCGCCGCTCCCAGCGCTCCTGGCGGGCGTCGCGGGCAACTAGACGTGGAGGTAGCGTACAGCGACGCAAGGCGTCTCCCTCATCGTCATTCAATTAATTTTCCTGGGACGCCGCTTCGCCCGCGGCCTGGTAAATTTACACTGACAACAGCCTCGTCCCGGCCTCGATAAAGCGATTATGCGTGCTTGGAGTAGTTACAGCAGACAATGGAACGTGCTTTGTGAAAATCAGGCGTGAGCTTAATGAAGAGTCCTACCCCAATGAATCACAATAAATTAATCTGAAGGTGTAACAGAATCTGATAGATGATAATCGGGGCCAAGTCAATGCTCGTACGTTAGAATTGAAACCGAAAGTTTACCTCACACCCAAGCACTGAATTCCTCTGTTGGTGTGAGCTCCAGAAACCTGCATGTACATTGCTTGAAGTTTAGACAGATCGTGATCCATAGACATTTGTAACCGTTATTATAGAAGTCCCGTTGTCAGCAGCGAGGTGCCAACACGGCATTGGAACTAAACTTTTAAATTTATTCGCCTTCAAACACAGGATTTGTGTACCTGTAATGCCAGAAGTCTCCTGAGTCCGATCCATTAACGTGTCAGTTCGAAACCTCCATGCTTCATTGTTCTATAAGCGCAGTGCGAGGTAGTAATTGGGTACCTACTTCATGCACCTGCAATATATATATAATTGGATGCTGGTATGTCTGACGTTGTTAAACTCTGACAGCGTTTGACCGATTGCCATGAAAGTTGGCACAACGAAGTTTTTTTCCCTGGAGAATATTTTCGCGATATCTATTTTGCTACAACTCGCCACTAGATGTCACTGCAGTGCATCAACTTCTGAACAGTTCAATTGATCGCTATGAGTAAACAGAAAATCATAGGTCATAGACATATAAACAGCGATTTTGGGTAATTTCCCTATGTCCACCACACTTTCATTCAGGCAGTTATTTTGCTTTAACTCGTGGACAATATACCACCCAGTGTTTAGCCCGGGAAACGTCGGGTACTGCAGCTGGTCTTATACTAAGTAACGCCCTTCACTGACTCACCGACTCTGTCACTCAAAAAATATTTTTTTTTTACCTTGAAGATAAGCGTATCATGAAGCACAAATATTAGCCTGTCCCAGAGATGTGTATAAAATAGAAAATGAAACAGTAACAATTGAGTAACGTTTGAAATACAGATACATTAGTAGAACACGCCTTAGTTATTAAATTTAAATGTTTGTTGTATTCTTTACTTTTTTAGGCGCCTTACGAATAACTATGATTATAATTAATAAAAACGCTTATAGCTAAGAAAGTTTAGCTCCAAACAAAAAATAGTGAAACTTTTTCCCTTATTGGAAATCCAAGTTTGCGGCACTGGGAATCTTTTGATATTAAATTTTGTACTAATGCCCTTTCGAAAATAATTGTTTTAATTTTTCAAAAATGCTTATAACTTTGAAGTTTGTAATCAAGAAAAACTGTTGGTATTCTTGTATTTTATGTATATAATACTTTTTATGCCCGAAATATTTTTGGCATTTTTGATTTTTGTAGTTACACACTTTTGAATTTTTATATTTTATTCTTCTTTTGAGATCACTTAATTTCTTGCTGATAAAAATATTGGTAAATTGCAAAGTGACACTTTATATATATAATTTTTTGTCAAATTTTTTTTATAATTTTATATAAATATATCAGAAAAAAATTTCATTTGAACTATACTAAAAGAAATTGAATTTTTAAACAGTATTTAGTGTATATTAAATTAAAGTGTTTGTTATATTTCGTTATTTTTTAACGGGTGCATAAGGCGCTGTAAATCTCCTGTTAGTTTAATAGTGGGTTATCCAGCAGCAGCAAGTGAAGCTACAGAGTTTTCGAGGTTGTGGAGAGTCTCCACCATTGATGTCACAATACGAGGTCTCGCATTTATATGAAACTTGGCTCACATTCTATCCGAACATATAATGTCTTACACGTTGAGATAACTCAAACCCGATATAATTCAGGCTCGAAGTCCTTTCTTAAAAAAAAAATCTCCCTCTCTGTTTTCTCTGTCAGTGGCTACTCACCGTATTCCTTGCTTCCAGTTGAGGAATTAGCTGAAATAAAAATATTTGATTGTGAATACAATCCATTGATATTTCATGCCACGTAGCTTAACCATGCTGTCAGTATTGTCAAGGTGTAGTTCAGTGCAATATTAATGGTAAAAATAATTTTTTTTATTTCAATTATAAATTTAAATTTACTTTTAAGTTACTTCAATGTCTGTTAACAGTTAAATGTAGAGTATTTTCTTAATATTCCTATACTATAAATCTCTCACTCATAAAATGTTAGAAGTTAGCAATGAAAGGTTTTTTTGCCTATAAGTATTTAGACGTTTGACTATGGTCCTAATTTATAAGTTAGAGAGATCTGACTGTGTGTACATACTTTACATTTGTTATAATAACACATGTTTTTTAAGAAATCGTTTTTATTTTAGAAATGCAAATATAGGTGACAAGATTTGTACACAATTGTTTATTTTTTAAGGTTTGTTTTTGAAGCCACGGGACCTCCATAATTACAGCGGACTCTAAGCATTCGTTAACAACTCTGTGCTCATATATTTGAGTCATGTTGGGATGTTGCGATCCAACACACGACATTCGCCACATAGCGGGATACTTTAGTTAGCACAGCCAACAAGGATTCTCGTTAGTTTTAAATCAGTGGAATTTCACAGTAAAACCGATTTTTTTTTCTTTCAGAAGGAATGAGATTTTTTGACTGCGTTTTGCTCATCAATTTATATTCATTTAACAGTGTTTTAACCTTAAAAATATGCAATGGCATTTTATACACTTATACATTATTTATCAGTACATAATTACGTTTTATAAATTTTACGAAAGAAGTGGTTATTTAATAAGTGTAAATTAATTTATAACGTGAAAGTACAGGCATTCGATTTTCATTGTATGGATTTCGTAGGATGTTCATAAAAAACTGATTTGTGTTGATGATATGAATAATTTATAGAGAATACATTAGTTTTAATCATGTATCTGTGCCTCGAATACATTGAAAACGTTGGAAAAATCATAAGATCAATATTTTTCCATATCTAAAGAAAGACTAAGTGACGTACAATCTGAGAAAGATATTATGTAGGATTACATGACCTGTAAAAAAATATGCCGTTTTAAAACCTACAATACTAATTCCTTTCACATTTTTTATTTCTTTCAATATTTGCTTTTAAGTTTTACTGTGATGAAGGAATTAATATATTTTATATGTAATATTAAATTAATTTCAACAGTGTCCGGTCATTCGTCATGGTCAACACGAGTCTTTCCTGTTGGGCCAAACGCCAAATGCCTCGGGATCGATTCCCAAATGGGTAATAGAGTTTACCAATTTTAAAAATTTCCATTTTGTAGTTTTGGTTATTCTTTTTGGACTATAATATATTTTTGTCTTCATATTTCATCCAGTCCTCTTTCTGCGGAAGACAATAGCAAACCATTGCAGAATCATCCAGTCTTTCCTGTTCACTGGCGGTAGTTATTCATCCCATAGCAATGACTGGGGACGCGAACTAGTCTCCGCGCTTGTCAACCCATCAGCTTCTGTCATACGCGCGGCTAGCCACCTCAAGGACGGCGAAAACTCTCGCGTCTGTGCCAGTTACTAAGATCCTTCTCGAATGGAAGCGGGAAGATTTGAAACCGAATTGCGAGCTCTCGGATTTGAAAGCATTTTCTTGTCGCGGCCGAAGAAGGGGAGCCGTGTTTGAAGAGCACTGCAGCTCGAGCGGGCGATGGTTTCCGCCAGCTGTGCCACAGTTACGGCGCGCCAGCACGGTAACTATAGTACGGCAGTCTCGCGACCACCATGCGGTCGGGAGAACCCCATCAAATAACGGCGAGTCTGCCTACGCAACATGCAGAACCAAGATGAAATGCGTGACCTGTTGGCCCACTGTTTTACTTTTGAAAATTTATAACAAGTTCTTGTTCGATTTTTTTTTTTCACTAAAAAAAAGTGACACAGTTCGTCAGCAATAAATGAAACTGTGATTTGCAATAACAATCCTTCACAATTAAATATACCTACAAACTAATATCTCGAAATATTTTCATCAGTAAAACTTTTCCTGAGATAATACATTCGCTAAACAAAACTATTCTGAAACAACCGTAGATAATCAAGATGTGAATGTAAACCGGGAAAGTGTGCAGCAAAGTTAAATATATATTCGCTTGAATAAGCTTTAATAGAATACAATTATTTAAATATGTTTTATTCTGAAAACACCGTATTTTACTATGCGAATAGTTTTAAATACCTAATTTAGATTTATTATTATTATTTTTTGTGTTTGAGCCTATTTAATACCTGGATTTTTCACGAGTTTTCATACGAATATTGGGAAGGATTGATTTTAATGCCGGGTTTATAAACTACGCAAGAAACGCAAGAAGCAAAAAGTTAATATAATGACGGTTTCAAACACCCGTTTGAAAACTACGCTAGACGCCAAAAATCAACCCAGAATCGGCCACCAATCAACTTTTTTACATTTAAGCTTGTATTTCCACCTTCCAAATATGAAGTAAAGTGTTCCGAAAACTTGTAAAGATGCAGAAGTTTTGTGCATTAGCAGTCCAAGTTGTTGGATTTATTATGTGAATGCCGTTTTCACTTGTCGCACTTTCGCACAGTTAAAGAAAATGCCATTTTCAAATGCAATTACGGACAGTTTCATGTCTCCATAATAAACACGAATTATGAAACGAAGCCCGAGCAAGAAATTTGTTTTCTACTGTTTTACAATTTCAAGTTTTAGAGTTGGTGATGTCTTGCGACTTTCGTGCTCAATAAATAACTGTGCTATTCTGGCTTTGTTTGCGTGTTGCGTTGTTTCTTCGTAGAATTTCTTGCGTCGTTTATAAACTTGGCCCGAGCTGATAGTTTAAGTTTTCAGTAAACTCGCTACGCACATCTTAGAATATCCCGGGATCCAAATAAGGAAACCCTTCGCCACACGGAAGCAGTCTTTGTTTCTAGGTGTCTGCGATTGCACTTTGCACGTAGTTGCCACAGCGTCCACCAATAGAGTGAGCCGATGGTAATGCTTTGATAGGCAACTCGATTTTTTTTCACTGTGAATCAAAAATTACTAAATACACAAAGTGATAATCTTAAGATATATTCATATATAATAAATACAATTTACATAAACTATATAATAATAATAAATTAAGGGAAACCTTTAAATAACATGTCATTAGAATGACAGGTATTCCCAATAGGATCATCTGTAATGAATACATACCGCAGCGGTTGCACTGCTGGCTTAACTTAAAGGTAAGTTCCACGTTACTTGTTTCAGATGTTTACCTTTTAAAAAAGTAGTACCAATGGTATAAGTATCGTTCTGCCTCTGTTGTGCTGTCAAAATAATATTGTCGTGGTTCCGTAGACAAACATCATGTGATGATTTGCATATGACGGTTGGTTAAATGGGTGCCCTGGCGTGGGGACGCACCACAACGCCGAAATACCACAACGCCGAAATACATTAACGCCAAAAAATGTCATTGCAGGACTGCCGCAAAGGTTAGGTTAGGTAAGGTTAGGTTAGGTTAGGATAGGTTAGGCTTGTCTAGGTTAGGTTAGGTTGTGGTATTTCGGCGTTAAGATACATTTAAGAAACACGCACAAATTATTTCAGTGGTTTTTTTTTATTTTGCTCCTGTGGTCTCCCCTCCCCGCAGCAACAATTTCGGCGTTACTGTATTTCGGCGTTGTGGTACACAGCAGTTTTCTAGCTGTCGGCGTTGCGGTCAATTTGGCAATCGGCGTTATGGTACTCGGCGTTATTGTACGTTCGGCGTTGTGGTATTTCGGCGTTGTGGTAATGACCCCCCTGGCGTTACTTTTCGGAACTGTCAAATGAGAGACCAGTTACCCGACACGGACTGCAGCATGTGTCTGGGTCGACGACCCGTCTAGAGCAACAGCGCCGCGTCGATGTTGACACAACAATGGCTGTGCAGAGAAGGGGGGAGCAGGCTGAGTGGACACGTGCTCGTCCCTCTCGCCCAAGGTCGTCGTGAAGGTCATCCTCAAGGTCTCCGCCCGCGCCACGTCAACAGGCTCGATGCTAGCCGCGTTCAAGGAAATTACACCACGTTCATGGACTTTCTAACATTGAATACACACAAACTACACTGTACTTCCGGAATACATAGGGGCAGGCATATTTCACGAATAAATCTTAACGCCTATTGGACTGCAACAAGGTATACCCGCAACAGTGGTTTCTCCCTTGTGATTGGTGAGAGAAGTCGTTTCCTTATTTGACCGAGCCACTCAGGATGCGTTTGTTTCCACACTGAATTACTGTGATTGGTGTTGTAACAATCGACATGCGCCTGAAAGGAATTCACCCAATCACGAAACACAGACGATGCTACAGTGTTTTAACTTATAACTGATCTCGGAATCTTTTCGCGAAATATGCATGGTCCTAGGAATACATTTTGAGGCAAGTTATTTCACAAAACACTGTATAATTTTCTTGTATCTATTGCCTGTGGTCGGGTAGAGGTGTCATCCCACATTTGACAGGGCAAATGAGAATGTGGCAACCGTACTGCTGCACGTCCACAATTTGCCACAACTTAAAAAAAAAAAATCTACACTGTTTTGTCGAATACCTTCACTCAAATGTATTAGCTAAATGGTGTAAACAATTTAATAAAATTTAATTTGATTGTTTTGGGAAACTCAGGGTATAATATTTATATTTCTATAACCTAGCAATAACTTAGAGCATGCAATCGTGTGATACATAGTAACGAATTAAAGTACATGTGTGACTTACGTCATAATTTTATTTATTTTTAGAATATACTTTGTGTGTAGGTATACTACTTCTGTGTATATATATTACTGGTTTTCCAAAAATGCTAGAAACCTTACATATCGGTATTTTAAATAACCAAATTTTTATTATTTATTTAAAATATCTTATGAATAAAATTTTTAAGTCATTGTCTACATAAAAAAGGCTAATTATTTATTATATGACATATGATTTTGTGGTTTCAAGTTATGTTAGGACTGAAACAAAAAGTGCTGTTAAATTTTTTAACACTACGATATATTATTGCTGATAATAACCCTTTTAATTTATAAAATTTATTAATATATTTTATATTTAAATTAGAGGATAAAATATAAAAAGCAAAATAAATAAGGATTAAAAAAATTATTTACTGTTTTAACCATAGCAAAAATAAATGATGACATAAGTACCACAAGGGTTTAATAAATTTTATAGTTCTTTTTTTAATGTGTGTTTAGTAGGATACTTACAAAAATAACAAAAAAAACTGTTTTTTTGTAGATATTATTTAATGCATCGCGTTGAAAACATATAAAAATACCTTTAAAAATAAAATGGCATAAATAACCCTTCCATACTTTTCTGAGACGACGATGTGGTGTTATGTTTTCAAGGCTGTCACTGGTAGGCGGAGGCTCGCGCGCTGAACGCTTGGGGATTCGAGTGGGACGACTCGTGGGAAGGAAGTTGAAGTGTGTTGATGCTTGCGCTGGAAGAGCCGGTGGCGTAAACAGGCGTGTTTCCTCGAATCAGCCGCAAGGAGACGTCCCTCCTCGACTGCCACGAGGCGAGGAGGGCGCAGCGTCAATATTTGGCCGCGGCGGCTGTTATGCCTGCGACGCGCGCAAACAAAACACGGGCTTGGAGGTTCGCGCCGGGGCCTCCCCTGCGGCCGGACAGCTGACGAGGAGGCGAGGGTGGGGGCGACACGTTGCCTGACGGCCCTTAGCGCCCTTCCACGACTATCAGCCATCGTTTGTTCCCCCTGCTTCCCCCCTTCCAACACCACACACCTCATCCTTTGTTAGAGCCCACGCCTGCGTCAGCAACCCCAATCAAGTGCTTTGTTTCCCAGACCGAACAACAGTCGGCGCTCGAGAGCTGAAGAACAAAATAAGACAAACCTTTTCTTCTCCTACCAACTAAAGATGGCATCAGAGGATTAAAAACATAATTGTTACTAATATGAAAAAAAATCTGGGTAGGCTGTATTTTGGACTACATACGCCGGGGTTTGTTTCGTGAATTTCCATCGCGCTGAACGGCCCATCGGTTCACAACCACTGGCTCAACTAACTCGTTGTCCTCATCAGAGACCATATCCCCGTCCATTACCAAACAATGTTCTGCGCGGTAGACGGTTGAGGCTCGCTCAGGCTCAAATTTTTCTCCTCGTTCGGGGACTCGTTTTTCCCCACCGGCTCATTTATCTCGGCTACGTTTTGCCTCATTCGATACCTACGACACATCTCTGCATTTTAAATTGCTTTTGCTCGGTCGATTTTGATTTTTTTTTTTGGTATTAATTTTCCTCCAACACTACCTGTTATCGCTTAGACATTTTGCGACTAATGGCTCCAAAACCAAAGTTGATAACTCTATAGTTATGACTAGAGTCCCGTAAAAATGGTTTTATTTTTCCTTAAATTTCGTTTTGAAAAAATCAAATTTCGGTTTTATTTCGCTGTTTTGGTTTTTCATGTTTACTTTAACTTTTGAGAATGGTTTTATGACCTACAAGTTTTGCTTGGCTAAATAATAGTGGCACGGCGTATACTCGTATACTGCACTCTAAAGTCAACACTATTGGCAAATAAAAATTGTAGGCTTGAAACAGCTCGGCACGGCCCGGTGCCGCCTAGCGCGCTGCCTCGGCACGGCCCGGTGTCGCCTAGCGCGCTGCCTCGGCACGGCCCGGTGTCGCCTAGCGCGCTGCCTCGGCACGGCATGTCTCAACTTAGTATTCTTTTAATATTTCTTGCTGCTGTTCTTTGTCCCGTTGACGCCGTATTCACTTGCTCTGCGGTCGTATTGGATTTGCTGAGAAGTGTAGTTACGGCAGTTAAAGGTCACTGATTTTGCTTATCAATCGGCGTAGTGCCATGTGTTCATGTTTACGAGTAGTAGAGGTGTAAAAGTAACGAAAAAAAGTGTACCCGTATGTATTCGTTACTATAACAATTAGTACTCGTTACTATCGTGTCGCTACGTTACTCGTTACTTCTGATACCGCATAACATGCAATGTTATTTTGCAGCAACGAATCGAGTCGTATTGCGTACGCGTACAGTATGACGTCACGTAAATAATAATAAATAGAATATAAACAATTAACAATATTTGATAATTAACAGTTTTTGTTAACCAAGAAACAATTAAATCTCATTAGAGCGGTTTTATTATATTATCTCTTTTAAGATAAAAACAACAAAAAACGTGAAAATACGCGATAATAAATAACAAAAACATACATATTTCTAATTTGTAAAAAATACTTTCTTATAAACAGTAAAAAACTTGGACGACAAATTTCCATATTATACTTAATAAACAAACATCGTTCTTTGTAACGTAAATTCATCGAATATGCGCGCGCATGCGTAAAACATACGAAAAATGCGAGTAACGAAATCCAGCCGTGTGTAACGTTTCGTTACTCGATACTAGATGGCGCACCCGTTACTCAGTCAGTACCGAATACATACAGTTTGCTACACCTACAGCTCTAACGAGTAGGTTGCCAAGCCAGTCAAACGTAGTTGAAAGCATGAGGTTGTTAACTGTTCAACATGAAAGGAAGAATTAAAATTTTATATTTCTCTACAAGATTAATGTGTAAATACAGCGGGTTGAAAATCATGGCAGCTATATTGTGTTGAAAACATCGCCGGTATTTTTTATTAACTTTGTGTTGATGCTCAGGTACATTTTTCTCTTTTTAATTAGTTTATGATTGCAATTACTGCTTTGGTTTCAAATTGTAATGATTACGTGACGGGAATACTGTAAATCATTATTTACTTTCATTACAAAGCGGCCATGTTGAAACTTAGAAAAATGGCGATGTGCCGTCAACGTCGTGTTTACTTGTTTTTCGCGATGTCTTGCATGGGTGGTCTAATTCATTATTATCAGTTTTATTTCTCGATGCTGTGCGATTTCGGTGTTTTGTCGCGAATTAAGGTAAATTGCGGTGTTATTTCGCGATATCGCGATTCGCGAAATTTCCGTGTCTCTAGTTATGACACTCAACTAGCACCACTCTGTGCTCACTCAAGAGCAACTTAAAGATTAAATCACGAAATCGGTCTGTTACTTTCGGAGTTACAGGTCTCATTGACTGGTATACGACGCTCTACACCAACCCTCATTACGTCATCATAGCAGATCTTAACCATGTGAGTCATACGTAACGACCAAGCGCGATGTCTAATTTACTAAGATATATTTACTTCAACTCTGTAGCTTTCATAATTTATGAGTTTAAAGCGCTGTTGAATCCTCAGCCTAATCCGAGATTAAAGACATTCATATTCCTGTCAAAAAAATATCTGATTGATGTGTTTTATGGCGAGAGTCACCAACTACTTCTTGTCTTCTGTGTTGTGAACACGTTCGTGAAAAATATGTTGTACCTGAATTTTCGGCACGCCCTGTTTTAGCCATCCTCAAAGGCGATTTCAAGGGCAAGCCACCTAGAAGACAAGTAAAAGTAAGTAATAAAATATTTTTTCGATCCGCTGTTGAAAAAATGGTTGTAGTTACAACCAATTTTTGTTTTGTAAAACATTTAACATTAACATGGGTTTGTGGAAGAGGTGGGCTGATAAAAGATATAAAAATTTATTTTTGATAGGTGGATCTTTAGAATACGTAATATTCAATATCTCCCAAATAAGCGGGGTCCTCCTTCGGGAATTTTTTAAAAATAAGATGCTTTTAGACGCATTTTAAAGCCATTTTCCGAGCTTAAAGAGCTTTCTTAAAACCTTAAAATCATAAATATAAGTGTACTCATTGCATGTATAAATAGAAGGCTACTTTCTTTAAATGATTCATGCAATAAGTAATTTTGATTTAATGCAGTTTTTTGGACATACGCCATTGCCGTTTTGCACTGATTTTCATGTAAAAAAAATCCGAAAAAAAAATGAATAAATATAAAATATGAAAACAAAATATTCACAGAAAATAAGAAAATTAGTTGATTTCGGACAAGCGAAACCAACGATGAAACTAAATAAGTATTCTGGACAACACAAAGACGACAGCACGGACTGTCTGTTTGCGCCCAATGACGGGAACAGTTGTCAGTTCCCGAAATGTGGCAACTGTTGTCACTGGAAACCTGTGTTCGTCAGTGTTATCGCCGTTGTGTGGTCCACAGTACTTGTTAATTATCATGGTTGTGTTTATATGTTTGCTGCGTTGTCCAGGCTGGTTGTCCGCCTGCATTTTGGCTGTTATTTGCACAAAACACGTTTCCACAAAATAAAAGTTAAAATTTTTGCAAATGATGTTAAAAGCCACCAGATTTTGTCACTTTTAACTCATTTCAATCTGTCTCGTCGTCATCACACTGTTTTCGTCTGCGCTTTTATATTACATTTCATGACTAAGTTTCTTCAATGGAATTCTTGTGGGGTCTGATATTTAGATGTTAAATAATTTTTGTTCGTGCTGTTTTCGTTGTGTTGTTCATAATACTTGATTAATTTAATCGTTGGTTCCATTTGTAGGCCTACATAAGCTGATTCAGCCTTGTTTTCTGTAAATTTTTTATCTTCATATATAATTTTTTTTTTAATTTTTCCATCACAAACAGTGCAAAACTGCAATGGAATATGTCCAAAAAACTGCATTAAGTTAGAAGGCTACTCTCTAATTTTCATAATCATTGGTCATGAATCGAACCATTCACAAGTAATTTTATTCTAGATAATAAATTGCATTATTCTGAAATAATTAAATCTTATAAAGGTGCTATGGCCCCTCTCAGCCACTCCCTGAATAGGCCCTTGAACACTAAGCATTGTATAGCACCATTACGAATTTTGTCTAGTTGATTCTCCACTTGTATCATATTTACAATTAAACAGTTTGGTTTCATGATCTGCTCAGGCCAGAATACACAAAAATTATTTCATGAATTAATTCTTATAAATGATTTAACCGTTTACAACGACAATATTGAATTTATATGTACGTAATGTAGCATCTATTATTTAGGACGTTAGTCAAACATGTAAGACACAATTACATTTTTTTTCAATTTGGTTCCATCTTTTCATTAAAACAGTATTAAAATTTAAAAGTGACAGAGACGCACCTAATGTACTTTACGCAACGATTGTCCTAAACGAAACAAATTCCCGTTAATGCCGTTGGAATATGATCCCGCGACTACGCCAATCGCATGAAGGCACCTGGCTGTCAACGAACTAATTGAGCATTAAAGCTGCATACACACTACGCTACGTTTCGCGTAAACACGTGTTGCAGGATAAGAACATCAATACTTATAAATATGGGTGTGCTCATATTGTTCTGACTTGCAGTGTTAACACGTGTTATTGCATTATCTGGTTCCTAGTGCGTCATAACACGTCGTAACACGCATCAAGCAAATATCTGATCTATTTTTTTCGTCAGGCGTGTTTTGCATCAGACGCAAATAGCAATGGAGGAGCAAGTGATTGAACTAGTGCGTACTTACAAGATTATGTACGATATTTCAATCAAGGACTACAGGAACCAGCAGGCAAGGTGCAAAGCTAAGGAAGCAAAAAGGTACAGGTATTTGGAAGAGACAGGTATGTTTTACATTTAAAGGAACACCACTGATCTTGATTTAGAAAGACGTGTGTTGGTTTTCTCCGTGTGCTCCTAATTATTCCTGTCAATATATATATTTATTTCTGTGCTCCTGATTATTCCTGTGGTTTTTCCTATGCTTCTAATTATTCATGACAATATGTGTTCTTTATTCCTAACAAGACTTCTGCTGGTACTATCCAAGTGATTCTGGTTATTTCTGCGAAAATAATCCATACATGAAAATATTTCTAATGAGAAAAACAATTATATTCAGAGTTTCGTTTCATTAGTGGATTTATGTTACAAAATCAGCATTACAATTTTGCGTCCGGTGGAATTAAGACAAAAAAGATTCATTAGCTGACGATTACTTTGTCTTAAAACAACTGGGGAAAAACACTATTTGTTGGACTTCAAACAAAAAACGATTAATTACTCATTCAATTACTATGCCATGATACAGCTGAGATGGAAGGCGATTTTCCCTTTCCCTTGAGGTCTAGCCAAACCCTTCTTCTCTTCTCGCATGAAAGATCGACTGCCTGTACCACATATCAAACAAAAGAAACATTACTCTGTCTATTATGTCTTGAAACAGTTGAGAAAAACAGCCATGCAAGACGAAATTCCTTCTTTTTGATGTCTAGCGAAGCCCTCATCTTGCGACCGTGAGAAATTATCCCGTATCCCACATAAAAAAAAATAAATAATATTTAGTTCAACATAATATGTGGCGACATCTGTTGGAATCAATCGCGACTACTTGGAACAAGTTCTTTTGCGTGAGATAAATTGAATCTCGTGGTTGACAGGAGCAATTGTAGCCAGTTGAAACCATGTAGACTCGTAACCTCATAGCCTCGTAGCCTTGTAACCTCGCAGCCATGTAGCCTTGAAGTCTTGTAGCCAAATGTCTTTGGAGTAGTTGGAGCCGTATCCTGTAGTATTCTGTGACCGATCGTATCCCGCTGATGAGATCGTTTCCCTCTGATGAGAACGTATCCCTCCGACGAGATAAAATTCCTCTAACGAGTTTCTATCCCTGATGATATAATATTCCTCCGATGAGATCGTATCTTACCGCTTCCTACCAAGAACGTTCTACCAAATGTGCTTAAATTTTGTCGAATGCGCTTCCAAATGTGCTTTCCTTTTTAATGTTGTTTTGACTCGCGTATTGATGTTAATGATTCATGTTTTGACTCGCATATTATTCCAGCAGCCGTGCGTGTATAAGTTGGTCCCAGACGACCGGACCCTCAGTCTATCTCCGACCAGAGTGCAGTGCGGATCGGCTCTCTTCAGTACATATCCTGATACTCAGTTGATTTTCCAATGACGACTTTGTTGGACAGCATATTATCAGCAGCGCAGACCTCGATTGAAAGGACGCCAACACCTGTAGAGATCTCGGCGGAAGGGAACACAAGATTGCTGCGACAGCGACGGTAGCGGGGACCTCGACAGCAGCGATACAGACGGCGACGCAGATCCCGTAGGCATCTGTGATACCGGCTGCAGAGGAGAAATCTTCAGGTTCTGTTCCATTAGTTGTTGTGGGGGAACTTTAACTAAATTAGGCTCCACTTGGGTTGTCAATTAGTTATGTGGAGATACTAAATAGGCCCCACTTCTATGGAGATGAACATACATGTAACACGTTGGGCTGTGTTAAACTGTGTAGAAAAATTGATATTACTTATGTGGCTCTCCGATGGTAAGTGCTGATATTAAGTAGGCCACAGTTAGGTGTTAATTAAATAGGTACAAACATACATAGATATACACTAGGGTAAATGAAACTATAAATAACATAACACAACACTCTCAAATAAAATATGAATTATTTATTGCAAATGAAAAATGGATTTAAAGTTTACCCTTATTAATTATATTTGTTTAGTTACTAATTATATTCAAAAACCTAACTGGTACTTGGCATCATATATCACAAATAAATTTCAATTACCAGGAGTTATGGTGCGCACATTTAAGTTTTAACAAAAGTCTTTATTCTTGTTCGTCGAAACTACACAGTTTTAATATATGTTTTTATGGATCTTAATTAAATTTACCTCGGCTAGTAAGGTTCGAAATGTCGTCGGTAGAGCTCAGAGTCTCTCAACCTATAGGACCTCTGAGTCGATGAAATAGTGTGTAAAACGGTTAAATTTGTATCAAAATATTATTAAAATCGTAGACAATGTCAAGTTACTTCAATATATAAATGTTTATATTGGTTTCTGACGGCGATGTGACGTAAAAACGGGAGTTACGTGACAAGTGCATAAGTGGAGGAAACAAATTTTTTGGCACTTTTATTTACTCATGTTTTACACTCCTAGGTTATTTATCTTTTTAGATAAATCCTAATTTAGTATCTTGACCCCCTAAAGATACATAATTTTCATCCTCTATCCGGGATGCCTACTGCTAAATAGCTAATTCGTAGGATTTATTATCGCCGACGTCATGAAGTTACAGCTCTCTTAGCTGGCCATTATAGAACTCTCTTTCCTACTAGCTTCTTAAATTAAGCCAGTAAAACTAACTTTCAAATGGCGGCCTGTGATTGGCCGAAAACCAAATCAGTTACATAATTTCCTTAATAAAACGTGAAAACCGCACGCAACAATAGCGCGGATTACAAAATTTCACGTAAAATTTAAATAAAAAAAATATTAAAATAATAATTTACATTATAAAATAACGGCGTTAATTTTACCGTTTACCGTTTTAAAATTCATTTAGTCCTTAGAGGGGTCCGACAATACATACTTTCAAATAGTTCAGAAAAATCCATAGAGTCACTTTCTCATAGATATACACACAAAAATAAATTACCGTTTCTGAAAATAAATAACATTAGACATAGAACAAAAAAAATAAATAAATCGTAAATAATAATAATTAGTAGTATAGGAATGACGGTCCTGCGGCTGGCGCCGGCGCGTGGATTGTGATTGTCGGTCCGCCATCTTGGATTGTGACGTCACGGTGGCCATCTTGGATGACCTTGACCTTTGACCTTGACCTTGACCCCGGTGGCCATTTTGGATCCGCCATCTTGGATCCGCCATTTTGGATGACATCATTTTGTTTTCTCGAACTTTCCACCATTTTGTTTTCCGCCATTTAGGATTATGACGTCACCGTTGCAATTTTCGTTACGCCCGCCATCTTTAACTTTTTTATTTATTAACCGATTTTAATGAAATTTTTTTAAAATTTATAAAAAAATTCAAATAATAAAATTTTATTAATTTTTTTTAAAAAACGTACATTTACGACACGGAGCTCGGAGTCCTCGGTTCGAACCCGACGAGGTCAAAAAATTAAAAATGGCGACCGATCCTTCCCCCTGTGGTGGCTGCTGACAGACTGACTTACCCCCACCACTTTTTTCAAAGCATATATATCGACAGTGAGCATGGCGTCATGTCCGCCATCTTGTCTTCGATGTTGGAAACCATCATCATTGTATCGGCGGCGAGAGTGCGCTGACGCCATGTTAGTTTGATTCTTACCCGCTAGAGTGCAGTAATCATTTATTACTGTGACACCCGCCATCTTGAAATTTGGCCGCCATCTTGAAAATCCGTAATTTTAATGCTAGAGATTCGGGAAAAGTTCCAAAATTCATTAAATAAATTTGTAATCTATATACTCATTGATTAGATCGACTAAGGTCCTTGGTTAGATTCCTGGATGATACAAAACAACTTTAATTAAAAAAATACCACAAAAGTGTTAGGTTTGAGAAAATAAAAACACCACAAGTTCTTTTAAAAAAAATTTTATTGCATACATTCTAATCTACTACAAGTACAAAAAATAATACACAGACATAGAACTTAAGTCTTGTGGATTTCTCGATTCAAACAGTCTTCTTATTGTATGGACTAAGCCCTTTACATGACTTGAAATGTCTATTCAGTCTATCAGGCCGACATATTGGTACACTAAAATTTTCACACAAAACCGAATTATCGACTTCATTAAAAGGACAGTGATATATTTCATGTTGTTTAGCACTTCGAATAGTTGTAAATGTTTTGTTACAAAATATACAGCTTGATTCTGATGAATGTACAGCCAGTCTATTACAATTCCTGAGGTGTCGTTTTAATCTTCCATAGTGTATAAACTTGGTTAAACACCTGTTGCACTGATATTTAATACGTTCAGAGTTATTATTACAATTGTGTATTACATAATCACGTAATTTCAAGTTTTTGATCTTGTCACAGTACGTACAGTTGGGCGATGGAACACCGTTGGATGCTCCTTCCTTTATCAATGACACTGGAACTGTTGACAACCATTGTAACACTGCTGACATGTTAACTTCGGAAGCCTTTGAGGTTTGCTCTGCGGAAGATGTTGCATGCGTCGAAATCCCCTGTTGTGCTGAGAGAGGAGGTGTAGCTGTAGACGACATAGTCGGCTGGTCATCTTCTGCGATGTCGTCATCTCGAGCGAGACATGGTCGATGACGTCTGTAACCACGTCTGCGCCTTGGCTCTACTGCAGTGCTAGTTGGGACAGATTCACTGCCTGAACTTCGACGACGAGACGAGCGTCGTTTGGACGTCTGCGTAGAAGCATCACAGGTAGCAACAGGTTGCAACACGCTCATGTTTGGTGTTACACGTGCAGACGAGGCGACTACCTCAGCGATGCTAGCAGGAAGGATTGTGTGCGGTCTCATGTGATAGACGGCACAGTTTCCAGGTTCGCAACAATCTAATAGCTGCTTAGTCGGTTCGTAGGACACAGGAAAGTGCGTAAACCGCCAATGCTGAGCGCCTCCATCACAGGTTTCTGTATATGTATGTAGATACCCGGAATCCCAGTAGCTGTACTCGACACTGCTGAAGCTAGGTCTTGCGCTCACGTATACGTTAGCAGGATGAAACGTAATCATCTTCTTGCAGGTCGAACGACAACTGAAGGCACGTATGTAGGTACGTCATTTATATATGCAGGCTCCTACTAACACTGTGCGTGCCATTTCTGCATTAACTCCGAGTTTGTACAGGCACAGACACGTTCAAACTTGTCACTTGGCTGCACATTGTATATTGCACTAAGCTTGCGCAGGGAAGGACAGCCATAGTCGGTCTGTAGGTCTTCAATTTAAACTGCTCCGACATTACACAGATCTCGTAGCCATTTCCTCTGTTCAGGTCCGGCAACGTATATTGTTTCGTTTTGAACTAGTAAATCTTGCAGTGTGTTTTTCACTTGGTGGTATGGGATTTTTCCTTCGTCCCACTCTAGTCCGTGATAATATTTGCATAGCCATTCGTTCGAGCGTTTACTTTTTTCGTCTAGTAGTTTCCAAGGATACGGGGGTCGGAAGCTGCGGGTTCGAGTCTTGTCTCCGGAGGTAACGGCAATTTCCTTGAGAACAAAGCCGTTTTGGCTCTGGAAACCTTGCAGGTTGCAGTACATCTTGTCGCTAGCAATGCTCGATTGTAACTGAATTATTATCGCAAACGAAACAGTATTTAAGTCAGAATTTTCACAAGTTTGTCTCGACAATTGTACAATGCAAGCCGATCGTGAAGTATCAGACAAAAAGCATAGTGTTTTTCACTTGGTGGTATGGGATTTTTCCTTCGTCCCACACTAGTCCGTGATAATATTTGCATAGCCATTCGTTCGAGCGTTTACTTTTTTCGTCTAGTAGTTTCCAAGGATACGGGGGTCGGAAGCTGCGGGTTCGAGTCTTGTCTCCGGAGGTAACGGCAATTTCCTTGAGAACAAAGCCGTTTTGGCTCTGGAAACCTTGCAGGTTGCAGTACATCTTGTCGCTAGCAATGCTCGATCGTAACTGAATTATTATCGCAAACGAAACAGTATTTAAGTCAGAATTTTCACAAGTTTGTCTCGACAATTGTACGATGCAAGCCGATCGTGAAGTATCAGACAAAAAGCATAGGTGTTTGGTGGAATATTTCCGCTAGTCGTTATCTCGATCCTACAGGTGATGATGTTTGAATTTAATCGATCATCCTGTTTGGAAACGTCAAACACCATTAACGGAGCCTTGTTCTTGAAACTGTCGGGACTCAGTATCGGTGACTGTATCCGCCTATAGTAAGCTTGCTGAAAATTGGCATACATTTGATATGCGAGAAGAAATCTTCCACTTTCAAAGTCCATGTTCATATCAACGTACGGATAATTTTCGCTGTTTAAAAATATTTTTACATTACGTAATTGACAGTTATCGAATAAGGAGCGACTTACTCCTGCATTGGGCTGTCTTCCGGTCTGAAGCCCGACGACGATGTATCTTGGTTTTTCCGTAGCGAAGCTGGACTTTACTATCCAATTGATACGTTGACTATGAGGCAAGCCAGGATAAGTTTCCAGGCTCCAGGATCGGAATGGCACATCGAAGTTCTTGCCATTTTCTATGTTCTTCAACATCTTGACTCGTTCAACGGTGCTCACTTGGATGTGGGGCAGCATCCACTCGATAGACTGTAGTGTTAGCGAGACATCTTGAGGGTTTTCTGCAGCGACGACAATTGCATTAATGTGCGTGTTGGCTAGAAGCAGTACGAGCTCTTGTTTCGAATTAATGATTATATGCCTGTAGTCCTCAGCGAATCCAAGAAGCATGGACAGAGGAACACAAACTTCGAACTTTCCTTCGGCATAAACCGGAAGCTTATATTCATCCTCGAGAGCCCAACCGGCCATCTTTGCAGCAATCAGTTCATTTGGCGTGAGCGAAAGGTAATTTTTCATAGCAGATGTTATGCCTACATCTCTCGTCTGGTCTACCTCGACGCCATTGAGTACATAAGTAATGCGCTCGATGAGGTGAAGAATACCATTGCAGGATATTGTCGTCTTTGTCGGATGCGTACCATCCGCTTTTGTAAGCATGCCTCTTATACGTAGAAATGACTGAGAAGGTAAAGTACAAATATCTTGGTGCTGTACAGCAATGCGTACTTCCGATGGAAGTGCGTACGGTCCGAGCAGGAAAGGCTGGTACTCGTGCAATTCCATTTTCGTAATGCTGTCATCAAAAATGACCGGATCTTCCACGTTGAGGATTTCGTCTTCCATATTTATTCGGCACTTGTCCAATACTAAGAAGATACTTTATGTTGTCAGGTGTTAATGCACCGATGTCTGGTAGAGAACTGTTCTTATTCACGTCAATACGACTTCTTTTATAACTGTTCGGTGTTACGAACTTTATGCCCATCGCTTCAAGTGCAGCCGTAATGTAATTTCTTCGTCTTGAAAATTCACCAATCGTCCTCGCTGGTCAACGATTCTGACGACGACTTCGTGTGCGCACTTCACGACGACTGGAACGTAAATGATACTTTGCGGTACTTCGACCAGTTTATATCCTGGCGGGACCATCGGCGAAAATTCGTGCAGCATTTTGCTTAGTCTTCCGTTAAGATACGTTCCACTTGCTAAATTACAGTTTATTCTTATGACATTCACAGGCAAAATGTTTACTGTGCGCGTAGATTCGTACGTTCTTCCTGCATCATACACCTTTGATTCGAATCCTAACATCGAACCTATGGTCCCAGGTTTCGTAAAGTCGACAATTTCACTGCAATGGTATTCTTCACCTCATCGAGCGCATTACTTATGTACTCAATGGCGTCGAGGTAGACCAGACGAGAGATGTAGGCATAACATCTGCTATGAAAAATTACCTTTCGCTCACGCCAAATGAACTGACTGCTGCAAAGATGGCCGGTTGGGCTCTCGAGGATGGATATAAGCTTCCGGTTTATGCCGAAGGAAAGTTCGAAGTTTGTGTTCCTCTGTCCATGCTTCTTGGATTCGCTGAGGACTACAGGCATATAATCATTAATTCGAAACAAGAGCTCGTACTGCTTCTAGCCAACACGCACATTAATGCAATTGTCGTCGCTGCAGAAAACCCTCAAGATGTCTCGCTAACACTACAGTCTATCGAGTGGATGCTGCCCCACATCCAAGTGAGCACCGTTGAACGAGTCAAGATGTTGAAGAACATAGAAAATGGCAAGAACTTCGATGTGCCATTCCGATCCTGGAGCCTGGAAACTTATCCTGGCTTGCCTCATAGTCAGCGTATCAATTGGATAGTAAAGTCCAGCTTCGCTACGGAAAAACCAAGATACATCATCGTCGGGCTTCAGACCGGAAGACAGCCCAATGCAGGAGTAAGTCGCTCCTTATTCGATAACTGTCAATTACGTAATGTAAAAATATTTTTAAACAGCGAAAATTATCCGTACGTTGATATGAACATGGATTTTGAAAGTGGAAGATTTCTTCTCGCATATCAAATGTATGCCAAGTTTCAGCAAGCTTACTATGGGCGGAGACAGTCACCGATACTGAGTCCCGACAGTTTCAAGAACAAGGCTCCGTTAATGGTGTTTGACGTTTCCAAACAGGATGATCGATTAAATTCAAACATCATCGACTGTAGGATCGAGATAACGACTAGCGGAAATATTCCACCAAACACCTATGCTTTTTGTCTGATACTTCACGATCGGCTTGCATCGTACAATTGTCGAGACAAACTTGTGAAAATTCTGACTTAAATACTGTTTCGTTTGCGATAATAATTCAGTTACGATCGAGCATTGCTAGCGACAAGATGTACTGCAACCTGCAAGGTTTCCAGAGCCAAAACGGCTTTGTTCTCAAGGAAATTGCCGTTACCTCCGGAGACAAGACTCGAACCCGCAGCTTCCGACCCCCGTATCCTTGGAAACTACTAGACGAAAAAAGTAAACGCTCGAACGAATGGCTATGCAAATATTATCACGGACTAGAGTGGGACGAAGGAAAAATCCCATACCACCAAGTGAAAAACACACTGCAAGATTTACTAGTTCAAAACGAAACAATATACGTTGCCGGACCTGAACAGAGGAAATGGCTACGAGATCTGTGTAATGTCGGAGCAGTTTAAATTGAAGACCTACAGACCGACTATGGCTGTCCTTCCCTGCGCAAGCTTAGTGCAGTATACAATGTGCAGCCAAGTGACAAGTTTGAACGTGTCTGTGCCTGTACAAACTCGCAGTAATGCAGAAATGGCACGCACAGTGTTTGTAGGAGCCTGCATATATAAATGACGTACCTACATACGTGCCTTCAGTTGTCGTTCGACCTGCAAGAAGATGATTACGTTTCATCCTGCTAACGTGTACGTGAGCGCAAGACCTAGCTTCAGCAGTGTTGAGTACAGCTACTGGGATTCCGGGTATCTACATACATATACAGAAACCTGTGATGGAGGCGCTCAGCATTGGCGGTTTGCGCACTTTCCTGTGTCCTACGAACCGACTAAGCAGGTATTAGATTGTTGCGAACCTGGAAACTGTGCCGTCTATCACATGAGACCGCACACAATCCTTCCTGCTAGCATCGCTGAGGTAGTCGCCTCGTCTGCACGTGTAACACCAAACATGAGCGTGTTGCAACCTGTTGCTACCTGTGATGCTTCTACGCAGACGTCCAAACGACGCTCGTCTCGTCGTCGAAGTTCAGGCAGTGAATCTGTCCCAACTAGCACTGCAGTAGAGCCAAGGCGCAGACGTGGTTACAGACGTCATCGACCATGTCTCGCTCGAGATGACGACATCGCAGAAGATGACCAGCCGACTATGTCGTCTACAGCTACACCTCCTCTCTCAGCACAACAGGGGATTTCGACGCATGCAACATCTTCCGCAGAGCAAACCTCAAAGGCTTCCGAAGTTAACATGTCAGCAGTGTTACAATGGTTGTCAACAGTTCCAGTGTCATTGATAAAGGAAGGAGCATCCAACGGTGTTCCATCGCCCAACTGTACGTACTGTGACAAGATCAAAAACTTGAAATTACGTGATTATGTAATACACAATTGTAATAATAACTCTGAACGTATTAAATATCAGTGCAACAGGTGTTTAACCAAGTTTATACACTATGGAAGATTAAAACGACACCTCAGGAATTGTAATAGACTGGCTGTACATTCATCAGAATCAAGCTGTATATTTTGTAACAAAACATTTACAACTATTCGAAGTGCTAAACAACATGAAATATATCACTGTCCTTTTAATGAAGTCGATAATTCGGTTTTGTGTGAAAATTTTAGTGTACCAATATGTCGGCCTGATAGACTGAATAGACATTTCAAGTCATGTAAAGGGCTTAGTCCATACAATAAGAAGACTGTTTGAATCGAGAAATCCACAAGACTTAAGTTCTATGTCTGTGTATTATTTTTTGTACTTGTAGTAGATTAGAATGTATGCAATAAAATTTTTTTTAAAAGAACTTGTGGTGTTTTTATTTTCTCAAACCTAACACTTTTGTGGTATTTTTTAAATTAAAGTTGTTTTGTATCATCCAGGAATCTAACCAAGGACCTTAGTCGATCTAATCAATGAGTATATAGATTACAAATTTATTTAATGAATTTTGGAACTTTTCCCGAATCTCTAGCATTAAAATTACGGATTTTCAAGATGGCGGCCAAATTTCAAGATGGCGGGTGTCACAGTAATAAATGATTACTGCACTCTAGCGGGTAAGAATCAAACTAACATGGCGTCAGCGCACTCTCGCCGCCGATACAATGATGATGGTTTCCAACATCGAAGACAAGATGGCGGACATGACGTCATGCTCACTGTCGATATATATGCTTTGAAAAAAGTGGTGGGGGTAAGTCAGTCTGTCAGCAGCCACCACAGGGGGAAGGATCGGTCGCCATTTTTAATTTTTTGACCTCGTCGGGTTCGAACCGAGGACTCCGAGCTCCGTGTCATAAATGTACGTTTTTTAAAAAAAAATTAATAAAATTTTATTATTTGAATTTTTTTATAAATTTTAAAAAAATTTCATTAAAATCGGTTAATAAATAAAAAAGTTAAAGATGGCGGGCGTAACGAAAATTGCAACGGTGACGTCATAATCCTAAATGGCGGAAAACAAAATGGTGGAAAGTTCGAGAAAACAAAATGACGTCATCCAAAATGGCGGATCCAAGATGGCGGATCCAAAATGGCCGCCGGGGTCAAGGTCAAGGTCAAAGGTCAAGGTCATCGTAGATGGCCACCGTGACGTCACAATCCAAGATGGCGGACCGACAATCACAATCCACGCGCCGGCGCCAGCCGCAGGACTGTCATTCCTATACTACTATAATTAAACTGTCAAAACAAATAACATATTGCAGTACATTGTATCGCCAGCAACCTCCAAGGCTTCGATGAATGATGGACTTTCATCGCGTCACGTCAGTGCAAATACTGCGGTACCTTATTCGCTAAAACTTCAAGTTTTGCAGACATAAAAAAATGCGGATTTAGGAATAATGCACAAATGGAACTGTTTCAGTGCATCAAATGTAGTAACCTAATTTCACGACTAGAAAGTCCAAATCAAAATTTTGAAATCTGCACTAGGTCAGTTAGGTGCAAGAAAGAATTTTTTTTTGCAAAAATTAAAACTGACAGTTGTTTTGACCTGCGTCTCATGCCAGTCGCTGCGAGAATATAAGTGCAGGCTGGACGATGTGACTCTCAGTCCATCTCTGGCTCTGGTGTAGTGGGGATCGTCTTGTTTGACTAATCTGGTGCATAAGTCTTTAAATCGTCTGTTCTTGAGAACTCGATGACGTCTTTACCATCCTTAACGACAGCCTCGATGTAAGATGTATTATTAACAGTGCAAACCTCGATGGAAACATTGCTGAGAGCTCCAGAGATCCCTATGGTGACGACACAGATCTCGTGGGCCAATGGTAGGTACGTACTGTGACAACATAAAATACTTGAAAATTTGTGATTACGTAGTCCACGATTGAAAAAATAACTTTGAATGCAGTAAATATGAGTGCAACAGGTGTTGCAGTCAGTTTATATGTTATGAAAGATTAAAAAGACAGTTGTAGCAAGTTTTGAAAAAAGATAGTGGCTTGGTCCCGAATAGGTGATGCTATTATATCTTCGAATTTAAAAAAAAATTACAAGTCCGAAAAGGTTTGTAATTTTTTATATACCTTCATTAATTCTCTGTTTGGTAAATGTCTCGATGGCCATGCGGTCAAAGATGTGTGTTTTCCATCCGAGAGGTTCAAGCTATCATGGTTCGAATCACCTGGTTCCAATGTATATTGTATAAAAAAAATTAATAGATGGATAAGGACCCTAACAGCATTGGCAGGTAATGGAACATCGACTTTATGTTCCTGGAATAGAGCGATGCTGGCGCTTTCTAGGAACAAACGGCAGAAAAAAATATGTCGGTATCCAAGATGCCGGTCTCCAGTAGATTATAAAACAAGGATGGTGGTCGTAACGTCATCCAAGATGGCGGCCTCCAGCAGACGAAAACAAAATTGTGGACTTGCTGTCAGAATCGAAAAAAAAAAAAATTGGTTGTGACATCAGATCCAGTTTGGCGGACATGACATTAGATTCCAAGACGGAATCGTAACCAAGTGTGTAACGGTAAAGTCATGCACATCTAATATGAAAATTACAATGTTCTAAGAGTGGGACATTCGATTTTTAAATGGCGGGATAAAAAATGGCGACTGCGGTCAAAGGTCAAGGTCCAAGGTCAAATGTCAAAATCAAATTTCAAGGTTAAGGTAATTCAATATGGCCGCCGTTAAGTCACAATACAAATTGGCGGACACCAGCACCTGGTACCTCACTCCGACTGCAAATTCAGGAGGAACAAAGATATACTACTATTTGATTTTTTTACCTAAATAGGATATGACACAGGGGCTGTTGCTTTTCTGTTTGTTTGTAATTTTTTGATTTGATTTGCGGTGTATGTCCAAAAAATTATTTTAATCAATTATTGCGAGAATCACTCAAAGAACGTATACATGTATTCGTGAAGGTTATTAATAGCACGACTGACTTATCGCGATGTACGGATTTACTTGATTCTGGACTGTAGCATTGGCAGAACTGGGCTGGGGAAAACTTTGTTTATTGTCTTAGGGCCCATCACGCATATCCGCGCTCCCCGATGGACTGATGTACAGTTAACAGTATTTATTTATAAAAACATTTGGTCATGAATTTTTTCCATCGTTTTTCCCTCGGCTCACTCGGGCCATCTGTGTCGCGAAAAAAGTTGTATCAATAAGTCCGGGCTTCTTCAAAGCTTTGAGAACAGCAACGTGTGACATTTCCGTTCGAAATAGCCCACTCTTTGATCCCAACCGTCGTGATCTGCTGTTTATGTACATAGTGGCCAATCTTTGCAAAGGTTTAAAACTTTAAGCACAAATATGTATCCATGTTAGAATTGTGCGGTAACCTGTATTATTCTATGTAACAAATTTTCTGAATTATTAAACTCTCATTTGCAAGTGTAAGACCGGTGTGACACCACGTAGTTGTACCAGAGCGGTTACCCGTTTCTAATCGGTAATTTATTCTCTTTTACTTTTTTTTTTCAATTTGAATAAATGTTACGTCGTGCATTATTGAGAGACCTGCATTGACGTATAGTTAGACACCGGCCTATAGTCGCTATTATATGGGCCCATCTTAACTAGACCTTCACTAACAAGCTAGGTCATTAGAGACATTTATGTCATAGAACAAGGAGGAAGATAAATAGAAGTGCGACTCTTGCAATGAAAACCGAAACAATGTTTTGCACAAAATGTGACGCTGTCAGGTAGTCCCATAACTAGGGGCAGGCATTTTTTCGCGAAAAGATCTGAACACTTATTAGACTGCAAAAAGGTATACCCACACCTGTGGTGTCTTCCTTGTGATTGGCGGCCTTCTGCGAGAGAAGTCGTTGCCTTATTTGGCCGAGCCAGTCAGGACGCGTTTACTTCCGCACTGAATCACTGTGATTGGTTTTGTTACAATCGATATGTACCTGAGAGAAAATCTCCCAATCACGAAACACAAACGATGATAGAGTGTTTTAACTTCCATCTATTCCAGAAATCTTTTGACGAAATCTGCATGCCCCTACCCATAACTTCTAGCATAAACAACTCGGGCGGGAGTTTCAAATACGGAATGTTAGGTTTGTAATGCTTATTTAACTACTCAACGACTAATTTCTTAGTATATAAGATTTAAACAGAGCGAAAAAAATCATTGATTTTTTGTCATAAAAATCTTGTATAAAATATTATATATTATTATATATATTATATAAATATATACTTAATTTATATAATTTATACATATTATATGTAATAGTATGTTGGTATTTTGAATACAGGAATATTTTGGCTTTATCCATTTTGCTATAACTCGCCACTAGATGGCGCTGCAGCACATCAACTACTAAGCCGTTTAACCAATCGCCATGGGTAAACAAAACATTATAGGTCATAGACACACAAGCAGTAATTCTGTGTCATTTCTCTATGTCCACCGCACTGTTATATAGCGCTATCCATTTTGCTTTAACTCGCGGACAACATATAACCCAGTTGTTCAGCCCGGGCAACGCCGGGTACAGCAGCTAGTTTAATATAAAGGACTAGGAGATGTAAAACGTATGGTATGTCACACCACAAAAAATAAATTTCTATCAAACCAAATTGAACTAATTTTCACTGGTTTTGCTTGCCTGATAAGAGATTATGCATTACGTCTCACAATCAATGTAGCTATGTTAGTAATATACCATGAACGCTACTATCTAGCGGGTGGGCCCAAAACTACTTCATAAAACTACATCTCAGTATTGACAATCAGAGTTTCTCCCCCATTGGCAAACACTCAGCTGCTTAGTTCAGGGTAAGGAGGGGGTGGGGAAAATCACGTTCCCTGCTGCTGGCAACCACCTAAGCGAAATGATTACGAACGTTCACGCAGACATGCGCTATATCTAGAGACCGGCAAAATTCGCGAATTCATTTCGCGATAGGCTAAAATACAAATAGTTATACCTCAGTGCTGCCTCTGCTATTGGCTCGCAACTCACCTAGATGACTCTGGGCCAATTAGAAACACCAAAACAAAGCTTTATCGAATCACAGGCTGCTACGTTGGGACATCTCACAAGACAGCAGCCAATGAGTGGGTGACATTTGACCGAGTGTACGTATAACTATGGAGTTCATCCTACAGGGCATTGAACCAGCAAATTTTTCCGGTCCCTAGCTATATCTCAACGCTCCACTGAAACACATACCGCACTTGGTTGTTACGAACAAACTCGCAAGTTTTGTGAGCCACGGTATGAATAAGTCACGCCAAAGAACCTGCAACCACTGAATAATTAACGTATGCGTTAAATAAACTATTGTGGCAGTGAAATAAGAAAAAAAACATGTTCACTGATGAATTTAATATACTCTTTTTAGATTTTATTTTTACCCCAGACATTTAAACTATATGTAATTTTTTTTTAATTATTTAATTTAAAGATGGAATAAAATAAACTTTTGTAGACAATTTTGCAATACATGTGTATTGTCATAGCTAACATAAAACCATTATAAAGATACTACCGTAACAGTTCCTAACCTCAAATATTGTTTACGTTAAACTTCACTGTGTTAAGTTTTGGCTCCTCAACAGTCCCAGCTATGATAAAAATTAAATTATGCCACTAAAATTTCACAATTTTTAATCACTAATTTTAGTTAAATTACATCGCTTACCTCTCATTCGTTTCACACCACCAACTGATATACATATGGTAGGCTATATATTATATCACCGGTGTGATAAATACCGTCCGAAATGTGTGTTCACACTCAAAGGTTATGGTATACCCGTCAGAACGTCATCAATGGTCGGAGTTTAACAAAATGTGTAGTGTTCGTAATCAGTAGGGACCGGAAAAATTCGCATTTTCAATGACCTCTAGGATAGACTCCATGATCCTCTATGTACTTGTGCAGATTACACCTGCTGATTGGCTACTGACTCGTGACACGTGTTAACTGGGAAGCTTGTGATTAAATACTTCTTTTGTTGGACGTATTTCATTGGTCCAGAGTCCTTCAGATAAACTGTGTCCAAATCACTGAAGCAGTATAAAAGGCAAATGCATTTGGATTCTAGCCTATCGCGAAATGAACCCGAGAATTTTTCAGGTCTCTAGTAATCAGGCAACTTCTTCCGTCAATCCGGTAATCTCCACGAACTTCGATGTTTACCGTGTCTCGTATCGCAAAATGTGTGCTCATAATCAAAAATTTGCCCGGAGTTAATTCGGGAAACCACGCAAAATCTGAAATCATGAGGGTAGATCCAGCAGAGTGCTAGAGCAACGTGTTGGCCATAGCTCCACCTTGCTCCGTGCCTTATACGTCATTTCTAAATACCACAGTAAACAAATACATCGAGTTAACTACATCTAGTACATTGAGTAAACATTAATTAATTTTTTTCAATTGAACTGTGTTCGTCTGAGTTTTACTTCACGTGTGTTGGTGCCGGTTATTAATACGGCATGTAGTCGCTACACTACATGTATATGGGATAGTTTCCCAAAACGTTTTCCTTATTATTATGTTGTTATTTTGCAGGCATGTTTCATATTTTTTTTTTTAAATCTTCAAGTGTGTAAAACCACGCTTCTAAACTTGAACACTAACATGTTCAAACTTCTTCTGGTCATGTCTTGACGACATGTTTTCAACCCACATAATTGTTGAATGGAACTTCAAGTTTCCTAACGTCTTTATCGCCTCCTTTTTGTAACGTAACGACCTTGTGTCGGTTTTTTTATATCTGATGTTATACGCGGCATTATTTTTGTTCTACAGTGAGTTTGCGATTTTTACGAATTTCAAGATGTTCACGATTTTCCAGTTTTTCAACTCTTTTCTGCTGCATTCCTGAAGAAGTCTTCGCAATGCGCAGATTCCGAGACATCTCCTGAGCTCCTGTGTTAAGGGAAGGACATACTTATTCTTTTATTATCTTTGAAAGATATGTGCAATGGGAGTGCATGACTTGATGTTGGCTTTTGGACATACGCCATTGCTTAGCTAAGCAATGGCGTATGTCCAAAAGCTTACATCAAGACTTATTCTTTTATTAAACGATCGGAGAAGCACTGAACATTCGATATTAAAAATCAATAATTTATTAAAATACAATTTTCTTACTTTTAAGTACATTCTGTATTCATAGCTTTATAATGTTGATAATTAAATGTGGTATTAAAATACTTATAAAATACCCCAAATTAAAAGACCAGCAAAATGCAAAGTATAACATATAAGGTTGTTTATATTTATTTATTTATTTATTTATCTGCAAATCCTTGGTCTTTATAAATACCCAGATTCACTAGGTAGTTTCGTAACCTCTCTTTCAACGTCTATAGATTTGCATTTGTTAATTAATTCCTATTTATCACTGTGCTACAGACAATACTCTGTTCTTTATATACCCAAACATGTATTACATTTGATATGTAAGTAATAATTTAGCGTAATAACATAGTACAGTAAATATAAACGATCCAACTCGTTTGGAACGTCCGTAGGAGTTTTTGTTAACCTTCCAAGTCATCAACGGAGGTTATGTGGAACTCTAAAGTTACTGTCTGAATTACAGTTAGAAATAGGTGTCACAGTATGGCTGTATAGATGTGGTGTTAGAGGAAGAGTGTAATTGGTCGCCGCGACCAAAGCCAGCTCCAGTCTCGACCCCGCGAATGAAACAGAGGCGGGACGACTGGTTTATTGCCATTACCCTTCTGCCCCCTCATCATGAGAGAGAGAGCACGGAAAAAAAAATTGCGCCTTTAAACTGTTGAATTTATGACCCAGTACCACGAGATGCTTCTAATGACCGAGAGGCAGCTTACGACCGAATGTCGAATATGAAAATACCTTTTCAACGCTACAGTCTGTTCCAACTTCATTGACCGTATCCGTTAATGAAAACCGATTGAGAAAAAAAACTATTCTCCAAATCACTGATGTTTTAGGTTTTCGTAAACCTAACGCCAAATTAATGTAGTTTTTAAAGCATGCAGTGTATAGAAAACTGTATGGACTACCTAAGTGGGTTGAAAAAAATGAACTATATTACACTGTTTATAGTTAACCTCTTATTATTTCACTCCTTTATAAATATGATGATCATACGAACTAAAAAACCGAAAAAGGATTGCTAAATAATTGTTATAAAAATATAAGTGAATTAATTTTAGCACGCAATGGTGTAGTAGTAATTAAAAAATTATATTTTAACATTAGGCAAGGAAATATTTTCTTGACTAAATAAAAAGCATAATTTTTATCTAAAAACAGCATTTTTAAAAAAATACCAGTAACAACGAAAGTTTATTTTAAAAACAAAACAGAAAAAACCATAAAATATTCTCTTTAATAATAATGTGTAGGTACAAATTGATCATAAGAACATGCCCTTGGTTAGTGAGTGAGGGCCTACACTTGATAGTGATTGAGTTTAATTTCCTTAGGATGTGGTCATGGATAGTTTTTAAAAGCTTGCACCAAGTGTTTAGATCAACTGCATTGATTTATATCTACTAATTTTATGTGTTTGTAATAAACCATTTATGTGAAATAGCAAACTAAATTAAGTAAATGTTAGGTATATACGGTCATAGAATATTTTAAATGACGCTAAACTTAAATAACCAACCTTTCATTTTAGTTACAGAATCTAAACATAACCTACCTTTCGGGGATAAAAAAATAAAGAACCGTAATTTATTACACTGACCGAACCGAACCTAACCTAGCCTTATACTTCGGTAAACTTCGGAACTTTTCGGGTTGCGGTCGTAGCGTTCTGTAGGCTATCCACGGCGCAGCCCGCGAGTGGCCGATCGCGCGGGAAACGCAAAGTTCAGCGATGGATTCCCTGCGGTGATAAATCTCCGCTGCAAAGTCCACACCGTATCTCCGAGACCCCAGCTGTGGGCGCGCCGGCCATTACGACATCCGGGCTTAGTATTACTTTCTTTTTCCCCTTTTTTGCCTTGTTTGAATCCAGGATGTTTTCTAACATCCACGAATACTCACGTGCTACTTTACTCATACGCCCGTCGTTAAAAAAAAAACACTTTGGCGTGGAAGATGATTAAACTTCCGTTCGTGAGGCGGTCTTGTGTATGAACCGTCCTACGCTGTGCAGCATTTCAGACATCCGAGATTAAGTAAAAAAAAAAAAAAAAAAAAAAAAAAAAAACTTTTCTAGAATTATGAGGGCCATATGTTTGCGGAATCATTTTACAAATGGTGCTGATGTCACGAGTTTTTTCTCTGTACGTAACAGTTTTTATAGAGTAGATAATTTTAAGATCTTTTTACGTAAGTAGCAGAGTGAGATGAACTGATATCTCGTCTTCACTGCAATGCAATAAAAATAATGAGGTCACTGGTTGAAGTCGCATATGAGTGTGAGTGAGCCGAACGTATAAATGCTTCAAGATGGTGTAGTACAAGGATGTACAAACTTTGAAACAAGAGGACAAATTACAAATATCTAAATATCCAGTTTACCAAATAGCTCTTCTATGAGCTATGAAAACTTCAATCAAGCAATATTCGATATTTCCCCCGTGATCAAATAAAATTTTGGGTTGTCATAGAAGACAATCTTTACTACAAACAACTCAGCGTTATTTGAGTTAGTTAAAAAAAGTTCTTAGCTGCATCAATTTTTAAAAAAATGAATGTGGATGCACATCCATTGGAGAAACTGGCGGAGCCCTTTCAAAACGCTTGAAAGAACACAAACACAATATTAAGAAGGGTGAAACTCAATAATCTAGACTTGCCAAACATGCCTGATTAAATACTCTGGAATAACTTTACTTCACTCATACAGGAACAACATAAAATAAAATAATCAGCATTCATTGTCAGCATTTCATCATTGAAGTTAGTATTTAATTAAAATATATGGATAGCTTAAATTACAACATTAACTAAGTTACCTCGAGAACAAAAAACAACCAATTACACTCACAGCAAGACACCAGCTAGTACCATCAGATCTCAGGTGACGGCCAATCAGATGACTCCTTGCCTGTGATTGGCCTCGCCAGGAGAGAGAGTCCAAGGTTTTTATACCACCGTTTTCCAGTGTCCTCTTTCAGTCTGTCTGTGCCTGGGGACGGGAACAGAACTCAGTTTTCCACACGTAACAACTGTCGTGTCTGAAGAAGCCTACTTTGTTCGTCTGGGTTTTCTTCGTTGTGTTGTCAGTATATTTGTTTAATTTTATCGTTGGGTTCACAAAGGCGTCGCTGATTTGTCATTGTGCTGACCAAATTATTGTTATTTGAATAAAGGTTGGGTTCTTCTGTTTTTCGCTGTGTTGTCGGAAGATTTTTATTGTATTTACTGTTCTTGTCACATCTGTCTCGTCATTGATAGCCCACTCATTTAATCAGTGATGAATGTATTTATTTTAACTAATTCCTTTCAGGAATTTTCTGTACTGCCTATGTTATTTAAATATTTAACATCGTCTGATTTTGACTCGCTTACTTCTGTTTTGTATGTTAATCACTTTTATCTGTTATTGGGGCTTTTAACGACATACGGTGTAACAAGTCATAGCGCGTGAACACAAAAAAAAATCTTAAATAATTAGCCAAGTGAAAAATTGTGACGTTTTGTCTTGTTTGAATTTCATCAAATCACAGAACAGTTATGACTACCTGGCAGTGTGGTAGATTAGTGCCCAAGATTTGCCGTGAGTAAAATACCCGCGCGCATAGGGAGGCCGGCACTGGTACAGAGGTTTGCTTAAAGAGGTGACGCAGCATATAATGCACAAACTAGTATCGGCCTTAGCACCTCCAAATTTTCTAGACCTCTTACTTGTCAAACAGCTACAGCCAGATGCCACTTTTACCATTTTGAAACATATAAGGTTAATTTTAAGATAAAGGTTTTATTTTGTTGCATAAATGTAGGCAAAAAATTAAACTTGAAAGAAAACGTGAAATTCAAAATATAGATTGTTTTACGATGCATGTTTTTTATACCCAGAAATGTCATGAAAACAGATTTATTAATCGTTCAATAAAATCCAAATCACATTCACGCTAATCTAAATCTATTTTAATCATGAGTAGAATAATGTGTGAACTTTCACAGGTCTATTTTCCTCGCCTCATGACAACCACGCGCAACTATGGGTATCATACAGAACATATTAACTTATCATAAAGAGGCTTTACTATCGTATTCAAAATTTGACGTAGATGGCAAGGGTTTCAAGTGTCATTTAATAACGTGTTTTAATTTAAATTATTAAAAATGCAAAAATTTATATTAAATGATAAAAAAGTTAATACATATATTTTCTTCCCGATTAATTGAAATGACGCAGTGTTCAAGATACTGAACTCGCATTCCATATCACTCCGTTTCGAATCACGTTTTGGCAAACCGGTTTTTCCAAATTTACTCCAGGCAGATAATTAGAAAGTTCATTTATATGTATATCATGGACGACTCCTTTCCCACTTTCTCTGGCCTGAAGCCTATCTGAGAATATTTTCATCCTTACAACTACACTGTTGACAAGAATTTAGGTAAGGCCAAATAAAAAAAATCATAACCGTATGAGATGTAATGTATTTTTTGATTGTTTCTTACAGATTAAACATTCATATTGTCCACAATGCCATACATATAATATGTAATAAAAATTTTAATGAATTCATGCTTTTGTAAAATAATTCCGTAATGACTTGAGACGTTTCGTAAATATTTTTTTTTTTAATTTACTTGTCCACGTCTCTTAATAAAAAAATCTGCTTCTGTAAATGTTCAACGACAAAAATAAAAACACAATGTTTCTAGCGAGTTCTAAATTTGGCACCCCGAGGTCTCATTTGCCAAGACACCGGCGGGAGAGGATTTGTGGCCGAAATAAATCAAGAAGAACCGCGCCGCGGTGAAAAATAACCGGGAAACGTTTTATTGCTTTCCGTCGCCTCGCGCCGCTGACACACCAGCCGCTTGTTGGGGAACCTACGCTAACCCTCCGTTGAGTGTGGCTGAGAAAACAATTTACTGAAGAACACGTGTAGCATCCTCCAATCCTAAGATGTATTATAAACTTTTTTTACGTGACAACATCTAATAAATCGATGAAAACCGGCTGCACGCACGAAAAGTGTCCCGTTACGCACATTGTCCCGTTTCGCGGTGTCCCATTACGCACATTGTTCCGTTACGCTGTGTCTCGTTACGCCCATTGTACGCTTGCGCCGAATCTATCTCTCTTCCACTGGACTGTTTATAAAGTGAAGTGAAAAGTTAATTTGGTTTTCATTGCTTATTACAACAACAATTATTCTTGCATTTTAAAAATCTGATTACTAGTATAATTTCAAGTACTTATTCTTTTCTTATTTAAATAATAAAATAAAAATGATTCAATTTTATTCATAAAGTATGCAATCATTTCATAAATGTTTTGTTATGACGTTGTCACGTTAAACTATCGTCCATAAACCAACTTTACAGACAACCAATTTTTTAATCAAGGCTATTTCGTTTATTGATTAAATACAATTTATTGGACGAACGCCATTGCAGTGTTAAACTGAGTTTATTTCATCCTGAAATAATCCATAAATTTGGTTTCGTCCTCAATAGCAACTTGCTTCATCAAATGAAAATAAGTTCATGAAATATTTTTAAATTAATTCACAAACAAATTTCTTTATACGTTTACATACTGTGAGAACCAGCAGAATCATAACATCGTTGGAATCATCACTTGAATCCCACGGCATGCGTCTCTCCGATATCGCGAGCTAGACCATCATGTAAGGCCACCTGGCGCAGTGAATATAGCGAACATCGCAAATAGCAAACATCGCGAAATTAACGAGTTTTCCGTGTGGCCTAGGCTTTATGTCGTTTACCAAACAGATAATTAAGGAAAACACTTGTAAAACCATGGCTTTGAGAAGTTAGGGAGTGAGGGAGAGCAATTTTATATATTTTGTAAACTTAAGTTTAAAATGAAGACAACTTATTTTGCCTACGGCCAGAAAAACCTGTAGTAATTTTTTGAGTTTAATGCAATTACCATGTAACTAGTTGAATTAAAGTTTGTTCAGTCCAAATTATTTCATGATAGCGTTTTAAGATACCTCCTGGCGAGTTCAATTAGTAATATTAAAATATGTTTTGTTACATATATCAAACGTAAAAAACTTTGTTCAGTTATTGAAATTTTCGAAAATGTATGCTTTAATTTAATTTAATTTTTTCAGAAAGGAAATATTTTTAGTTGGTTAGGAAAGGTTAGATAATTGAAATGAGTCTGAAATCACAAAACTGCAAAAGCTCTCGCAACACGGTGTTTTTTTTTTTTAAATTCCTTCCTTGAAGTTGCACTAGCGAGCGGTGAACTTGGGATGTGTTCGAGAAAGATCTGGAAGATCAGTGAATCTTAGGTTTTTCCAACGGGCTTCTTGGCTGGACGCCATCTTGCAAACGTCAAGACCTTGGCAACACTCGTCTCGTCCGTGTAGTAAAGTGTGTGTTAAGTAGACGGGGAACTTGAAGCTAATAAAGTAAGTTTGTTATGCCGCAAACCTTGCGTAAAGTAACATAAAAGCTGCTTCTATAAACACACAATATTTTGGTAAAATGTTAAGTCCCAAAAATATTATTATCTCTGTGACGAAGAAGTATTTATATTCCTTCCCACCAGACAGTTTTAATTTCATTAAACATTTTCGTGATTATTTATGGAAATAGGTTTGTATATTCATATTTTAGTTCCAACATTACATCAAAGGACTTTTTAGCTTATAAACTACAAATCCTAAATTAACAAATGCTCAAGACGGGTTTCAAATTCAAGACTGTAAGTTCAGATAAAGGAATTCTTATGTGCACATAGACGTTTATAGTCAGCGCTATGTAACTTGTCTCAAATTAGAAAGTTCTTAAATTTAATACCAGTCGTACCAATTTCCTAACTGTCTCTTACAGAGCATCACATGATTATTTACGAACAGCTGCAACCACATGAAGTTGTTTACAAACATTACTGACAAAACAAAAGAAGCAGAAGGATTTGTAGATTATTGGGACTATGTTTGAGAACTGTCATATTGAGACACTTTTTATGATACAGACTATACGTATAACATACGAATTTTTCTGTATCAATATTACGTGTTCTATACCACAAAGAATGCTGCTCTATGTGCGATCAACGGAAATAATTAAATTAATAAATTAACAAATACTAATAAAATACTAATGTAAGATATAATTCAAATGATAAGTTATTGTCACATTTACGGGATTGGATCTATATACCCTGGGAACAATGCTAAAACAGTATGCATGAAAGTTTACGTATATGTACATTTATTTATATGTTTATTATTTTTAAAAATGTATGTCTACTTCTGTAGACGCATTTAAAGTTATACTTTTTTTTTTGAATTCACTCTTTTTGAACCGTATACATAACTATTTTAACATTTTGACTGCAAATGTAATTTTGACCAATAAAAATATATAGCTCAGCTAATATTAAAGAAAATCAACAAGTTCTTAAACTATATTTGACACTTATTTTGTTCAAACATAATTTTTTACCAATGATAAGTAATGTCAAAGTTGCAATTATTTATTGTTATGGTTTATAATGACCACTACGTTTATTCCAGGACAATATCAGTGCTATAAAGTTTCAGTCTGAAAACATATTGGCTTAGAACATACCCAAATATTCAGGAAAGAGATTATGTATACGGGTGCATGCTGCAACAAGCGGGCCCGCTATCTTGACGATATTGACTTGTGGGTCTGGGTCTGGCACAGACGCGCCCGAAGTAGTGCAACTTCGACAAACATCTATATAAATAAAAATGTAAATTTTCGTTCGTTCAAAATCTTAAATCTCCGAAAGTTCTTTAACGATTGCTTTGGAATTTTGACATAGTTTCATTCGAATACGCGCGTGTTATTACATAACCTAATGTGACACATGTGGCAGGTAAAAAGATTAGAAAAATATAAAGATATGTAATTAATTAAATGTTTATTATTTTCATTTGCTATAGTGTGACATTTATATAGGTATGGAGACATACAGAGATATAGGTGTATAGATGAGAAAAATAGAGATATACAGGGAGATATGAATATAGAAATATAGATGTAGGTATACAGAGATATAACGATAATTATATGTAGATAGAGGTACATAAAGATATAGAGGTGATACATAGAGAGAGAGAGAGAGATAGTATTCGAGAGAGATAAATGCTTTGAATTACAAAAAAGATTGCAACGCATGCCGGGCAGAAGCTAGTTTACAATGAACTACTACTTACTGCGACTGTATGGGATTCCAAAATTCATAGTATCATCGATTGCTCTGGAAGCTTCTGACTGCCGGGCGCGCGCTGGAGCGAGCGGTCGCCGGCCCTGACGGCGATCCACGGCGTCCAATTAAGACGTTATTCAGCGTGACGCCTGCGCTCGCCAGGCCCAAACACGCCCTTGTCGCCGCTGACATTCTCCCCAAAGAGGCTCGTTGCTCGCGATAGCCTGGTGTTGCTGGGACCCAGGGTTGTTTCTTCAAGACTACACAATGTTCGGGATTAAGGGCAAATATTATATCTAGAAATATTATTATTCTACTCATAATCAATAATTAGGGACAGAAAAAATTCGCGGGTTAAATGACCTCTAGGATGAACTCCACAGTTCTACGTACACTCGGTCAAATGCCACCAACTCATTGGCTGCTGTCTTGTGAGACGTCCCAACGTAGTAGCCTGTGATTCGATAAAGCTTTGGTCGGGCGTTTCCCATAGGCCCAGAGACATCCAGGTGAGTTGTGAGCCAATACCAGAGGCAGCAATGAGGTATAACTATTTGTATTTTAGCCTATCGCGAAATGAATTCGCGAATTTTTCCGGTCTCTATCAACAATCATGTATCCAATTGTGATCTTTATTGCTCAGTTTCTAGTTAGTTTTCGCGGCATTCTTGCGTTGGGGGTTTGAAAACAAAAGTACACTTAAACACCGGGTAATTCACTGGTTGTTTTAAAAAAAATTTACATAAAATTTTATGTGTCACATCTTAGCTCTCTGTATACCACATTTTGGTGGGAGTAGTTTCGTGAATGCGACGGAAGCCAAGGAACGGAAAAGTTAAACAACCACGGTGCTGCCATCTGTGGCGGGTGGCGCGAACCAATATTCACAAAGACAAAGGGAAATTTTATATAATTAACGGTTTAATGAATTTTAGCAAGATGGACGGTAGTTTTATAAAATTCCTTGTCGAAAATCAGGTCCAAAATCCGGCGTTTAGCATTTTCTCAAGTCATTTTCGCTTTTAGCGGAGTCGTTTCATTATATAGTTTAAAATTTCAGACTGCTAATCAAATTATTGTGTACGACATAGCTGCCCGACAGCTATTTCTAGTATTTATCAATCTCACAATTATTTTAAAGAATTTAACTTTAATTTTCGTGCCCTAGTTTCGTACTATTAAGTTTATTTGCAACATGAAAACACATGAATTTTCTCGTAACTGAGGTAAGCTTTTGCACATCACTAGTGAGTACTGACAGACTGCATCACTTTTTTTTTACCTACTATGAAGCCTACGCGGCTGAAAAAACAAATTATATCTGGTACGTTCACTGCTTTATTTTGTGTGTTGGGGATGCAGGGCTCTAATTACAGTCACTGCCCCGGGTGGAGAGAACGAATACTCCACGTTCTCGAAGCTGGTGGGGTGAGTCAGCATAGCGGAAAGTGCCGCGCTGAGGAGTGGGGCGCTCGACGGTGGAGGAAAAGGGTGGTTACTGAGACCCCACCCACTCCTTAATTCCAAGCGCGCGCATGACACTGGTGACGAGGAAGAGCTGTATCTTGAAAAATGCAATTAAATAGACAAACCTGTCTAGTTTTTAAAGACTTTTTCAAGAATTTAAGTAGGTTCTTTATTAAGATATTGTGAAAAAATATTTGAGTTCAGTGTTCAAATAAAATGTTAAGTATTTTGTTTTATCATTCATGTGTAATATTTGGGAGTGTAGTCTCACTTCCAACGCAATGGGCTGCCACATACTTTTCTTTTCCTTCTGTTGTTAAAGAACACATTTGGTTGGTGCTGGTGAGTTACGTTAGAAATACTTAAAACAGTTGCAAAATTTCGTTCTATGAGGAAATTTTCCACACGTCTAGTTGTTCGTTAGTAAATTAAAGGTGACATTTATGACACACTATATTCCTTAAAATGTGTGAAATCTCACTTTTTTTGACCACGTGAGTGCCTAGTTCCGTACACGGGACTGAACAGGAGTCTATAAACCTCAGACTTATATCAGGCTTCGGGTGTTGCGTTATGCACCAACTAACATTCAAATGAACCTTGAAGTGGTCAAATCTTGCACACCCAAAATCGTTTTAGGGCATCACTGGTTCACACATTAGATTCCTCGCCTCTAAACGCAAAACCCAAAACTGTTTTTTTTCCCTTCTTCGATGATTCACCTCTGTGGCAATTCGTTTCAAATTACTATACAGTATTCGAAAATTAAAGAATAAATGGTTTTATTCAATCTGTTTAAAAAATTTTTTACGTGCATTTCAAACAAGCTTCCCTCTTTAAAAAAATTATTAAATTTCATGTAAAATGAATAGGTACAATTTGAAGACAAAAATTTATGCACACATGATGGATGAAATCGGCCTCTGATAAAATGATGTGCTACTAACCACTGAAACTACCAAGCCTGGTATCAGAAAGCGGTGCCATGCCAGTGGCTGGACTCGAACCCCCAACACTCGCCTTGCCAACATTATTACGTTAGCGAGCACGTCCCCCAGTCATCCGACAGGTAAAAAATTTATTTATTTATTTGGACACCGAAAGCATTGTTTTATCGTCAAGTAATTTTTTGACGTCATAACACAATTCGCAAAACATTGTTGGAAAATGTCCAAGAAACTAAAATAAGTCTGCCAAAATTTAACTATACAATTATAAAAATTAAAATAAAACTTTCAAGAAGCCCTTGTGAAATTTGAATATTTGGAATAAGAATTAGAGAAAATAATTATACACGAATAGTTCCTTGCATTCTATTTATAATAGCACTAGCTGCAGTACCCGGCTTTGCCCGGGCTGAACACCGGGTGATATATTGTCCGCGAGTTACAGCAAAATGGATAGCGATATGTCCAGTGTGTTGGACATTAAGAAATGACACATAATTACTGTTTGTGTATCTGTGACCTATGATTTTCTGTTTACCCAGGGCGATCGGTTGAAAGGTTTAGAAGTTGATGCGCTACAGCGCCATCTAGCGGCGAGTTACAAAAAAAATGGATAGCATAAAAACCTTCTTCATGATAAAAACACTTCGATGTGCCAACTTTCATGGCGATCGGTCAAACGGTGTAATAGTTTATCGACGTCATACATACCAAAATCCAATTATATATATTCTTATATTTCGAAATTTTGGGGCTGTTCAGGACCTCGAATGGTTTGGAACACTCCATCTCGAAAGAAATGATATTTTAAATTCCTGAAATTGTCGAAATTTTGGGGCTTTATCCCCAGAGGGGGAGGGGTGATTTTGAGGACCCTGAATGGCTGGGAAACAATAACAATCGAAAGAATGATATTTGAAATTTTTTTTTAAATTTTGGGGTTTTGACCCCTGATGTTGAGGACCCCGAATGGCTCGTAAACACTCCAAATCGAAAAAGAATAGGTTTTTGGAAATTTTTGGAATTTTTTTAATTATTGTGTCTTTGATTCCTTGTGGGGGGAGGGTAGTTTGAGGACCCCGAATGGCTCGGAAACACTCCAAATAGTAAAAAAAGTATTCTTAAATTTAAGAAATTTTTCGAAATTTTGGGGTTTTGCATTCCCCCAATCCCCTTACCACAAATTTGTTGGAGAACACGTCTTTGGGTAAACGATCCGCCATCCCCCGGACACTTTAGTTAGTAATGACTTAATATTAATACAATTTCCTCCAATTTTTCGAAATTTTGTGGCTTTCACTTTTGCGGTGGGGGGGGGGGGGGGGGGGGGCGGAGGGTCAGGACCTCGAATGTTTCGGAACACTCCATCTCGAAAGAATAGATATTTGAAATTCCTAAAATTATCGAAATTTTGGGGCTTTTTCCCAGAGGGGGGCGGGGGTTCTAGGACCCAGAATGGCTCGAAAACGGTTAAAATCGAAAGAGATATAAAGGAAAACTTATTACCTACCTATGAATAATTTTCTAAATAAATTATTAAATAACTCTATGTTTAAGAATTTACGTACATAGCCTACATAATATTAAACTTCAAACTATACACACCAAAAAAAACTAAGGATGTTTGTGAAACTATTTTTTATTTGTCATAATGTTTAAAACATTTGTAGGATTTGTTGATATGTAAAACTGTGGTGGCCATATTCCGCTTATCCAAAGGAGTATAGAAATTAATAGAGATATCACTCCCTGTACACACCACAAATCTTTGAATTAAGTAAAAAAAAAAAAAAAAAAACATAGTCCAAAATGAAAAACAAAAAGTATAAATAACAACTAATTTGTCAAAAAAAATTATTCAACTGGAATGATAATGTTACATCCACCTGAAATTTAATAGAAGTAGGTAGGTAAGAATATATATATATATATATATGAAAATAAATTAAATTAAAACATACATAAATAAAATTATCTCACACTCAACCAAACATAATGTTTAATATGAAATAAAGGAAGATGGCAATTACACGTAACTATTCTAATTAATAAAAAAAATCGACCTACCTGAAATAGTAAAATTCAAATTTTTTACATAATTGATAAATATTTCTGGTCTTCGGTCTCAGTAGCCCTAAGACTCTTGACGCTCAGCAGATTAATTATAAACACTAAACCAAACTCCTTGCAAATAAGTTATAAGTAGGTACTGTAAAAAAAATAATTTAAATTGTAATATACAAAAACGGTATTCAAAATTGAAACAAATATGGCGACACTACAAACTGTCAAGATATTTATTTTTTTCCTACTCTCTACTAAGTTCCTTACAATAGCAAAACGTAACGTAATGGCTTGAAAGCTATTGCTCGGCAGACATAGAGGAATGACACTTAACAGTTTGTATATCTATGACACACGTTACATAAAATTAAGATATATTTTTTAACCCGTTTAAAATTTATTTTTTTAAACAAAAGATAGCATAAGTCCATCCCCAGGATATAATCTATCTCCTTGCCAAATTTCATTACGATCCGTTCAGCCGTTCAGCCGGGAAAAGGTAACAAACAGACAGACAGACAGAGTTACTTTCGCATTTATAATATTATTAAGGATAGTAAGGATAATATTCACATATATTATGCCGTATTAAAATTAAATTTTCTTTTATGATAATATGCAATTCGTTTTGTTTCAAGGTTGACTATCGTGTTAAACTGTAAATTAGTTGATTTGTATTGTAACTTTAAACTGCTGTATGAGAATTATAATTATTCTTCCAAATAAGGAAAATAAAATCGCATCTTATTGATTGCCGCTAAGTTATATATTACGTGTGGATTTTTTTCCTGCAACTTAAATTTTGGACACTAAACTATTTTGCAAAACATATATTGAAATTCCCGTTTATTACATAAAATAAAGTAGGTTAATTTTTTAAGTTATTTAAGAGTTCGTACATAATATTGTTTAGTGATAAATAAAGTAAAATGTGGTTTAAAGTTATTTGACGTGATAACGTCTTATAAATCGATGAACGCTGGCTGCACGCACGAAAAATTGTCACGTTCCGCCTGAGCCGAGCGTGCAAGAACCGGCTAACAACCGAACGAGAAAATCTTCTATAATATCAAACAGGTTAAGGTGGGCTCCTTAACTAATTGTTCGTGATTATATTTAAAACAATATTTAAATTAAATTTGCAAAAACTGTAAATAATATTTTAAAATTAAAAAGTATTCAATTTTTCATCAATGTTTTCATATGACGTTTACAGACAACCCCATTTTTAAGTAAGTATTATAAGTTTTTGTTTTAGATACCACCCAACCAATTGTACACAAACGCCTATGACTTTTTTAGAACTAGATACAACTTTGGGAAAACGTCCGAAGTGACCAGATATAATATTAATGTCACTCTAACCAAGCTACGTTTGAAAAGCGATGCATGCACTTTGAGAATTATAATATCTCAGGTAATGTTCTACTCTTAATTTATACTCAGACCTGTAAATATTGTTCGTTGTCTCCTATCTTTGGAAGAGGGTTTCACTTATTCTTAATGAGTTGCACGTTACATTCGTTACACGGCCACATTACACAATTGCCGCCTGCAATCGTGCAGAATGTGTGAGAAGACGGTGCAAATACTTTTAGTAAAAAAAAATCTCAAAATATCTTGGTAAATATGTACTATTGATTATTAAAATAAACATGTTTTCAGACACCTTATTTCCCTACACTCAAATTCTTTACTTAATTGGTTTTTAATACTTAACCTTAATTATTAACGTATAACAATGTGACTTATTTTAAATCTAAGTTTTTTAGAAATATTGCCTAAAATTTACTTATTTAAGATATTATGTTAAACCTTTTTTTTTTAAATGAAAACAATTTTTGTCTTTGCTGCTTCAAATTATTGTTAAAAGCTTAAACCTTTACCTTATTTTTTTGGTTTGGCAAGGCAGGTTTGTAGACTGTTTTCAAAAAAATAATTAATATCGCAAACCTTATCACGATAAATGAAATTAATTATTTATCAAGTTGAAAAAATCATAAGAGATCAAGAAATGAACCGGTGGGAAATGTGGCAGTAGACCGAAAGGCTGAAAGTCACTATTAACCGACAGGCACTAGACCGAAAACTTCAAACAATTTATCTCGTTGGGGAAGATGTCTTTAACGTAATCTGGCAACAGGCAGTTGCGGTTCGGCTAGAGACCTCCCAGGTCTCACTGCGAACTGAAGTGGGACAGAAGAGGCGCCTCCTCGACAGTAACTTCCCCCACCACGGGTCTGCCAACCAAGGCGACAGCTGGAGCAGCTGATTGGTCGGGCGACGACCCGCGAGGCCCGAAACTTGCGTGTCGCCAAGTTTGATTGGGCGGCTCCTGAGTTCCCTCGGAGACACGAGCAATGTTGAGAAACTTACCTCCTCCGTGTTCATTGGATCAGAGAGCGAGTACAATCCACAAGCGCCTCGAGATCATATTCCTAGAGACCTGCAACTTCGCGGGTTCATTTCGTGTTATGCTAAATTTCAAATAATTATATTTTAGTGCTGCTTCTGTCATTGGTTCACTGTTAATCTGGAGGACTGAGGGCCAATTAGAGCCCCTCACTCATAGAAGTGTCGAATCACAGGCCACCCAGTCGAGACGACTCACAAGTCAGCAGCCAATGAACAGTTGCCATTTGCCCGAGTGTGTAGAGGATATTGGAGTCCATCTATCCTGGAGGTCATTGAACCCGCGCATTTTTCCGGTCTCTACCTATTCCTATTCACCTTTAAACTCGTGAGCGACAACGGATATTTCATGTATGGATATAAGATATGGTGAGAAAAAAATAAGTAGTGAGACTTGACTTTTTGTTGCACCGTAAAGTCACTGTTCTGAGATTGCCCTTACACATTGCAGAAAAATATGAACAAAAAATAATAATTTGGTGGCTTCGCAACGTGAAAATAAATAACGAAAAATTATTTTATTTAATAACTTTGTAAACACTAACTCGCATACAAGTATAAGTGATAATGATGTAGCGTTCCTTGAATGATTCTTGCAATAGGTAAGATTGATCTGACCCGATTTTTTTCGACTAACGCCACTGATGGCTTACGCTCATAGACAAATAAAATCCTTGATAAATGGACAGGAAATATGAACACATACATACACGGATAAAAAACCAATATCAGCTGATGTAAAATTTTACATGCTTAAACCACTCAGACAACTTCGTAGAAAAAAACGTTCAGTTGGATAAATTAACAGTAATTATAGACAAATAAAACAGGCTTTCTAAGACGAAACAGTTGCAACGTTATCAGGCACAAACAACCAGCGCTTTCAGTTATAGCAGTTGCAAAGTACACAATGAAAAGTTATTGCTTCCTGACCTGAAACTATTAGGGCAACGCCAGTAGTAACCCCCGGGTTTGATATCTAAGTGTGTGCAAATCCGTTTAACGCATGCTAGCACAAGAAGGTAAGACGTTCGAAACATCGCGCATAGTGATTTTCGGAACTTGAAAAGTGGATTTGGAACATGGGTGTATCTTTCCGGTGCTTTGCAATGTTCAGTATTGCGATAGCCTGGAGATTGCGCACTTCATGACTACGTATTCCACGGAGCGGTCTGGCGCTGCGAATAGACAACGGTACCTGCATCCCATTGGGCCTGAGTTTGAATACCGATCTGAACATCCTGACTTTCAGCTCCCTTTGGCTTACCTTAAGGGCTCCGCCTACCCGGGCACACATACGGTGGTTAGAGCTTCAGGAAAAACAACGCGATTTCAAAACTAATCAAGCCATCCAAGTGGGGTAGTTTACGAAAAGCATTTAAGAGTTCCCTGAGGGCCGAAAAGTACTTTTGATTTCGCATTAAGTTTTTAAACTGCATTTTTAGAAGGGTTGAAATGGCTAATTTGAGTGTTTTCAGGGTACTTTTTAGGCATAAAACAACCGGTGTATATATTTTAAAGCACTTAAGAGTCTTGCTTTACATCTTTATCTTCATTTCTCGGCCATATAATGTTACGGTCACCGCTCAAATTTTACAGTTATCCTGTGACTACGAGAAGACTGCACGCCAATTCATAGCCTTGCGCCTAAAGGCTATACCGGGCTAGAAATACCAGCGAGCGTCGAGCTTATCATCCCGCCTCACTAACACACATACATCCCTGACGAGGCGGGCCCCTTAAAACATTCCATCTCAATGCCGGGACGGCTTTTTACAACACTGTTTGGCGTAGTCATGTGGCAAGTGTATGTTACCGCCTCCCATGACCATGCCAGCATCGAGACGGGTCAAGAGGGTTGGGAAGATCGTACCGTGCATGAATGACCAGAATATAAAAATAATGATAGAATCTGAACCACTAGACAGAATTTGATAGGGTTGGTTTTTTCATCTAGATATTTTCATTGCGGGGACTTGAATGTACAGAAATAATTAATACATTCAATTGTTAAGAACAAATTGCAATTTTTTTTATAAAAAGAGGTATTGAAACAAAAAGAAACAAATATGAAAAAAAATTGAATGTAAAATTAGTAAATCACATTAATATTCCTTTTAATTAATCATAGATCATAAATTAAAAAAAAACATCTTTAAGCTGATTTTAAATTATTAAAAGATTATATTCTGCAATCATCAAACAAAATTATGATAATATTATTCAATGAAAAATTAACTCCAGAAGTCAAGAAAACAATTTTTTTTGCCTTCGGATTTTTGATTTTACGTGAAGCCTATGTGGTTAACAATTGATTCTTATAAAATATAATTCATTTATAAGATACAGGTATAACGAAGTGATTGAGAAAGGCAGAGAAATTTATATAAAGCAAATTTCAAAAAGAAATCCTCAAAAGCTATTTCCAACATAAAACCATTTTCTGCCGGTACTATGTTTGTACTTGCTAACATAGTTCTGTAAGAGTAATTTGGTTTAAATAAATGGTGAAAATACCTCACGATAATCAAAGTGACAATATAACATACTTATTTTCATTTCGAAAGCAGGATGTAAATATTAACTAAGCTTTTTTATATAACTGAATAAAATTTTAAATGTTTAAAAAATAGTTTCCTTTGTGGGTTCATGCTCTTGATACAATTATGCATGATTCATAATAGCTCAGAAGATGAGTGAAGTCTTCTTAAGAGTTAAACTTTATTGCTAAGCCAGATAGGAAATTATTCAAGCTATTAAGAGGCCACTCCAGTGTTTTAGGGGCACTACGAAACCCGCGTTAACCTCATAAGACTCAATGCTATTTTCATTTTGCTTATAACTTATTAACTAATACAGATTTCGAAATGATGCTTGCTTGATATGTAAGACAACGATGCTCTTATCAAAGCCCCTTTCTTAAAAAAACGTGTATAAATTATGGTTTTATACTAATCTTTACTAATATGCATAAGTGTATTGTCTAGGTTTTAATCATAATTTATGCGCGTTTCTGAAGAAAGGGGCTTTGATAAGAGCATTGTTGTCTTACATATCAAGCAAGCATCATTTCGAAATCTATATTAGTTAATAAGTTATAAGCAGAATGAAAATAGCATTGAATCCCATGAGGTTAACGCGGGTTGCGTAGTGCCCCTGAAACACTGGAGTGGCCTCTTAAGTATAAGAATCAATTTAAAATCAGCTTTCCCGCTCATTTAGCAGAAAATGTTATATATATATATATATAAGTGCATGTTTGTTGAATGATTATGGTAATGAGGGAAGAAACTTATTTAAAACAAACTCATTTAAAAAACAACATTCCTTACTGGATATTCCCTAAAAACATATTTGTTATCCATGCTTGACTTTTATCTATGGCATCCAGTGTATACTAGCATTGACGTATGGTCATCAAATTGTTTTAAATATATATATAAAAAATTAATTCATTTACATGTTTGTTGCATTTATATAAAATAAGTTCTTAAAAAAAATTTTTTTAGGTCTCAATTGGCATGTTTTGCAAAATAAACATGTATAAATTGATGGTATAGTGTTAAAATACCAAAAAAGCTAAACATATATATATATATCGATAGCAGCAACATGGCTCGTATTTAATCGGAATGAAACACGGAACAATTGGACCCACCTCTGCCGGGCTGCATCGCAACTGAATGGTTTTACGAGCGAAGGTCCGGCCGGCAGTAAAGAGGGAGGGAGTATCGTCTGGGCTCGCGATACCGCAGGTTGGGAACACGTTTGGAGCTGTTTGCAGTGGCGCACGGCGTGAGCAGGTGTGGTGGAAGGGGGGGAACCTGTGTTGGCCGATAAGAACAACGCCAGGCCGGCGATAAAAGGGCGCAAGCACCGCGCTTGACACGAATGAGAGATTAAAACGCGCCTTTATTTCCCTTTTAACACTTCCGGGCGCTCTTTCTACCCTCGCTCCAAGCGCCACAGGGGAATAGCAAAGGACAAGGACGTAAAATTAAAATCGCATACTGCGCTGTTTTCTTTGCACCGGTCTTATTCGAATTCACGCCTCGAAAATTGCTAAAGGTTTTAAAAAAAATTTTGTAATTTAGATTTTTATGTACAAATTGTTTAAAAGGTTAAAAAAACAATACCAATAACTAATTGCTATCAGGCAGCTTTAGAGTTGGTTAGTTCGTTATTTTAAATAGGTTATTTGGTATTTGTAAATTACAATGCATCCATCATCCACTCACTTCGCAATCACAACACTACTCCAATGAGGGTGACATTAAACATGTAAAATAAATTGAGAGTAGTTTGGTGTTAAACGATATTTTTTTAGAATAGAAATCTTAAATGCTTGAAATGCATCAATAGTTACACATATGATGTATATATATAAGTTTGCTTGTTATTGTTGTCATATATATAATTGTAGATAGTTTAAGTGTCAACTATATAAGTCAATATGTATTTATTATAAATGTTGAAACTAACATACTGAATTCGGAATTTTTATGTAGTAATTTTTTAAGTATCGCTGGATAAAGAATAAGAAAAACAAATGTCTAAAATAAGCAAAATTTTTAACACAAAATAGTGTTACGTGATCACACTCCAAATCATCAACTGTAAATCAAAGAATTGCTAGTAACTGAAAATTCTGCAACGGTGGGTCACTGGCTGGTAATTCGGAGACATTGCTATGAATATGTGGTGAACATGTAAAATTCACAGTCAAATTAGTGACGTTCACTGAAGAATCAATGCAAATGACAAATGAGTGACAATCATTGTCGGTCGCTGAAATAATTGTTTGTATCCCGAAGATTCAAGTGGAGTGATAATAACGCATTTGAGATGAAATTTCACTCATTCGGAAAAATTTTGATTTTTCAATTTGTATCAATAACAGCCAGTTCGAAAATTGCTGAAAAGTATTTGTCAGATCATTAGATGTGGTGATGCTAGTGGTTGATGATACCAGGATTCCTACCCAAATGGCAGACCTGGCCTGAATAGCGCGTGATGCTGGAATTACAATAGTGCGACCAACGTGACACGGCACATACCATGTGACAGTAAAAATTCGTATTATTTTAAACATTCTGTTTTTAACTACCTGACATACCAAAACAAAAAATATATACGTAACATTTTTCTTATCATTCCACTTGTTGTTCATAAATGGTTGTCATTTAAATCTTACAACTTGGTTTTCAATTATCATGGTTGAGGTTTATTTGCTTAGTCAGATTTAATATTTTTTAGGAAAACTTTATATTTGTACGTAAACACATTTAAAAGAATCACAACATATAAAAATTTATAACTAATGTAATGTAAATATTAAATTATTATGTGAACATATTTTATATGCAAAAATTATACTATGTTTCTATAACTTAAAAAAATAACTAAACATTTGTTATTTATACAACGGAATTTGGCGTGAATCTATTTGATACATATTTAAAAATTTAAATGTACAAAGAGCATAAAAAGTACAAAAATTCCTTCCATCACTGTAATCCATTTTTTAATTTAAAAATGAGATTAAAACTGAAAAGTTTTAGTTAGCTCAGACCAAAATTACACTTTGATAGTGTGACATGATTTAAAACATATTTGAGGTTGTCTGTCCAATTTTATTTGATGGAGACAACTCGAAACTTTTATCCGCCCAATACTACCCCTCTAACTGAATTTTTAAATATATTGGAGACAAATATTTGACAGTGTGACAGGGTTTTTTGGAAATTTTTTTATTCGCGTCTCGTCACTCGCGTTACGATCTTTGCTCTATTGTGATTGCAGCGTCGTGGGCATGAAGCATGGACGACAGTGGCTACCGAGTTCTTTGCTCACATCAAGACTTTGTAGTGGACCGAATTTGAAAATTGTGGTAAGGTTTTTGATGTAGAATACAGGTAAAAACAGAATGTAATTGGAACAACCTCGGACTGAAAATGAGATGAACGTCATGTTGTTGCGTTTCGTTGTGGTTAGCGCCAGTAAAAAAATCCACACAGCGAGTGGAGAAGCATCAAACCGTGTGAAGTAAATTCACCGCGTTCATTCAATTTATGAAAACTGTTTCCCAACACTTCTTTAGATATTTTCAATTGTACAACTGATGTACGCTTGTTTACAACAGACACTCTCCAAATGGTGCACTTCGTATTCGTCACACTTTCAGTGCGGTCCTTGGTGCTTGGGGTAAGCGATTAGTTAGTATCCTTCCCTGCAGTTGGGTTCGCGGCTGGATTGAACAAACTCACTCCAGTCCTGTTCCAGTCTGGATGTATAAGGCCGGCGACACACCGCGCTTTTTTTTTGCCGCTGCGGCTAAAACTCCCGCGGCGGATTTTTTTAATGAATATTATTTAGACGGCTTTTCGCAGAGTGCACAATGCAGATATCTCAAGAAGGCACTAAGTAAATGTATCAAAATCGTAGATATAAACAATTTATCGACAAGAATTCACAGAGGAGAAGCCGGCCTAAAGCTGCGTTTCAACCGCATGATGTGACACCGGCCTTAGTGTAGAATTGTAATTCTAAAAAATTATTACTGAAAGTGATCTCCTACCCTACCGTAGGCTTGGTGTTTTAATGCAACATATTACCGTACCCACAATCCTATCAGACTGTCAAAATTGTAACCAAATTTTTTGGGTTTGGAAGAACCATTTATATATTCCTGAAATACATTAGGCTATTGTAAACAGTGTTTTAAAGTTTTAAAAGTACAGATAATTATGTTTTTGACACTGCAGTTTAGTAACTGTTACCTTTTAAACATTTTAGATAAGTCACGTGTTTGTACTTTCTTCTATTTTATTTTTCTCAGTGTAAATTTTCACTTCGCGAGATCACACGGGAATGCGGCAATAAGCCAAAAATCGCTAGACCTAAAGGCACTAGACCGAAAAGGCACAATACCGAAAATAACCTAGTCCAAAAAGGACTTAACCTAAAGGCACAAAAAAGAAAGTCACTAGAAAGAAAACTTGAAAATTTATCTCGCTGGGGATATGTTTAAACTCTGGAAGCAGGCACTAGACCGAAAGGCACTAAACAGTCACTAAACCGAAAGTCACTAGACCAAAAAGCACTAGACCGAAAATACACTAACTAGACCTAAAAGTCAATAGACAGAAAAGATGCTAGTCCAAATAACTCGATTTTCACCATTAGTCTTTGACGTATTATTTGAATGAAAATGAAGCAGATTATACATACATATAACGAGAATGGACTTATAAGCCTGTTAAATCACCTGGGGACCCCTTAGGCATGGTCTGTGTCAGGTATCTTGTCTCAAATTCGACATTATTAAATCGTCGTACCAATGATGTTAGTATCGTTCTGCTTTGGTTTTTTTTTCCTATCAACGTTTGTGAAGAGCTTCATGTGGCTGTATATTTCAGTAGACAATCATTGTGTGATGTTTTGCCAGGTGTCATTTGGGAAACGTGTGTCACCAGTACTACAGTTGAGAAATGTCTGACATGACACAGACTGTATTCGTGGCGTCTCGAGAGAGTGAACGAGTGTGGGGTTCCACCCCTGGCTGCTCCCGAATGGAAGCCAGACAGCGACGAAACGGCAGAAGGGAGTGAACCGTCTGCAGGCGATCATTGTAGCGTCCTGTAGGTCTTCACGCCAGGGCGCGGACTGGAGATGGGTTAGAAAAATGAGCGCAGGCAGGCGTCGTGGAGGGAGCCTATGGTTACAGGGTTATAATAGCTATTCAGTTCGGTAGGCTTGGCAATTTCAACGCTCCGCTACCCCCTCTCCCAGCATTCTTCCTCTCTCTCTCTATCTCTCTCTCTCTTTCGCGATGTCGCACACAATGAACCTCTTTTCATATCTGGATAGGTGTACGGCGGTGATGCAAGACGGGCATAACTCACCCACAATTGGTGTTCGCGTTTAAAAATCAAAACTACTAGAATCAATAAAAAAACTTTCTGCTCTATCAGATACTATTATTTCTATAGTATCAATTTTGCAATTTTTATTCGAATTTTTTGTTACGAAAGTGCTTAAAAATTACTTTCTGAATATTAGGTCAGGGAGTCCGGATTGAAAAAATATTGAAAAACTATTTATTTATCAGAGTCGTGGATGGAACTTACATGAAACTTAAAATTGAACCCGAAATTTTACTTTAATTGTGTCTCAAACCTTGTTGTGTCAAATCACAAAATTGTAAAAATAAAAAAAATCTACTCTAAGATTCCATTACGTTATGTCGAAATTATTATGTGAGCCGCCTAAAGACATGGTTTTAAGAAGAGTAATTATTGGGGAATTTATTGCGTGACGTTTTTTCAGTCGATTCTGTTCTCAGTCGCCTTAATCGTCCAAGATCATTTATGAATATTTATTTTTTTACTAAAAATTACTCAAACTAAGTAAACATTAAAATGGTTTACTTCCTGTTTTTGTTTGGTACACTTAACGTTCGTCATAAGGGTATTTATAAGTATTCCACATTTTTGATTCACTAATATATATTTGTATCCTTCTTATATAGGTAGCTTAAAAGTTTTTATTATTGTAAAATTGTCTTACATTGTATAGACCAAAACGATATACAATAGAGTCGTTCAAATTAATGCAGTATGCATTGCACCAATATTAATTAATGGTTATCTCTAATATGTATCGTTAGCTGTATGGAAAGAATAAAAACAAGAATTTTCATCAACTCCGTACATCCCTTAAAATTGTTTCATGAAGTTTGCTATTTCACATATTGTCAAGTTATTTTCCAAGTATAGATTTCTGTAAAAAATAATTCTTTTTTATTCTAACAAATTAATAAATAACTTAATTACACAAGAGTAAAAAACTATCGTTGTCAAAAAATGTTTTTATGGTAGCAAACTAAAGCTGAAAAAATTGCTTTCTATAACGTTTCTTTGCTCTTATGATGAATATCTTTGCTCCAAGGGATTAGTTGCAAAAAGCATACCAAAATCGTTAAGCTCTGCTTGCCAGTTCTTAAAAGGTTGAAATGTCATATCTTCATTCTAACAGAATAAAGTTTCCGTACAGCTGTTTGGCATATCCCTTCGTCCAATTATACCTCGCATTAAGATTCTTGGTTTTTTACTCGAGAGAGTAATGGCTATTAAATTTTTGTAATAAAAATTTAACAACGAAAAAAAAAATCAACGTGACAGTTAGATTCCGATGAAATCTTTATTTTGGAAACTCGTAGGAGGTATATTTAAAACAAGGAAATCAAACTTTTCCCAAAAAACAAACAAACATGTTTGCAAGTTTGTAAATAACATTCCAAACACCTAAACCTTATATATATAAATATATTAAGTAGAATGAATAGTTGAATTTATTTAAATGAATTTTTTTATTTTTGAATTATTATTTTTAGGGAAAATTAAAATATTAATTAATCTTATTTTGGTTCTTTGAAAATAAAAATTGAAAATTAATATTATGCATTAAATAATTAATTTCGGTGTATATAATAACATAACATATTTTAATTTGTTCTTTATGAAGGCAAATTCTTAAAAGATGTTAAAAAATAATATTCAAAGTAAGGGATTTACAAATTGCGACTTCTTTTGTAAGAGAAAGCAAAAAATAAGAATAAGAACATAAATTTTTGTTCTTCAATAAAACTACAAAGCTACTAATTTTTTTAATGCTAATTAGCGATAACTTTTGTTCCAAGGCAGCAAAGGACACTACGTGGAATTTTCCAAAAGAACAAACTTGGCATAAGTTGCCGTGGGCCGGTGGTTTTCTTCACGGTGCTCCCTTTCTCCAAACCAACTCATTCCGTCGATGCTACATCTCCCCGTTTCGTCCATTAATCGTATATGACATATCCAATATCGACAATACGATTTGGCACAGTCAGTTTCATTCATCATGGTTCGTGTCATTTCAACGTTTCCTTGGACGCAAACATAAACAGTTAATAATTAATTGGCAAGTGCCACTGATTTCAGCTGTGCTAAACATTAACATTTCTGTGCGATGTTTGCCCACGCTGAGTGACTCTCTTCGTGCAAACAACCAGGCTAACTGGCAAAGGGAACTTGCGCGCATGGCTGTTTGGCAGTCAACTAAAAGGTAACAGATGTAAGCAAGAAGCACCATGCACTTAAGGGTGCTGCTTAGAAAAAAATTGCATTTTTCAACGCCATAGAAATTTTGCAAAGTTTTAAAACTCTTTAAGAAAATATTGTGAAAGTAAGTAATTATTTGCAAGTAAAATTCAGAAACATTAAGAAACGAAAAAATTAAAAAACAAATATTTAAGTATTACAAGGCATATTTTAAATAAAAATATAATTATTTTATTAATTATGTGAAGTTCTGAAACATGTAAAATCCATGTTCTTCTATTTTTTTAATCAGTGGTTTGCTCTTTTTTTTGTGATCTATCTAAGAGCATTACTTTCACAGGCGACTACACGAGACACAAGTAAATTTTAAAAAAAGAATCACTTGGGTGAGTGATATCCACACGCGTTAAAATTGAAATTCCACAGATAAAGGTGAAAAAAAAATAAAAGAATGTGTGCAAGTATGCCAATGAGAATGTTAGTGAAGTGGGCAGGTACGCAACTTCTCAAGTATGAAAGTGCTCAAATATTCAAAAGCGCAAATACCCGAGAGTGCTATAATACCAAAAATGTAATCGAGCACCCCATCCCCACAATAGAGCGTTTCACTCCTGATTCGATGATGACGTCATCGCATCGACCCACTCTGCCGGCTCTAAAGAAGTTTCACTTCAACAATCAATTACCATGGGATAGTTTTTTTTGGTGCAATTAGATGAAACATTACTGTGCGATTGCATTAAACATGCATTAAATTATTTTTCGTCCGTGTGTGCTTGGTGAACACAGCTTCTTCAGTGGCAAGCGCCAGGCAAGCACCGTGTGCCAGACCTATCCCACAAGACACGCACCCCGCCCGATGAACCAAGTGATTCTAACAAACGTGTGGGGTGCACCTGAATTACAATGCACCAAGCGAGTTATAGGAACTTCGATTTCTGGTATCGCACACACTAAATGCCCCGGATGGTAGTATTATGGATCGGTGGCGGCCAGGCAAACTGTAGATGGCTCTAGCCCGTCGTGGATGTTGACGCGGGCAGGTTAGGAACCCGCTAGCGCGGTGCGGGTACCGTTCGCCCCCTGAACACACAAGCACGAGCACTTCAGCAGCCCGGCGGCGACGGCGGCGGTGGGGTGGCGAATACCCTTAACGCGGCGGGCGAGTGCGCCTGGGGTCTCCGGGGTTAGGCAACCGTGCGCGGCGCTCCCGGCGCTCGGTGTCTTGTTTGCCCGCACCGGCGCCGGCGTCGCGGACGGGCGTAAAGTTGCGTAAACAGCGGCGGTCGAGCACGCCTGGCCGAGTGCACTTGCGAGCGAGCTCCCTTGAGGGGAGAGCGCGAGAGAGTGCGTGTGTGGTCGTCTGCCCGAGGGGAGTGCTCGTTTGAACCACGCATGTAATATGGTTTACTTAGCCGGTGTCTGGTCGGCGATGTCAGCAGAACGATTACTAATACTTGAATTTCGTTTAATAGCTTCAATGTAACTCGCTAGGAAGAATACTAAAAAAAAAAATGCCATAATGAAGTGAGAATTCGTAGACAAAATAGTTAACAACACATTAGCAAATATTCATTACTGAATTTAATTTCAACTAAAAATTAAGCTTTTGCTATCAAGGATCATTCCAATAAGACTTCGTAACGCTCAAAAATTTGTATCCCCCTCAGCAAAGAAGTTACACTTCAAAAAATAATAAAATCGATGAGATGACAGTAAATCTCCTTCCACAGGTATAAAGTTTGTCTGCGGGGCGGGGCTAAGGCTGTTCGAGGAATGCTGGTTGGTGGAGCTGGATAGCAAGATGGCTCCAGGTCGCTGAACAGGCCTCCGAGATGGACAAGCACCAGTCTTGTTACGACCTCGAGGGCGCACGGATGTGTCGACCATCGAATAATTGACACTGTTTAGAATTTTATACAGTTCTAGGATAAGAAGCCTCAACGCCAACTCCCGAGCATTGTAGAGTAAGAGTCAGATTAAAGACCGTCCGGTGTTTTTGGTTGGATAAAAATCGTAAATGAGTAATAGGTATGTCAAATTCCTCATAGTTGGAAACGCCTGCAAACATGTTTGAATGATCATCTTTTAATTCGATGTTTTATTTATTACTTACCTATAAACCATTATCTTGAATCTTTTAACCCGAGTCTAGCCGAAAAAATGATAGACGTAGTGTAAAAGACGTACAGTCGCCATTCAAAGAGGCGACGTCGGGTTACCGTTTTTATCGTGCTTACATCCACCATGTTGGACCACAAACGTCCCATTTTTTTAGAAGCGAATTTTTTGTGACGATTATTATATGTCAAAGAAAATCAATTGGCCTGTGTGTAATTTTTGGTCTTTAAAAACAGTGGCAAGCCTTAATATATTACAAAGCATCACAAACTTTTTATAGTTTAAAACGGAACTCAATTCTCACTAAAAAAAATCCATTCATAGTTTTCGTAACGAGAAAAATTTAAAAGTATTTTATTTTTTGTCAAGGATACAATTTTTCGTGCTTCGCGTTACTACGTGGTAATGTTTTACTTTGCTTTTCAAACACTCGTATATTTAATGTTTCTTTTTTTCTCTCAGAAGAACTTTCTTAAGTGCAGTTACACAATAAATAATCGTATTTACGTTCATGACTTTATGGGTTTCCTAATAATGAACTGGTTCAATATAAATTTTCAATCTTGTAAAATTTGTATACAAATTTATAACAACCCAATTATCCAGCTTCAGCTTGAAATTTATAAAAATACAGTAAAATGTAATGAAAATTACAAAGCTTTCATTTGCAACTTAAAAGAAAGTTAAAACCAAAATTATTGTTGCAGCTGTTCCTCCCGACTCTGTATTCAATGTACTACATAAGCAAGCTCTAAGGAGAAACGGAATGTTGATAATGGCCCATTGTTCTCAGTTTTCCTATAAGGAGGGACGTTTGCTCGGGTATCTTTCTTGTCGGTGTCTGGATAAACATTCGTTAACGCAAACAGTAAATACTAACCAACCCTCTCTCGTGGGATTGAATTCTATATCGTCTCGAGGTCTGGACAGCCTCCGCGAGAAATTACAGGCGTCCCAATCTTTATTTGACTCTCCAGGCCTTGCATTCAATTTAAGTCGTGGAAATATTGCCTCTTTTCCCTCCACGCGTGCCCCTAGAAAACACTTCCAGGCATCTCTGTCTCGCTTTCCCTCCGGGGCCCAGATAAACAATCGGTTCCTTTTCGGTTTCTCTCCTCCTACTTCTCTTCCCGATATTCCTCAAACCCTCACGCCTCAACCTTCCCTTTAAAAAAAAAAACATTCGATGGAAAGTTTCGATTGCTTTCAGTTCCAATTCTTTTGTGCCCTGCCTCCCGCACAGACGCTGCCGCCACCTGCAATTTAAACCAAACAGTGAAAGATCTAACAAAGAAGTCTAGTTTCCATATGATGCAGTGGTTGTAATCCGAGAAGGATTTTAATGACCATAATGTTTTCAAGCACGCTTTATAACTGCATGTGAATCAAAGTTACTAAGTGATTTTTGACCTAATACAAAAATTTCGTTTCAAAGAACCAAATAAATGGTGGGAAGCCATTGAATAACCCGAGGCTGTTACAGTTACTAATAAAAGAAACTTTTATCTGGGCACAGTAACATAAATTTCCTTTTACTTTTTGAAGTGAAATTTCTTTTCTGAGGGGGATAAAATTGTCTAGCGTTACGAAAATTCCGAAGTAGGGTAACCGGCAGAGGAGGAGAGTGCGTTAGTGCGACGCCACTCTAACCCATGCTCTAGCGGTCGAATGGGAAGACGGTAAAGGTGGGGTGGGGGGATATGTATGTAGCGTATGCTAATTGTAACGGTCTGAAGGGGAGACGGCAGCGGAGATGTACGAATGACGCCACAGTGATGCAACGGAATTCTGAAAACGCTTCCTGTGTTTATATACTCCTAAGATTTCGTAACAACGATTTATGCTACAATATTATTTTATTTAATTTAAATATGTACAATTTATTTATTCGTTTGCTTAAGTGTTATTGAATGGCGCAATAAACTTTATAAGTTTCATTCATATTTATGTTAATGGTGTGATTTAAAATGTAAAAAGACCTATAGACTTAAGAGGTTAGCTTTATGCATGTAATTTAATTTCGGTATGTGAATACTGTGATTTGAAATGTCCAAAGGATTAACAGACTTGTGTGATAGACTTATAGTGTAATTTTTGTTATACTTGAGTTTCTTTGTTGTTATTTTATTTTATTCAGATGGAGGTCGCGATTTAACATCATGCTAAATAATAAGAAAAAGGTGGAAGCAGATAAGAAGTATTATCAAAGACAACGTGGAAACAAGCTGCCAAAAGAGGCGCCAAAAAGTCCCAGTGAACGTATTGCGAGGGTACAGGAAGTGGAAAAAAGTATTTTTTCATCTGAGATTATATCCGCATCCTTACTTTTATAATTTATTATCTCTTGTTTGATAAAAAATACTGATAATGTATCCCTACCTGTACCTAATAAGCAAGAAGTTTCACTTCTGTCGGACGTGGACTCAGTGCTAACGATTTTTAAAAAATAAATTTCTTCTTTATTTTGTAATTATATGGCAGTCTTATCAACAAAATGTGTAAAACTTGACACGCCGATTTGTACTTTCTTTATTTAGGTAATTATTTTAATTTCTAAAACCATTTTTAAACAAAATTTAATTTTTATTTAGAGTTCAAGTTCCACGAGGTCTTTCTACATCCACCTGATGGTAAATGTACACGCGAATAGTTGTATATGACTCAGTTATCACCATAAAAGCAATGAATAGGTCCAATTTAACATCACATTAGACCAGGGGTCGGCAACCTTTTGAGTCGGAAGAGCCAAAAATTACAATTTACAAAATTTCAAAGTTTTTAAAGAGCCACAAAAATTTTTCTTGCCAACAATAAATAGTACTTGCATAATAAAGTTTTTTGATAAAAAAACTAATCTATTTATTCATAAGAAAAATTTATTTATATATAAGTAGTGTTTTTTCACAACAAATTAGATCATATATATGGTCTTATTAGATAATTACTTATTATATTAGTAAAAAATTAAAACAATTAAACACTTACTAACAGCACAGCCCGTAAGTACTAGTAAAACGAAAACCTTGGGCGGATGACAAATTGATAATTTAACTGCTTGATGACATATTGTTTAGTAAAATATAACAAGCGTGGGGAAAAAACCAGGTTTACTACTGGTTTGTAATAAAAAAGTATTTTCTGTATAAATGACCTGGTGATGCAGTATTTCTGGAACGGAACTAAAGAGCCGCAGCTTCACATCCAAAGAGCCGCATGTGGCTCGCGAGCCGCAGGTTGCCGACCCCTGCATTAGACCCATCATGTATACATTTGGTTGCGGAGAGGATGCGTTTATTCCTCGCTATAGACCGTTTCACTCTTATACGGCGCGCGCTGTGGCAAAATCTCTAGCAAATTACGAATTTCACGAGACACGTTTATTTGAAATTCCAATTGCACAAGAAGTGTTTTAATAAACTATATTGTAATTTATAATATTTTATGCTATCACGCTAATAAATCGCTTGTTTTTTTTTCTCTTACAACAAGAACCCATTCACACACATATATTGCTACGAATTCATACAATACTTTTAAAGTGAACTTGATAAAGAAATCAACCAAAACACTTATATTTTAATAACCATCGCTACCGCTAACCAAAGTTGAACAAAGCTTCTTTAATTGCACTATTAACACTAAACTATTTTTCAAAAATACATACTCAAATACTTTCAACACAATCTTGCTCCCTACCTCGTAGCCTACCAATGTAGTTTCTTTTTTGGTGTTACACCTTCCATAGTTGACATCTATGTAGTCCACACAAAGGCAGAAAATAAAATCACACATATGTGACTAAACAACCCGTCAAAAGTGCAACTGCAAGTGCCACGCTTGGTCACGAGACACGGCAATGATTGGCAGGCTGGTATCCAGAAATGCGTGTCGAAGGAAATAGCTCAGCTAAAGAGACCATTATATATGAACTTTATTGCATGACAGATACACACTTCATCAAACACAATGCCATATTTCATCTTACGACAGTTGTTCGGGAGCGAAACTCTATTACACCACGCTCTTTCGCTGATAAGACACGTCTTCGCAGCTATGGACATGCAAACTGTAGGAGCAGTTAAGATGTTGCTTTTAAAAATCAAATTACACTCATTGTTAACATCTTTCTTTGAGCCTCCATGTATTTTTAATAGAAAAAAAAACTTTGCCACTGATCATCGTATTGACGTTTCAGTTTCTGAGGAAATACATTTTAGAATTTAAAAATTTATATAACTGCAGCATGGAGGGTTTTTGTCTTAAGATTTATTTGGTAGCGTTCTAAAACATGAATTTACTAACAAAAAAAGCCTGAATTGAAAATACCTGTGAGTTTGTTTTTGTCCTACTAATATTATAAACGCGAAAGTTTGTAAGTATGGATGTTAGTTACTCTTTCACGTAAAAACTACTGAATGAATTTTAATGAAACTTTACAATAATATAGCTTATACATTAGAATAACACATAGGCTTCATATTAATATGAAATTCCATCCTTAAGGAGTGAAAAAGTGAAAATTTCATATTATAACAGAAAAAACCATGGTCATAGACATACAAATAGTGAGTAAGTGTCATTTCTCTATGTCTACCACACGATCATACACAGTAAGGTCTGGCAAATTCATATTTTTCTCCTTGGTGAGACCAGCCCGCTAAGCTCGCAGCGGCTAGCAAAATAAAGGTGCAAAAAACAGTTTGGTTCTTAACTTCGTCAATAGATAGAGTTGCCTTGAATTTTAAACGCACCTTCGTTCGATGCGTTTGTCATGTCTTTAATTTTCGTTTGTTTGTGCCGTATACGTTCCTATACCATTTATCCGATTGCGATTAAATTTTGGTGATTTGTTATGCGGATGCCCGTGAAGGTTTCTGAGACGGTATAACTATTTTGCAATAGTTGGAGCACGAATCGTTAAAAAGAAAGTGTTTATTTCATATTATATAGCGGCACTTCGTCTGTTTTTGTTGTCTAAGTGCGCACGCATGAGACAATTTATTTAAATATAAAAGAGAGACAGAGATAGAGTTATATATTTATACAGAGTGAGATTGAGAGAGACAGAGAGAAAAGTTGAGATAGAGCGAGGTATAGAGAATGAAATGGGTTAGATAAAGAGATATATAGATGTATAGCGCTATATAGAAGATATATATATATGTAGATATAAAGAGATAAATAGACATAGAGAGATACATATATAGATGTAAATAGAGATTAATATATATTTAGAGATATGGATGGATGATTTGTATGTGTGTAACTACTTTAAACATATTACAAAACAAAAATGAATGAGGCATTGCAATGCATGCTGACGATTAGCTAGATAATGGAATCACTTCAATATTAGTAATCTCTTATTTTTCAGCTTTTTTCTATAGTGCTTTATAAAGTCTAGATTACATACAGACCACCAATTTTTCGATATATACAGGTAAATAACTATACAGTGGCAGAACAACGTCTGTCGGGATCTGAAAGGGTTACCTATTAATTATTTTGCACACTTGACATTCAAATTAAGAATACAATTACTAACTATATCTGATTTCGAAAAAGGTCCCCTTCACCCTGTTTTCAGCCCGGGCAACGCCGGGTACTGCAGCTAGTAATCTAATACATTTTTGAATACTATGAAACAGTTCCCAGTGAGGAAGTAACGTTTTTTTTTATTTTTCGGACTCTTAAATTGCCATTAAGAATGCAAACTATAAATCACCTGATGCGTATTTCAAAGCTACAAATTATTCTTAAACGCTTTGAACAAAAATAATTTTAAATTCGAACTGCATATGACAACATTTCACTAAGTGACAAGGATAGTGCTAACGGCAGTCGAAGTGCTATAAAGAGGGATAAAGTGCACATTTACTTACAAACTGAAATATAAGAGTTGAATGCTCTATCTTACCTTTTTTTCAGGAAGGTTACAACATGAACGAAAATAAGTTAAATCTTTATTTTATATCACTGTGAAATATATGCATTAATATGAATGTGATTTTATTAGTTTTACTATTAACTGCGTAATTTAATTATAAAATATTTTGGGGTAAGCCAAATTTTATTTTGCTACCAACTGAAGACTATTAAGCAAAATAAATTAAAACTTGAATATAGCTATATTTGTATATATATATAAACATATATATATATATAGTTTTAATATTTTCGTGTTTTACGAGACTACATTTCGAATTAGTCCAAAAAGATTGCTAGCCAATAACGTATTAATTAGTACGAAAATAAATGCAAACGTTTATTATTTATGCAAGGTGTAAATTATTGCTTTCAAGTTACATATTTTGTAACAAAAAAAAAAGCAAGGAAAGGAAGTAATGTTAAATTTCTGTATATTTAGCTTGCAGAAGATGTAATTTATTACAAATTGGGTCAAAATTAGAAATAGAATTTTATAAAGAATTGTTTGTATAAGAAATATATTGTATAATTAACAACATAAAGATAATATTTAGAATATTGTGAAAAACATTAAATACGATAAGCAAAATAATTTAGCATATTATCTCCTCATGGAGTGGAGGCATTTTTATGAACACTTGTAGTATTATTTAACCGACGAAATTCAATAATTATAATACTTCCTCTCTAGTCTTAGTAACCTTATACTATCATATGACACGGCTCGCTCAAAAATTTCTTTACAACGAGCGTGTTCCGCTACTAATAAGTACGGACAACATTTAGTACTCAATAAACGGTATTATAATAGGTAACCTACTGTATTTGGTTTTAGCAGTCATTCTGGAATGCTTGACAGTGTTTTGACGGCCAGGAAATTCTGAGAATATCGGAACTTTTCTGTCGTATAATGAATTGTTCTAAGTATTTGCTGTTTCACTAGTGTGATATCAGGAGATTATACGGTTCCGAGAGGCGGCATGGTTGTGTATCGTATATGTATTTAGTGTTAATGATGTACACTTCCATTCAGATCATTACAGTCTGGTACTTTTATTTGATGCAGCTCGTTAAAAAAGCGTTTTTTAACGAGTTTGTTCCGATATTGTTCATAAGCATTAAAAACATTCATGAATCGTCAACGGGACACTATAGCAAACTACTATATTGGCTTTCATTAGTCATTTCAGAACGCTTGGTGGTTGTTATTACTAACCAGTAAAGGCTTAGAATATCGGAACCTGGTGTTGTTTAATTGGTCTAAATGATGCTGTTTGGCCAATGTGATATCAGGAATTATAAGATTCTGATAGGTAGCAATTTTTAAATAATAAAACTGTTCGGAGGAATAATTATGGACTTTAGATAAAATTATTAAATTAAAATCAGGAAAAAGTTTTAAATTATTTATGTATTAAGAAATTAAATACGAAGTTTTAATAAGTTTGTCGGTTTCCATTTTTTTTTTCAGCGTGAATTCTAATAAAATCGGTCAGTAATAACTTTCGCTAATTTAAAAACTTGACTTTAATTAATTATGATATTTCACTCCTAAAATGATAATAAAATGGAAATACTCTATTTTTTTTCAGTAATGAATTATATATCTGAAGCTAATCAAGCAAAATTTACGGTGTTGGTTACAAATATTAAATATAGGCCCTACAATAATTACTGCCCTCACATAACCATTTTTTTTTACAATTCCATCCCTATGGGGTGTGAGCGAGGTAGTGTTAATTTATTCAAGTGAAAAATTAAATTATATCTTCAAATCTACCATAGCATTTGGTAATAAACAAAGATTAACTTGGCTAAATAGTTACTAAACCATATTTCCTATCACCTGGTAAAAGTTAACACGCATTTTCCCCCCTCATATATCTTATCTTAAATACCAAGCGTTTTAAAATTATTAATAAAAATTAATTTCGGAAATATTCAACTTTTTAAATCGAATTTTATTGTAAATCTGAAACTAATCCAGTCGAGATAAGATTATGTGTGTCGAAGAATTTTTTCTTCGATAAATTATTGTATTTGTCAACGCCCAGCGAACTAGAAAAATTATAATTATTTATTGACAAAATACTGCAGTGTGATATGTGCTGCCTGTTCGGCGAGACAGGACGATAAGAAGCTCAATGTAAATCATGGCAAAACGTTGCGGCAGTGCTGCTGAGCGGAGCAAGAAACTACTATCGATGACGTCACGCGCTTGAAAGCAGGTCTGGTTGCCAGCGTGTGTCGCCCTGAGCCTTCCAGGACCGCCACTGAAGGGAAGATTTTGGATGGTACTTAATAGTTCCTACTTAATTTAAATAAAAAAAGATTACTTATCAAAACACTTAATTTACTTGTCCATTTTCGACGCCATGTCAATAAAAGTAAATTGAACTAGAAGCACTTCAATTTTGTAAAATAATATATTTTACAAAAAAAGAAGAGTTAAAATGGTTTTGGTTATCACTCCTCTCAAACACACACACACACCGACAAACACACGCATGTATGTATGTATGTATGTATGTACATATATGTAGCCCGAGGGTATAAAAAAGTAATTTTTTTGTATGAACTAGAATTGGCACTCTTAAAAACTTAAACAAATATTTTAAAAAATTGATATTTTCACATGAGTTAAAAATTAACAAAGAAAATTAATATAGGTACAAACGAAGAAACCAGAGAATTATATTGAAAGAAATCGAAAACTGGCGTTTCTAGAAACCTAAAATCGTGAGTCATTGTATTTTCCACCCCCACAGTAAGTATAAGTAAGTATATAGGAGGAATGAGATTGCGCCCATCGCCCCTCCAGTGATTATAATCTCCATGATCTCCTGTGAGCCGGCGTGGGTCGCGTATGAAATGACCTGCTTGTTTCTTCTCGGTCACGTGATGCGCGCTGGGGCAGGGAGGAGAGTGGTTGGAACTAACTGAGGAGGGTAGGGGGTCGTGTCTGCCGGAGGTCCGACGCCGTCTGCAGCGGACCCAGACGTACTTCCGGTGACTGTCGGTTCGTCGGCCTCGGAGCGGCGACTATAAATACGCGCTGACGGCGTGGTCCAGTGCCCGGCCGGGCAGCCCGCGAGCCGACAAGGCCGCAGCAGCCAGACGCATCTGCGCCACAGTTAACCTCGCCTCTAACCCGCGGCGCGCCCAGCGCAGGCTGCGCAGTTCAGGTTAATACTTGTGCTTTTGAAGCGAAATTTATTGACGTGAATACGTCTTTAAAATTACTCCCATAGTGGGAGGCAATTCAAAATAAAATTGGTTGTCTGTAAAGTCGGTTTACGGACGATAGTTTAACGTGACAACGTCATAACAAAAAATTGATGAAATGATTGCATACTTTTATAAATAAAATTTAATCAATTTTATTTTAATAATAAAATAAGAAATACTTATAATTATACTAGTAATCAGATTTTTAAAATGCAAGAATGATTAACCTTTATTGCCGAAATTGTTGTTGTAATGAGCAATGAAAACCACATTAACTTTTCACTTCACTTGATAAACAGTCGAGTGGAAGAGACATAGATGCGGCGCAAGCGTACAATGAGCGTAACGGGACACAGCGTAACGGGAAACAGCCTAACGGGACACTTTTCGTGCGTGCAGCCGGCGTTCATCATTTATTAGACGTTGTCATGTCAAAAAAAATTACCTGTTACGTACACGTATTCACGCACAACACACGGCCGTGTCGATGAAACAGCTACATCCCATTTTTTTTTTTTTACAGACGGTAGGGTTAAGATGGACTCTCAATGATCATTCGCGGGAGTCAGTCACCATCCGTCCGTCCATTAACAAGCCGAGAGATCCACAATGGTCCGCACGTCCGTCTTCTAAATATTTTCTGTTTCAATGGTGCCAACGGACTAGAAGGCTTCAATAACGGAGATAAAGGTATTCTATTATTTAGGTATACTAGATTAATGATCAATAAAATTAAGTACTTATAAATCATTTCACTGAATTTTCTGGTTCAAATATTTATATTTAATTTTCCGTTTTTTAAAACAAAACAAAACAAAAAACACATCAAAACCTTTTAACACACAATATCTTTGCTTACATTTTAGTCTCTGCGTCGAAAGTCAAAGCTCGGAAAGCTTTTGACGGTTGGAAGGGTGGGATTTTTCGGGCCTTCTGATTGGCTTGAGGTCACGTGATTGACGCACAGACGGGAAACGGACGGATCGATGGATAATTGTGAATCCAGATGGAGTCGACGAGATGACTAGTCAGAGCGTGACGAAAAGTGCAAATCTGAAGAGTGGAGCGTAAGATGGCGGAGAGTGTATGGGGAGGAGGAATAACCAATAAATTGGAGAGTCAGACAAATGAAAGAATCTTTGGGAATTTTCGTCACTGTTATTGTTACAATCGATAATCTCCGGTGTGAACATTTTTTGTACTTTATTGTTTAGTTTTGTCGTTCAAGTAGGTTTTTAAATATGTTTTATAATCGTTAGGGTCAATAAATGTGACAAAATGACTCACTCCTGACGAGCGTGATGGCCACACAACTAAATATTTAACATGTAATTGCCATTCCGTAGGCTGTGTATGGCTGTGATTGGTGGGCCGCCAGGAGACACGAGATTTAAAAGAAACTCTAATAAATTAAAAACATAGACGATATTACAGTGTTTTACCATACAACTAGTCTCGAAATATTTACACAAAAATAAACGCGTTCCTATTCATTATTGTATAGTGCCAAGCGAGATCATCCGAGTCACTCATTAAATTTGAAAATTCGTACAGACAGTATTCAGAATCAAGTAGAACATTGGGGGGGGGGGGGGGGGGGGGGGGAACTGGCTGTGTCGGGACACATGGCCGTTTTGGTTTTGACGTGAAACGTATGTATGTGTCGACGAGTCTCTTTTAGTGTAATGGATTGAAAAATGAAAGCGAGACATTGTCCACGTGTTAAAACTTTTAATACAGAACAGACACCCAATAGTGGTATCTTCACTCGATATGTCCACTGGTAGGCCTACTGGCACAAGAGAGGCAGACTCGCCATGGCAGCTTTGCGCTGCTACCGAGATAGTATCGCTCTGCACCCGACTCTGGGATACTTGTGTGTGGCCCACAGCCTCCTCTTTCCAACGATAGTCGTTATTTATGTTTTCGGCTGGATTTTGCACGGGCTGAAACTCACATGTTGTATTCTAATACTTTCTTATAGTCTTACTTTATATTTGTACGTATAAATATCGTCCAAAATACGCTTTTTTTGGCTTGAATCTATCTATATAAATAAACTCTATACGCAAACACACGAGTCGTGAGTTGCACTGAGTAGAAAGGAGCAATAGCGCCGGTTTTGACCAATCTGCTGCGTTCCCCCTTCCCCGCCAACCCGCCCGCCCGCGACGCAAACTCGAGGTCGTATCAGCGAGCTGACTGTACACGTTGAATAATGACACCACACTTACGTCTCTTGAAAGTAACAGTTAGGGATTTATTGAGGCAAGATGATATAGACCTCTTCATTGCGGTACAAATTTCTGCTCTGGTACCCGTATATTTCAGCGTGATTTTAAAGATTTTTCAAGTAAAAAAAACTGCAGTAACCTGAACCAAAATGGTCCCTGAAACACGTACTGGTGAATACGTACGGCCCGCCACGACGTCGTGACGTCACTCTCGTCCTGAAGGTCAGCGCGCGACCTGGCTGGCTCCCGTCCGCTCGCGACGCGGGTCAGTCGTCGCCGACCCAGTTAGCCGCCGTCACGCGCCCGACCGCGCCGCTGATCGCTTTTGTTGGGCGACGCGCGCGGCTAATTAACCGCTGTGACAAGTGTCCTCGGCGGCCGCTGTCTGCGACCCGGCGCTCTGGGCGCCACAGCCGCGTCGGGCTGGCGAGAACCTCAACACAGTTCCCATGGCAACACCGACAAGCTACAGCTGCAGTTTCATCACAACATATACACGACCTATGGTCCAAAGTGCTTCCCAAGGCTGTTATACTTCTTTGAAGTTGGAGCTGAACTATATTTTTGACGCGACAACGTCTAATAAATCGATGAACGCCGGCTGCACGCACGAAAAAGTGTCCCGTTACGCACATTGTCCCGTTACGCTCATTGTACGCTTGCGCCGCATCCATCTCTCTTCCACTCGGTTGGAACAACCATCGATTTGACTTTTTCGAGGCACATCAAACTTCAAACACTCCCATTCGTTTTTTTTTACTTTTCCTATCATCGTCCCATCCTTAACAGAATAACACAGATTGGAAGAAGTTAAATAGCAAACATGTATAAAAGTTATAAGTAGTTAAAATGATCTCTTCGCTAAAGTAATAAACACATTAGAATTAATGAGTGCAAATAATAGTAAATTTATCAATTAAATTGTAGATTTCATTTCACTTCTTTGTATCCATACAAAATAGTGATAATTCAATTTTATTCATAAAAGTATGGAATATTTCATCAATGTTTTGTTATGTCGTCACGTTAAACTATCGTCCGTAAACCGACTTTATAGACAACCAATTTTTTTGTTTGTAAATATCAGAGCAAGATTTTAAGATAGAACATTCAAATTTCACTGGATTATGTTTAATTTTAAAATATTTATTTATTTATTTATTTATTGAAGAACCACAGCAAAACATATCGCTGTAAAAAATTATTTCATTAATTAACTGTGTCTAACTAGAGTTTGAAGATTCAACTTTTTTTCAAGTTTTAACCAAAATAAATGTCTCAGCATTTAATATCATCAAAAAAAAAATTGCAGTTCTAGTAAACTCCTGTCATTATTATAGTGAAAAACTCCTTATGAATTAACTACATTTGAGCTCTATCTTATGAAAACATTTTTGGGACCAAATGCCAAGAATATAAACAATATAAATAAAGTCAATATATTTTCTTTTACTCAACTTATACCTGAAGTGAAGTATTCTCGCTTCCTGACTTTTTTTAAATTGAAGATTGCTCTATGGTGGTCTAGCGTTTAATAACATTTTCCGAGACTGTCCAACAGCAAACAGTCACAACGAGACTTGTTCAGGAATGGTCATAGTTCTGCTTCGAAGACAATAAAATTGAAGTTAGCACGTGCATCATAAAGACTTTAAGCGTGAGCAGCCGAACCAGAAGTCAGTTTGGTTAGCGACTTACATTGATAACAAGGATATTTCATATAAAAATGATTCGCGATGAGTTACCTGCAACTCACAGCAAAAAAAGGCCTTCATTATATCAACGTGAGTCCAATTCAAAATATTTACACATTTATTTAAACATTTAATTTTAAGAAAATATTAATACAATACTAACAAATTCAGAGGCAAATACATTGATTTATTATCAGACCTTACAGTATTTGTGTTACAAGCTTACAAAAGATGTTTACAGATGTTTCCTTCTACTTTCATAACCTTGGCTGTGCGCTTATGTACGACACGTGTTGTTCTACGTGGGTTACTGTAGCGGCATGTATAATACGCTTTGGTTAACAATGTCCTTCATTCAGCCCTGTATGCAACTAACTATTCATTGGAAGCATACTCAAATTGTCGATTTACTCCATCAATTTGAGGAATATTACTCACATTTATATTTGCTCCAAATGATTCAAAAAGTAAGCCCTTTCAATAGCGGTAACTTCTTGGTAATCATCCTGTTGAACTGTTTTGTGAGTACGACGTGAATCGAAGAGCGCTCAACAACTGAAGAGCGAAAATGTTTCTGACGATGGCCATCTGGACGACTATCATGTAAATAATAGTTAAGTATATTATATTGGCAGAGACACCAGTAATTTATGAAAATATCTCGTTACAATATAGCTATTCCTCAAAATACTGTAGCTTCTTCCCGGTTATGGAAAATCATTTTCTGTCATCATTTTTTTTCTCAGGGTTGCCATTTACCCATTAAAGTGAGAGAGATAACTTCTCAAATGATCGTGGCAAATAGAAAAACAAATTGAAGCCTATCAAACAGCAGTCAAACATTCTTTTTCCTGGCTCGTAAAGTGCTTGTCCTGGCTGTATGACCCAGGTCTTCGGCACTTAAAACTCATAACAATTCCAAACGAAATGCGTTTGTACGGAGTTGCGAAATGTTTGCACGGTGTGCATGCACCGCAGTGGGGATTGATTTGCGTGGTTCATCCCTCACACACACACCCTTTTCCCCTGAAAGCAAAACCAAATAAAACTACCCGCCGCTGTCGGGACGCGAGGCACGCCGTTGATCCCATTAGGCGGGCGCCTAACGAAGCGAATTAAGCTCCCGCGTGACAATCGATGCCCGCACGCGCGCGCTGTTTAATGAACTCACCTGCGACGTTACGCCGGCTGGCGGATTAAGGCCCGGCTCCACCTTCCACGTCGCTGTTATTGCATTTTCACCACGTCAGTTACCGCAACGCCACACTGCGCGTTTCCAGCGCTTTGTGTGAAGGCACTATCCTTGATGATGACGGTGATGATGATTTGATAAGCATAGGATTAAGACACAATTTTAGATATATACTAACAAAATAATACATAATTTTATATATATTCACTTGTTAGCTCACGTCAGAAGATAATTTTTTTGAAGTTAAACTCCTTCACAGCTGGTAGGGTAAAGTCAAGCGATGACGTAATCACAGGAAAAAAAGAGCAGGTAACGGAAGTTTAAGGTAACAAAAAATTTTTAAGTACTGATATTGTTCGTTGACGTAGTGGTTTTTTTAATGGGGTTAGTAATAACGAATAAATTAGAAAGTCAAAAGACTGCACATAAGACACTTTAAAGGTTTTTCGACACTAGGTTTTCTACAGTTTAAACTAATATCGTGAAATTTATTATTTTGATTTATACTTGAAATATATTAGTTAACATGGACGTGAAACTTCCTTATAAACGGCCGAGTAACAATAAGTTGTAACGTAAACTGTGGATAACGAAAATGATTTTGCATTTCTGTGACGACACTGAGAAACTTGTTTGGCGTGGTTTTGTGGTGGCGGATACGTCATTTGCACATTATTCTAAATCCTAGTTATTAAAAAAACATAACATAAATAAAACCTGTAACTGTACTCTACTAGCATAAACACTTAAAGAACCTCGAATCGCAAATGTATATGTCTTATCTACTCAATTACAAGCCGAAAACACAAATGACAGCAGCAGCACTGATATGACGTAGAACTATATAGGAAATATGATTGCTGAAAGCGAAACCTGTAAATTAAATTTATTATAACTCTGTCTGTGAAGTTTCACTGATAATTCCCGTGGCGGACACGCACCCATATGTTTTTTTTTATGTTATTCATTTAAAGTTTTACAATTTTAGGTTTAATTGATATATTTTCTTGTGATTCATAAATAAAGTTTTTGGTATTGTTTTAATTCCAGGCCATAATACCTCATTAAAATATTTATTTTATTATTATTTAGAAGAACAAAATAATTTGAAACATTGATTAATACATAAGGACGACTGATTGAAAATGTAAAAACACTATCAGGGGCACAAGTTAATTTTAAAAATTTAATTGAATGCTCGTGTTTTTTAGATATATATTAATCTTATCCTTCCCCTTAAAATATAAATTGCATACATATATCGGTAAACATACACACATATGTATGCCATTTAAAAAAAAAGATCCACAACGTGTTAAGTAATTGAGTATACACTTTCTCAATAGAAAAGCTAAATATAATGGATATATGATACTTTCGGCTTATTTTCAACTTTCAAAAACCACATGGCTTAGGCATTCCAGTATTTCCGAACTAACCCACGCACTGCGTGGCAAGACGTCGTCCATTAAGGAACCACGTGTGCCGTTGTCACATTTAAACTGTTTTACATTGAAAATTAAGGTGGAAAATGTTCACTTGTGGGTCGACGCGCCGGGTGATTTGAATGCGTGCAGCGCCGCGTGTGGTCACGAGCGTGCCCGGAATATTAGGCGCGTGGCCGCGCACTGGGGCGGGCGAGCAAGAATGCACTCTATTAACATGCTAATAAGGGACCGCGGCCAGGGTCCGGTACAGCCGGGGACACAGAACACGAGCGAGCCGGGATCCCGTAATCGCGGTGCCTCCCCCTTCCCCCCCGGGCGCGCCGAAACAAATGAAGTAGACGCGTTTGCATCGCCAGTCGCGTCGGGAATATTAAGTGGGAGAGGGCGTGTAGCTTCCCCCCTGCCCCCCTTCCCCAACCATCACACTGCTGCGTTTATCCCCCCTCTTACAATTCGGGCCACATAACTAGGAGGCCGTTGCGAGAAAGGGTCTCTTGTTGACTCCACGCCGAGGGGGGCTGGTTATTTCCCCACGGAGCACTAGAGCACTCCTGATGCAATAACCAGGAGGTCCCGGCTAAAATTTGACGCTTGTCACGGCAAAGTGATGCTATTAAATCGTGAATAGTTCTATCTCCGAAAACAGAGACAGTAAAACCCTCGTACTGTCACGGTAAATTACCAAGTTTAAGTATTCTGTTCTATTCTATTCTGTTATGTGTTCATGAGTTTAGTTATTTAATGTGAGTGTGCCCTATACTCATAACAATATTCTCTTACATATTCCGAATAATTATGTTTCAGAGTGGGGTTTAGTTTAGACTAAAAATTAGTATTGATCCAAAGCTGTGGGTGATGAAGTTCCATGCATTTTCTGTGGCCCTAAAACATAATAAACTCTAACACCAGTACATAATTTAATGCAAAATTTTTAGTTTTCGGAGAATGTTTTTTCTTAGTCAAACAAAAATTACTTTGTATATTTTTTTATAATTTTCAAATTATATTTTTACATTGTACATATTTTTTCTATATTTGTTCTTACTCGTGTGCAGAATAATTCTTATAAAGTTTAAATATGAATTTATATTGTGAAAAAATTCGTTTTATCAAAATAAAATTATAGTTTTATACTTAAAGTAATACCTATTTTGTAATAAACAATTGACAATAAACTAAAAAAAAAATTGCATTTATTAAAAAATTTCAGTTTTATATGATAATTTACGAAGACAAAACCAAACAATTGTTTATTTTTCAACATTCTAACTTATTTTAATTACTAAAAAGGTTTAGTTGGTTGAGTTTTATCAAACGGAATATTTTAAAACTACATAAGATTACATTCATATGAAAAAGATTTGTTCCATATTAATAAAACAATAACTATACTAGCTGCAAAAGTTGTAACCATCCAAAAATGTTATTAAGAACAATAAATGTAGAAAAATTCAAGAATTTGTGAGGAATAAGCGTAATTGGTTTAATTCATTAGGGAGGCTGATTGCTTGAACAACATGGCTTTAATATATATTGAAAAAATACTTAAATATTATCAATTTGTTACACTTCATTTTAAACAATCCGTGCTTAGCTACGTAAGTCTACAGACAGAAATCTCTCCCACCGCTCATTCATTACACATAGAAGTTGTGAAATATACTTTTATAGTGCTGATCAATGACCTACCTATGTTAGATATAAAATTATTTTGTTTCGAAATTCTTATTTGTTTATTTACAAACTGTGCTTATGGACGTCACCTGATTTATTATAAGTTATGCTTCCGAAAGAATTGTGCTGTGAAATTACAAACAATAATTATACGCCGATCAGACTCAATATCAATATCAACAGGGACAATTGCATTACCCAGCGAACTTCTAAAGTGATATTATATTAAAAACAAATCTACGTCAACAGCTGTGATTTTAAAAACAATGAATTTTCAAACACTTTTACGTTAATTTTAACATGAGTAAGTGTATTTAATGCGTCTGACGACGTGGCAGCCGTATTTTTAAACTGAACAACTTTTGTACTGGTTAGTAGGTAAAAAAAGTCTTCATCAATAAGCTATCAAGATGGAATGACGTAGTCGTGAAACCCTACATAATATCGGTGTGATATAGCTAATAGTGTTAACATCCATCATTCCTAAGATGCTAAGGAAGTGCAATAAAAAGTTTATTTGAACAAATGAATAGGGCAGTAGAATACGGTGCTTAAAAAAGGCATACTACGTTAGTTTATCAAATGCAGCAAGTATCCATGAATGTTTTGCCTCAAGTATCGAAAACCATTAGATGACGAAAAGTCCATCATTCAAATACTAACCAACCAATTAAAATGACTTTAACGTGATCAGAAAGCTCAGTACTTTCTTTATTTGGAAGAATAATAGCTCAAATTGTGATTTTACTAATTTTATCACAAAACTAAGAAAAATTTCAGACCAACAGTTTGAAGCTCAGTGGTCCCGTTTGGTGTATCTTGAGCTCATGACTGAAGTAAAAGAACCCTACTAGTGATGTGTAATAAAGAATTGAACTTATATATTTTTAATTTAGCAAAGACTTTTGGTGTTTTGTGAGCCTAACCTAACGTGCTCTAAATTACCAAGCCAGAGCTCACAGTGATAATATTTGGTTTTCAACTTTTATTGTTTTGAAATATTGTTGTAATTTGTATTTAATATTTTTAAGCTAGCCATTTAAAGATTGACGATGCATCAAGAGGGATTGTTATGGGTAAATGTGCCAGTAAAAAAGAGTACTGAAACCTGTTTTGCTAACCATAACTATATAAATTGAAATCTTTCATACAAATTATTATAAAGTTTATTTAAATTTTTGCGATTACGCCTGGCAGGTGTTAAGTCCCTCCATGCTTACATGTTTTCAAAGTAAAATATTTAATTGCACACACTAGTTAACTTGTGTGTAGAGACCGGAAAAATTCGCGGATTCATTCGGCGATAGGCTAGAATTCAAATACATATACCTTTTAGATGATTTTGCTATTGGTTTACTGTTCATCTGTACGAAACTCAACCAATTATAAACCCTCAACCAAAGAAGGAGCGAATCACATACAAACCAGCTGAGAAGACTCACAAGTCAGCAGCCAATGAACTGACGTTATTTGCACAAGAGTACAGGGGAATATGGAGTCTATCTTGAAGGCTGTTGAAACCACGAATTTTTCCGGTCCCTACTTATGTGTATACGTGTCTACAAATCCTACCATATCTGTTACCCCGTTTGCATACTATATTAAAGGGAAATAGAATGGTGTTTCCCTTATCTATATCTTGCAGTACTTAAACAGCAGTATACGTAACATAATTTATTAATAAATAAATCGATCAGTCAGTATGTGAGTTCGTTTGATATTTCATGGTAAGCGTTCATAATTATACCCAAACCTGAATGTTTCAATCGAAAATCTGATTCAGATTCCATTGATTAGATTACCCAACAATGTTCAAATGATAAATAACTGTGTTTAAGCTTTAGTCCGAATCCAACAACTAAAGAGATAAAACAAAACAAAAATTTACTTTATAAAAAACTCTATTTATCAAAATTCAGCTCTTTAAGAATTTTCAAAAATAAACTAAAGAAAAAAATAATTTCACCTTATTTCCTTACAACCAAAAAACTAATAGAAACTTAATAGAAAGAAAACTCTATGTATTTACACTGCGTGGACATAAAACATTTTTTGTTTTCACATTTAAAATATTGCTAATGAATTTTTTTTTTAATATTCTTAATCGATAAGAATGCTATATATCTCTTCTATATAATGTGAAAGTTTCAAGTCATTCTGATTGTACGATTACAGGTGCACGTTTAATTGAATAGATATTGTCTTTTTAAAATGGTTACAACCATAGTTATTGGGCAAAAAGTGGGTCACCACTGCCCCTCCTCGTAGGTATACCACTGTCGTGTATCGATACAAGAAAAATCCTGAATAATTTAAAAAGCCAACTTATGAAACAAAACCTCTTATATTAAACGGAAACAAATATAAGTCAAAACACGCCATTTTGGATTAGGCAGTTTTTAGATATTAAAATTATTTCGCTTTAATTATTAAAAATTTACCTTTGTTTAGGCTAAACGAACTCAATATTTAACATAAAATAGTCCAGAGGAAGTATTGAAAGAAAAATTATTTGATTGAAAATTGAACTGAATCTTAAAAAACGGTCACACAGTAAAGAAAGGAACAAAATAAAAAGTGAAATTTTCTGGAAAGAATATTTCACAATGGTAAAAAAAACATGGTGACAAAAAACCTGCAAGGAGTCTTACAGTTGTCTCATACTCTCTATACTATTCGTTAAGTAGTCGGTATACTCGTTATTCGCAAAAGAAAGTGAGGGTCGCAATTAAATTAAAAAAATTAATCGGATTAAAAGCAATTCGTTTCAAAGTACTCATGGACCAGGCCTGGATATCTGTGTTCTGAACTTTACTGCTCTAGGCTTTTCCATCTCCGTTCGAAGCAACAACAAGCAAATAAACTTTCTCGTTTATTGCAATAGATAGATAAATATCATACTTTTTTAAGTTTCGATTTTACGTAAACTCGTTTCTAGACAGAACTTTATTTAATTTTGAAATAAATAATTTAACCTATCTTAAATTCTAAGAAAATGACTACAACCATAATTTACTGAAAAATGCTAAGATTATTAAGTTGTTTTGTGTTACTTTATGGTATAAGACTTAAAATTAAATTACCTGTAAGTCTATTTTTGTATACGATAAATTTAGTAGTGAGAATAGATACATACATACATCCCGAAGTTATAAAAAAAATATATATTTCAGTGAATACAGCATTTTAATGTTAAAGAATCCGCGTCACCGATAACTTTATATTATTGAAAGTTCATGTGTCATTATTTTAGAGTCAAAAGTAGTAAGTATTTTTGAACACACATGTTCAAATTAAAATGGTTTAAATTTTTTTTTTAATCCTCCATCACAAAAAAAAATCTGTATCAGCCACTGACGCAATTTATTGCTTTTCAATCTTAGATTATGTACAAACTGGTAACAATTTGTACAAACCTAACTTAGTTATCTATTACATGTCTATATTTAAACTGAATGGTCAGCAACATTTCGCAAGAAAATATAAATTAAAAATATTAAAAATGTTTTAACCAATGTCCTTGTGAAACGGACTTCCTGAATTATTCTAGGTTAGACAATAGATTCAGCATTACTCTAAATTGAAGACTGCTATCCAATAAACTGTATGTACCATATGTTTCAACCAATATGTTTTATATGGTAATTTTTACAGACTTTTTCAATAGAGTGCTTAAAAGTGTACACAAACATATTATTAACATGATTAAAAAAAATTTTTGAATATAAATAAATGGCTAGGTAAGCTTCAGAGATTCTATGATTTAATAAGATGTAGAACAACTTAGTATTTTAAGATAACGTTCTTATGAAATAATTCTATAAAATAGGTAATTATAGAAAATATTGTATGATAACAGTTATTGAAGCACAACTTTTAATGTAACATTTTTTATTTTAATAAAGTAAAATCAAAAAGTGTAAGATATATATTACAGTCATGTATAATTTTACGAAACATTAGGTTATTAATTCATGTCATTATGCTCAGATTATTTAGGTGAAGAGATCTCCAAAATGTTATCGACTGGGTGCTTGTAAATCTTAAGTCATGCATTGTGTTGGGATCTAACATTCGACTCTCGCTAAATGAGCGAACACAGACATTGATGACCTGATGTAACAGTGTTCAGGACGTAGAATATCGTGAAATGAGAGCAACGTTGAATACGCAGAAAGTAGATTGAATCTGTTGTTCCCCAAAGCCAATAAGCTTTGGCAGTTAATAAAGTGAATATTTTAGCTCACGTAAGTTATTATAATAAGCATTATTTAAAAACTTGGGATATGAAATATTATAATGCCGTATTTTAATATTAACGGTAACACGAAATTATTTATATATATATATATATATATATATATTAATATCAAGCAAATACTAACTTACACTCAGTGTGACACAATGAAAACTACACTATTTCAACAAATGAAGACTATAAAGTATTTAAAAGCAGGTCTTTCATAGTTCGCAGGCAAGTCAAACAAAGACGGCTTGGGAGCGTTAATTAAAAACTTCATCTATGAAAGTAATTGGGCGTTGACAAAAGAGAGGAGCATTCGTCGCACTCGACTGGGCAACAAAAATAGCGAACAACAATCCTTATTATGAGGAGTAACTTCTGTAGAGCGTCTGACGCAGTACGGCTGACACATGGTCGGCGTTTCACGTAGAGCATCCGTCGATCTCCAATCCCGGCACTCAGAGGAAGAGTTTGTTGCGCTGTTTTATGTAGGAATAAGTTGAAGGTTAAGAAATTCTACTGCAAATAATAAATAAAATGATTTAACTGATATAGATTTTGTTTCATTTACCTAATTTACGAAGATCAATGGATAGTTTGTATTCTAGCGTTCTTAGTGTATTGAAGGTTAAAACATTTAACAGTTTGTGGTGACACGGCCCTGCCTTTGGCAGCCACATAAGGTGGGTGTAACATTGTATACCTATAAAGTACTTAAATCGTCCCGACTTACTACCTTAAAGCCATTTTCATAAGTAAATTGATTTTTATGATTTATACCGCATTTAAAATAACCAGGGGGCAGGTTATTTTTTCGCGAAATGATCTGAACACCCATTAGACTGCAATAAGTTATAGCCGCGGCAGCGGTTTGCTTCCTTGTAATTTGTGGCTGTATGCAATAGAAGCCGTTGCTTGGCCCTGGCCAATAGCGAAGCGTTTTGTTTACGCACTAAGTTGCTATGGTTCTTGTGTCGGCAGCAGACGTGCAGGTAAGAAGCTCAACCAATCACGATTGCAAATAGTCTCGATATATTTTCGCAAAAAAATATACACTACTAATGATATTACACTTTTTTGACGTAACAACGTCTGATAAATCGATGAACGCCGGCTGCACACACGAAAAAGTGTCCCGTTACGCACATTGTCCCGTTACGCTGTGTCCCGTTACGCTCATGGTACGCTTGCGCCGCATCTATCTCTCTTCCACTCGATTGGAACAACCATCGATTTGACTTTTTCGAGGCACATTAAACTTGAAACACTCCCATTCGTTTCCTACTTTTCCTATCATCGTCCTATCCTTAACAGAATAACACAGATTGGAAGAAGTTAAATAGCAAACATGTATAAAAGTTATAGATAAAATAATCTCTTCGTTAAAGTAATAAACATATTTGAATTAATGGGTGCAAATAAAAGTAAACTTATCAATTAAATTGTAGATTTTATTTCACTCCTCCTTTGTATCCATACACAATAGTGATAATTCAATAAAAATGATTCAATTTTATTCATTTAAGTATGCAAACATTTCATCGATGTTTTGTTATGACGTTGTCACGTTAAACTATCATCCGTAAACCGACTTTACAGACAACCAATTTTTTTTATTTTTATGAATTATGAGTTGTAACATTCGGCTGAGTCGTGTTGTAATTGACGCTACGTCGCACATACTACAGCATACACATAGATACGTCCAAAGTTTTTAGTTATTCCACTCTTACATAAAACGACAACTTAACAGCTCGAAATACGACTCGTGTAATTTTTAAGCGAAACGCAGTATCATATGCCTAAAAGGAGACCCTTGAAAGAACAAGTGAAAAATTTAATAGCTTCCGTTTTTACTAACGTACTATAACCGTACCAGAATCATGCTTGTTTGTTTTATGTAAATGGATCATTCGGCCAGATCTGAAGCGGTCTCAGGTTAATGACAGGTGCTGAAATGTAGAGCGGCCTCGGTGTAGTAATGCCTGGTATTCGATGTCGGTCGGTCCGACCCTATAACGGGAGAAAATAAACAAACAGTTTCCACGAAAAATCTCTAGAAAATATAATACACGACGCTCTTCGTTTTTTTTTTTTGTTGTTCTTTTCGACGTCCATCGTATCAAGGGAACAACCACCTATATCACCTCGCGCTTCCCCATTACACAGTTTCCGGCTTTGTAAACGCTTTCCCCTCCTTGCGCGTACTTTTCTTCGTATCTGTGCATCGCCGGTGGCTTGGTCACGAGCGCCCATGTTTACATTCCATTATCAAGCTCGGCGGATCGGCCGCAGCTCGGAGAGGGACCACTTACACTAGGCGGTGCGTTCCAGGCTCGCCTCTCCCCGCGCCCAGACCTCCCTGAACTACAGACCGAGCAACCGGGAAGCACTCTCCCTTACCTGCGTATAAGTGAAACAATTGGTTTCTGTTTAACTTGGTCTTAAAATTTTGTAGCTTAATTATATTTTATTTTTACTCCAATTTATTACTCAAATCACACTTCAAATAACTGAATTATATTTTCCGTATGTGCGTACCCCTGGGGCAAGTCTAACCGTTGCAAAACCCCGGGAAATCATTAAGTTTGTATGGACTTGATAAAACCGCACATAATTTCAGTAAATCATTAACATAAATAAAAGTTTTAAAAAATTTGAAAAGAGGCACATAAATATCCAACTATAGAAAGAAGAAATTATTGGTCATTTTAAAGGTGATACGGTGAAATAAAATTTTGCTATGATCCAGATAAAATTCTAGCATTCGTTCTCAAGATTATAGGCTGCACTATAACCACAGAAATGCGTACAACGGGTGTAGGCCTCATCACAACTCATTTCGACTGTACGTAAACTCATCATAAATTACATCAGCGAAGACTAAAGTAATGTGCATTTACATATTTTTAAGTTTTATATTTAACTAGCGACCCGCCCCGGCTTCACACGGGTGCAATGCTGATACTAAATATACTACAGAATATCTTTATATACAACGTTCGCAGGTTTTTTGTCATTAGACAATACAAACATGTTTTCTTTAGAGGTTACTCTTGAAAGAGCGACATATAATTGGCTATGTGAAAAACACTCAACGCTCAAATCTAAGCCTGCAACGTTGAAAGTTTGACCCTGCGATTTATTAATGGTCATTGCAAAATATATCTTTACCGGAAATAGTAGGCGTTCAAATTGACACAGTAAATCCAATGGTATCAGAGGAATTTAGGGAATAAATACATCTTCGCCGGTACCACATCCGGTGAGTATTGTGCACTCTATTATGAAAGATTTAGTGATTTTACCAGCAAACGCGTGTCATTGCAAAGTTTAGATGGATTCAGGTTTCTTAATAAAATAACAGGACAACCTACTTTCAACACCATTTTATGAGGAGGGAGTCCAGACGGGTTCAAAGAATTAAGAAGCAATACTGTAGTACATTATTTTGATCCGTATCGTAGGGTTTAGCCAGCGCAAAAAAAAAGTGTTTATTTACGACCTTTCATTAGAAAACTCTAAAAGTATCAGTGTTTCTCTAATATATTATGCATTTATTATATATATAAACCTTCCTCTTGAATCACTCTATCTATTAAAAAACTGCATCGAAATCCGTTGCGTAGTTTTAAAGATCTAAGCATACATAGGGACAGACAGACAGCGGGAAGCGACTTTGTTTTATACTATGTAGTGAAACCATGTTTCGAGACATAATTAAGCTTACTTAATAAACACAGTAAAATTACAAAAAAGGTTACTATTTACTGCAATTGCATTAGCTATACGAGTGCATATATACTAAATATTCATAACTCCGAAACTAGGTGAATAACATAAACTGAACTTGATTTACAAACAAAAGATTATAATAATTAATCAGTATTTTCAATTCATCAAAATTTTACTCTTAAGTTATTGAAATTGATGCTAACTGTTACTTATGAAAACATTAGATATCTGAAGCTAATCAAATGTTTAGTTAGATAGCGAATTTACTAAATTAACACATCCCACTGCAATGTGAAAGATGGAAATCTCTTATTTAGTTGCGTATTTACTATTGAACCGAATTTAATAAATTTATGAACTAAATCCAGCCCATATTTTGGAATAAAGTTTAAGGTAATATTCATCCAATAGAAAATATAGTTTCTAAAGGAAAAAAAACTTTTCAAATCCATTCACACAGAATACTAATGGTGGCTCAGGATGCAATAGCAATAGTGATAGATATTAACTGGCTGCTTATGTCTAACGTTTCAATAAAAAAAATCTTTTTCATTATTATTTTGTTTCAATTTTAACATTAAAAACTCAAATTAAAATTGTGGTTGCTTCGTTCCATATGGTGATTAAGTCTTTACATTGTTATAAATTAATTCCATAGCAATATAAACATATAGAAAGCTAAATAAATAAGAACGTTTTGCGACTAAATTTAATCTAACCGTCAGCTCAAAATAACATAAAAAAAGAGCGCGTGTAACTCAGTAGATGTGATCGGAGTGAAAATTCTTTAGCAATTAAAATCTCGATTCGTAAGTATATCGTAAGGAGTAAAACGGCAGCGAGAGAAAAAGAGAGAAAAAATAAAATTTTTGTAAATGAACATGAATTATAAAAATTATTATTCATTTCAAAATAAATGATCAGGATATCAATAGTTATTGATAAATTAATAAAGATTAATTAACAGTAATAATTAATTACTGTTAAATAATCACACCATAAATGTTATATGAAGATTTTCAGGACCTCAACTATAGCACGAACAATTATAACTATAATTTATACACATTTTAAGAAAGGAACTTATTTTCGATAAACGATATTCTCAACCAAATTTGCAATATTACTTAGTATTACTCAGAAAAACCATTTGTACAGTTTAATAACAAGATAACACGACGCGCGAAATTTGGCTTTTATTTCTTTTTAAAGTATTTAAGAAAATTGTAATTATTAATAATTATTATTAATAATTTGCTTAAAATAGAAATCGATAAATAAACACGAATTAACAAAATTATTACTCACTTCAAAATAACAGGTCGGTATATCAATAATTATTGATCAGTGAATATTGATGAATTAGCAATACATATTATCTACTCACTGTTAAAATACTCAAACCATAAATAATTTTTTTAGTAAATATCAAAGCTAGGATTGTTTATAATATATAAGTTTTTAATTTCATTTTATATTATGTATAGATTAGATGTGATTGAGCATTCTTCTAGACTGATTTTGTTGTCCAGCAAATATCTATAAACTGTACGATAGAGTACAATAAAAACTACGAGGGCTGAATATATATTTTAAAATTATTTTGATTTTAAAAAATCAAATTTTATAAATAGAAACCAATATTAATTTTAAACTAAAATGTCTTGTAAGATTAGGACATTGTTTTATAGATATTCGTTTCCTGATTATACTGACAAAATAGCTTAAATTTAACATATTCAAATTCTGTGGCTTAAAATCTCGTTTCCTGTAATCCGAAGAAAGAAGATTTTATTTAAAAACAGTTAGATATCTAATAACACTTGAAAGTAAATTTCTTACAATTAATAATATTTTTCAGTATAGTGACGAAAAGGACTGCCTAACCGGAAACATATTTTCTTGTAGGCTACCGAATTTTTACATTTTTTTATTGTATTGAATGTAACAACCATTTAGGACGTTTGAATTTAAAATTTCGTCCATATTGTTAAAAGGAGTAAGTGTATGTTTCGTTTCATCGAGTCTATGCATGTTCATGTATAAACTTGTACATGCATGTGTTTATGGGATGTAGGAAACATTCAACTTAGAAATACACAAGATAGAATTTTCTTAGTCATGCCTGTTCTAAGCTGTGTGTTTCTAAGTTATGCTGATTCTTAAGTTGTGTGATTTGGCGTTGTGCGCTTCTAAGTTACGTTTTTCTAAGTAATGTTTGATATAAATTCTCTATTATCTTTGAAAGATTTGTGCAATGGGAGTGCATGACTTGATGTAAGATTTTTTTAGCAATGGCGTATGTCCAAAAACTTACATCAAGTCATAAATTCTCTGTTTCTAAGTTGTAGGTAGTTCTAAGTTATATGCTTCTAAGTTATAACGATTCTGAGTCGTGTATTTGGCATTTTTGTATCTAAGTTATGACAGTTATGAGTTACGTGTTTATAAGTTATGCTAGTTCTAATTTATGATTATATAAGTTCCGTCATTTCAAAAATTTTTGTCTCTGTGTTTTGTGTTTCTGCGTTGTATGTTTCTAATTCATGATCGTTCTAACTTATGACGGTTCTAAGTGGTGTGTTTCTAAGTTATATGTTGATCCCCGCTTCAACCACGTATTGCACTCGACGTGCGAGCGGCGGACGGCGGCCGAGTGGGTGATGTAGCCCCGCAGCGCGCACCAGGTACAGTGGAGGGGGGTACCAGTTGCCCCCACGGTGTTTGGCTGCGGCGAGGGGCGGCGCGAAGACCGCCCGACACCTGTTCCCGGCCCGGGTGGCGATGCCCTTTTGTTTCTCGCTTCAACACGCTGCACGCTGCGCTCTGCACAGTGTTTCGAAATTAGCTGCACGTGCGTTAGTGGGCGATAGGACTAGCGGTGGGCAAAACTGTGGGACTCCCAAGTAGTAACCTGTTAGTGCTGCTATTGCTCCCGATTACTACCTACGAAATTTACATGATTTATTTTTAAAGTTGCGATCATAATAAATATTGAATTATTGACTTACATAAAATTTAATTGCTTGAAAAAATTAATAAATTCTTACCAGTTGGATGGCAAATCAGGCAAGAAAAAGTGATTTGCGGTTTGAAAGTACCTAGATCGTTTTTTCGAGTAATACAAACTTTGCAGTTCAGTACATTTTTATTAAAATCTTAGAGCTGTTTTCTAGAAAGAATTTGCAAGTACAGAATATAATCATTAAAGAATAATTTAACCAGACATATCTTACACAATGTATTGAACTACGAAAATTAAACAAATCACACATACTGAATTCCAGTTACAAAATCTAAGTTACAGATGCCAGGTAGCTTATAATCTTATGTCCATTTAACAATTCTGTGAATTAGGTAATAATTTATCGTTAGTGACATTGCTGGTTATCAACAAAACTGATAGTAGCTTAGTGGGAAAAGCAGCAAGTTTAATGGTTTTGTTTTAAAATTAATTTTTTTGACGTGTTTGCGTCTTATGAATCGCTGAACACCGGGTGCACGCACGAAAAATTGTCACATTCCGCCTTTTGCCGAGCGTGCAAGAACCGGCCAACCACCGTGTGAGAAAATCTTCTATAATATCAAACAGGTTAAGACGGACTATTAAACTAATTGTTCGTGATTAGATATATTCAAACAAATCATTTAAATTTAATTTGCAAAACCTGTAAATAATATTTGAAAATTAAAAAGTACCTATGCAATTTTTCATCAATGTTTACTTATGAAGTTATCACGTAAAATTATCGTCCGTAAACCGTCTTTATAGACAACCCACTTTTTTTTCAATATCTCTTAACACGTGTCTACATCATGCTCGAATTAAAAAAGTTCCTACTTATCAGCCCATCTTTAGGTGGAACGCAATAAGACAAGCACAAATCGCCATATAGCCTAATATACTCTGGAAACTCAGGACGGTACGTAATTTTACGTGATGAGAAACAATACAGCATGACAGGACACACTCCTTGCAAACCCGACATTCCTCCTGCAATTCGCTAGCGACCCCATTCCGTAAAGATGTTGGTGTTGTGCTGAAACGTTCTTGCGATATGTGCGCGTTCCTTTGCATTGTCGTCGACAAGACCGTGCGTGTAGTGCATATCGGTCTTATCTTGTCTCGTGTACGCATCCAACTCGCAGCACAAATGACGCCGTTTGCTACGAATAGCGCGTTTATACAGTCTGTCCATAAACAATGTCCCAGTTATGAAAGTTAACAGTAACAACAGTAAGCACTGTAGAGTGTTGGTTCAATGACACAATTTAACAGTCTCTTCAACAGTTTTAGATTAAGCGCATGCGCCAGTACTGCTTTGTTGTTTTCTCGCTTGCATCGCCACCTATGTTGAAATAATGGCTATTTCCCCAATTAGTAGAGGGTGAACCTGCAAACCTTATTTGGCAACATGATTGAGCCCCTCCCCAATGGAATCTCTTTGTGCGAGAGTGATTGAACGAAGAAGTCCCTGACCGTTGGATTGCTTGTAATGTTCGCGATCACAGAGCTTTTTTTCCATTGGCCTCCACGTTCACCTGACATAACGCCATGCAATTTTTTTTCCTTTGTGGCTTTACAAAAGATCGTGTCTACGTTTCGCCGCTACCAAATGATTTACCATAGTTGAGACACAGAATTGAAGATGCTATTGCTTCCACTACTCCGGGCGTGTTAACCAAAGTGTGAGAAGATTTGAACTTTAGGTTGGATGTGGAGCATATAACATAAGGTGCCCATATTGAACATTTGTAAGAAAAACTAGGTTAGTTTACCTTCAATTTGATGTTTGATTGGTTTTAAATAGTCTAAATGAAGTTATACATTCAGAAACGGTTAGCCTGCCTAAATTCATTCGACGCCATTTTCGGTCCAGTCTAAGGGTAACTTTTAGAATTTTTTTTCCGTAAAATCACGTAGCTTTCGTACTAAACTAAAACCTTCTTCACCAATGGAAGATAAAAGGCTACCAACCCATATGACTCACATAAGGCTGCAGGGAATTGTTGTGGTGTTATAAAGGGAATCACATTAAAACTACATGTTTTATTATATATATTAATAGTGCTTGTTGGAAAATTGTGGTAAATCCTTAGTGCATATCTCTATGTGAGCAAGCTTACTAATGTTCGTGGAACAAAATAGTTTATAATGTGATAATTCCATTTTGAATGCAATGCTGAAATACATAATTTACCAACTTGTTTATTTATAAACAATGATACAGAAAAATGTTATACAGGATGAAAATATTTAAAAAAAAACATATTTTAATACAGTTCCTTTGCTTCAGGGTTGTAGCCACGTTGAAGGCAAAAATTTACTGACGTTTGAGTGTACCTTGCAGTCGCCATATTCATGGTAGCAATATCTTTAGGTAACCTTAAAGGTGGCCACTGCAAGGTGGACCGAAACTTCGGTGAAATTTCTGTCTTCGACGCGGCTAGAATCCAGAAGCCAAGCAACTCCAGATAACGGCCGCACAACACCGTGAACCTTCAATCAAGTTTAACATGTGTAGTGAAATTAAGTAATGTAATATTCAAATAAATGTGACTGAAGCCATTGAATATATTGCGACGAAAAAGACCTCAGTACCAGTATATTGTAAACATTTTCAGCCCTGCCGAAAATTAGATTTACTAATCGTAGGCAATGCATACATACAGACACCGCAAAAAATATACTTGCAAACTACTGTTATCAAGCTAGCATAACTAATTTTTTTCGCATAAATAAAGCTTAGGGTGAAGGTGTCTATCAAAAGAAGACATTTGAATAGGTTATTGTAAAAGGTTACCTGAAATACTGACAACCAATAAAACGGGTGGCAGTTATAAGTATGTTGACTTGTCAAATTGACAAAACAACGTAATATTTTTAATTTATTTCATACTTAAAATTTTCTTGCACGTTAGTTTTCGATATTTTTTAAGGAATACTTCTCTAAGCGCGTTATAGAAAAATGAGGAGAGTGAATGTATATACGATGCGCGCGCACCATGAAACTAAATTTTCACAGGAAGATGGTGGACGCACGTGTATGAATATAAACACACACACACACACACATATATATATATATATATATATATATATTCATTTTATAAAATTAAGGGATAAAACAAACGTATAGGTGAGCCAAATGAAACTTAATAATAGTGAATCTATCCTGGAAAGTACTTGGTAAACTCAAAAAGTCATAGTAAAATGTAAGTTTCTCAAGTTTTAAAATTCTTAAGAACACTGGTATTACAACAATTATATTACAAATTATCCCTACAATCGTCTGTCAGGCTTCGTAGCGTAGTGTGTATAGATCGTGTTTATTAATTAAGGAACGTTGTTCAAAAATGGTCAGTGGAAGGTTTTATTTCATTATTTTTTTAAATTTTTGTTTGCTGGATTAAACAAATTGGGCCTTAAGCAAATATATTTGAATACATTTTATTTGCATACTGTAATGCTATAATATTGTTAAATTTAGAGCTCAGTCTATTCGAATGATAATTTCATATTTGGTTCACCTTTATACTCTATTTTTACTTAAAGCAAGATTAAAATATTTACGTTGTTAGTAAAAAATTTTTAAGTATTCGCATAGGTCATATAAAATTTATAACAGTATAAATATCCTTTGATATTTAATAAATTATAGTCATCTAACGTGTGGGGGAAAATATACTAATTACTTATATTGAATTGTAACGAGGTGGGAATTATTTTACTAAATTTTTGTCTAAAAAAAGATTGAGCCGGGGTTTAGTGTTTTTACATTTTTTTTCGTTTGTATCGGAGACGTTTCATCACATAGTTTAACCTTCCGCTCTGCAAATCGAATGATTCGATAGTCGACGTAGCTGCTCCGGCAGCGACTTCTAGTGGCGATCGCGGACTACATGTCAGTCGCATTCAGAAATTTAGTGATGGATACTGAATACTAGTCCATATAATTTAAAACATTTGTTACTATTTGATAGAAAGTGAGTTTATAAACTTTTAAAGTTGATTTTATAGTGTATTTATGTAAGTGAGATTGTTTATTTTTATTAGAAAATATAATTTATTACATTATTAATTAATAAATAAAAATAATAAATCAGAATAAACATTTAGCATATTTATTGACTTTAAATTTTAATAAAATTTAAATCAATGTATTTACTAAATTAAATTATTAAGTTTATGCACATGTTTATATTAATATTGAATACTTAAAATGTATTAACCTTTTGCATTAAAATAAATTTCAAAATAATACAGTGTATTAAATCAAAAACAAGTGTAACTTCTAATTCGTGTACATAAGTACACAATGTTTATCTAATAAATAACTCAATGTCACATAGGAATCTTTTTTAAATAACTGCTGCCCCAGGTATGGTTTTGCCTGACCCACATAAATAATATTTCAACAAAGTCGAGTATGTAGACATAAGTTGTCAGCTGACTGTGCATGGATGTCACAATATTCTCACAGAAACAGTCGAAAATATTTTTGATATCTATGTCGTCTATATATTGTTCAATATAATTAATAGCAATTTTATAGTTTCTTGTATACATAAATTTTAAATACTATTTTTTTGTTATTTTCATTATATTTTTCACTGTACTGAGCGTATAATACCAAAAAAAATTGTTATCTTTCAATATTAATTGTAAAGTAACTAGGCCTCGGATTAGTTTTGGAAGTGATACCTGGCTCTCAAAATGAGTGGAGCTGGCCACCACTGCTTCTTGTAATGCGGTGTTTTTCTCCAATGCACAAGTTGTTGTCACGGAATGGGGAGACTCCCACGCACTTCAGGCCAAGTTGGGCTGGCAGCGGGGACTCCACAGAACTCGGCCGTGAGCGGGGGCGCTGCACCTGCGGCGTATGCAACCGACGCGCGTTTCCGAACAACGCGGGTTGCCGACCCCGACCCCATCAGGCGCAAGTGCGACCGTGCGCCGGCAGTTGCCCGCTATTGGATAAGCTTTGGGCCGGGGTGGGGTGAGGACTGAAGTTAGGAAGTGCGGCATACGGCCCGGATGTTGTAGGGCCGTGAGGGCGGGGGGAAGAAGGCCAAGCAGTAGAGGCGGAGGAGCGATAACGAGGTTAACGTGTAGAGCTGAGTTTGGATTCTTCGCACGGAGGGGGAAACCTCTTGAATCAGAACGAAAATAAAAGGAACAATTACGTTATCAAGTAATTTACTAAGTAACAGACGCTCAATATTGTAATAAAATTTTTTCGGCGTCATTTGGTATCACAATTATTTTCATAAACATATATTTTAGTCCATGTGTCGAGGATCTGTTATGAAACGATTAAATTTGTACGTACATCATGTGCTACACAATCAATGTTTATCTTTCAACTTGTATCCAACCAGTGCTGTGTAGTGCCGTTACCTAAATATTAATTTTTAAAAAATGAAAAACCTAAAAAAGCTAGAAATGCGAGTGATGTTTGCATTAATATTGTTGGTTAATGTTTATTACCCTTATAAATATGAGTTTTCTTATCCTTTTCGCATCTTGTTTTTCTCTTAATAATATTTTTTCTGAAATAACATGTAGTTCTTCTCTTACATTGCAAGGAATATAAATACATATATAATTCTTTCCTCCGTTACAAAACTACTTTTACCCTATTTAAAACCGCCCATTAATGAAACGTAATATCCAAAAACAAACGTCTTTAAAGTATTTGTGTTTTCAAGTTTAACCTGTTAAAGAATTTTTTCTTTGAAACTTATTCATATATCATTAACTATCTAAACACAATTTTTAAGACATTAAAATGTAACATAAGGTGTTCTTCTGACCTAACGTATTTAAAGGAAAATATTAATTGTTTGCCGTTTGTTTACGTTTCTTGTAAAACCTGTTAATTTTCTGTTCTTACTTAAAATAAAAAACTGGTGTGTATAGCTCTAAAACGTTTTTATTTAAGCCTTTATTTTGCACCCATTGGGAAAAAATACCCAGGTTTTGTATTTACAAAAAAACTCGTATGACTATTTTATTGTCTCTGTCAACAACTATAAATCTCAAATGACTGTGCAATCAAACAACCAGAATTTCACAACTGTGTGTGTTTGAAGTTCAGCCAGTAATTCAATTATGACTGCATTTGGTAACTTTTATTCCGACTGTGTGACAAATTATATACACAGCGTGACCCAAATGTGAATCGTCACAAAGTATACTAAAAATCTGTACGCGGGAAATACTTCCGCAGTTTCTAAGATTTCTTAGTGCTGGAATTAAGAATAGCGTGACTAGAGACGGGAAAAATTCGCGAATTCATTTCGCGATAGGCTAAAATACAAATAGTTATACCTCAGTAGTGCCTCTGCTATTGGCTCAAAACTCATCTGGATGTCTCTGGGCCAATGAGAAACGCCCGACCAAAGCTTTATCGAATCACAGGCTGCTACGTTGGGACGTCTCACAAGACAGCTGCCAATGAGTGGGTGGCATTTGACCGAGTGTACGTAGAACTGTGGAGTTCATCCTAGAGGTCATTGAACCCGCGAATTGTTTCCTGTCCCTAAGCGTGACTTAACGCGATGCGAATGAAATAATTCCCCAGCCGACTGCACTTCACGGATTCACGTCAGCGTGACAACATCGGACAGGAGTGATTTTGGACCGCGGCTGACCGTGTATGTGCCCGCCGGGACAAGCGCGGTGCAGCTGCCCCGAGGGCTGACGTACAGGAGCTAGGTGCTGCGAGTCGGTTCGTTACCACAACGCCGAACGTACAATAACACCGAATACCATAACCCCGAAAGCCAACAAATTGACAGGCACGCCGACAGCTAGAAAACTGCTGTGTACCACAACGCCGAGATACAGTAACGCCAAAAAATGTGGCTGCGGGAGGGGGGGGGGGGGGCGCGCACAGGAGCAAAATGAAAAACAACTGAATGAATGTGTGTGTGTTTCTTAAATGTATCTTAACGCCGAAATACCACAACCTAACCTAACCTAGGCTAGCCTAACCTAGCCTAACCTAACCTAACCTTACCGAACCTAAACTTCGTGGCAGTCCTGCAATGACATTTTTCGGCGTTAATGTATTTCGGCGTTGTGGTACACAGCAGTTTTATAGCTGTCGGCGTTGTATAAACAATTATGGCATTCGGCGTTATTGTACGTTCGGCGTTGCGGTATTTCGGCGTTGCGGTGCGTCCCCCTGCGTGCGGGGCCACGTCGTGTCCCGATGCCGCAGGTCGCCCGGCAGAGCCGCCGCCTCGCGGGGTGTCCTCGACGGGCTCGGGCGCGACGAAGGCGAGGCGCATGACGCGGCGCCGGCCGTGGGCGGGCGGCTATTGTCGGAGGCGAGTCGCACTGGAGCCCCCCTGGCGGGAGGAAGTGGGGGAGTTCTTTGTCACGTGACAATGGCCGCGCCTCGCTCCGCCGGCCGATTGTCGCGCGGTTTACGGCGCGAGCCCGGGAAAGGGGGGGACTGTAATTCTCGTCCCGAAGCCTCAATTACACTGGGCCGGCGCGGCGCGCCAGGCACCCCGACGGCTCTTCTCTCGTTTTAGACGAACTCGCCCAGTGTAACCACAGAGTCCTTCTCTCAGGCGGTCTGGAGGTCGGTGTCACACGATGCGGTATACAAACGGAGCTGTTGTCGGTGATTTCTTCCAGATCAATCATTCACGTATTCTGGTTTGGTAAGTTTACTTAGTGCTTCACTGTGCTCTCTTAGATAAGCGGTCGAAATAACATTCAGCTAGGAAACTCTGCGGGAGTGTTAGTCGCAGAGGCAGAAAAAGCGTAGTTTTGGAGACCACTGTAATCTTGGGAGGTCCCATCGCCCCAACGGTGTGTGACCGTGCAACATTAAACCCTGCAACAAAGATCTCTCCACTTCAGCACTCGCTTTACCGTCCAGCGAATGAGTCTGTAGACCGAACTCTTTCGCTGGACCCCTTCCCCCCCCCCTCCAGAACACAACGTCAATCTGGGCTCGGATCTCGGCAGGTTTGCTTCTCGGATTTCCGGCAATTAAGAAATTTGGCGGACGGTGCCGTAAACTGGTGGAATTTCCCCACCGTTTTGCGTCACAGTTATACCTTCATCGCCTCTGAAGACCTCGATGTCCTTCGTGATTGTTATCGCTATTCGCTTGACAAGAAGTCTTGATTGGTCTTTGAGCTCTTAGTAAATAGTTATATGAATAAATAGTTAACAATAATATTTTTGTTGTATATAAATAAAAATATTAACGCTTATATGCTTGTAAAAATTTACATAATAAATGTGATTGAAAAAGATAGTAGGTATAAAATCCCATGAACAGCTACATCTTGTGAGCGAGTAAGTAAGTTGCGTAATCGACACTCGCCGAGCAAGTGACAGCAAGTGCATTCACGTTACAGGTTTTTAAGTGGAACATATTTACAGACGGTAGGTTAAGTCAGCACGATGACTCATAAGAGCGTACCGACAAGTGCAACGCTCAGGAGTGAGTGGAGCATCGAGCGCCCTACTCCTTACTGTCGGGTAAGCGATAGGGAGGCGACGCTACAGTGTTTCATTTTACGTTACGCTTGAAAAAAAAAACGTTTTCTCCTCATAACTCTACTGAACTAAGTTATAATAGAGAAAATATGCATACAGATTTCCAATAGTACTTTGTATGTAATTAAGTACAACTATATAAATAAAAATGTAAATGTTCGTTAGTTCCAATTCTTAAATCTCCAAAAGTTCATAGACGATCGCTTTCAAATTTTCACACAACGTTGCGTTCGAATACGCGCTTGTTTTTATATAGGTATCTGTTTCACACCTGTGACAGGTGAAATGAAGATTAAAAATATATAGTTAAAAACATAGATTTTTAATACTTTTATTGCTACAGAGTGACATAAAAGAATATGTATATATAAAGATATAAAGAGTAGAGAGAGATAGAAGGATATTTAAATATACATAAAGAGAGATAGAGAGATAAATGGATATGCAGAGAGGTATATACATAGATATAGAGCGATATAGAGATATGCACAGAGAAATAGAGAATTAGAGAGAGAGAGTGAGAGAGAGAGAGAGAGAGAGAGAGAGAGAGAGAGAGAGAGAGAGAGATGCTTGGTACATGTGTACCTACTTCAAACTAATTTTAAAACAAATAGAATTGAGACGTTGGAACGCACGTCGGGCATCAGCTAGTTATTGAATAAAAGTGACGTAGCACAAAATTTAGATTGACCTGAGTTCAAACAGCAGTTTACTGCTGAGACAGCATCGTTAACAAGTACCAAACCTGAGAGAAAGCATAGCTGCAAGACTCCTCTGCGACGCACTCGTCCTTCTGACCGCCGCTCCTCGCAGGAAACACTCGGGCCGTTTCCCAGCCGAACAGTCCCTACACACGGTGCTGTTGAGTTTAAGTGTTCTAATCAGTTACCGAGGACTGAGGTTTCACTTCGAACTGCGTGTTGGCCAAGCACCCATCTTTATTGACGTGACAACGTCTAATAAATCGATGAACGCCGGCTGCACACACGAAAAAGTGTCCCGTTACGAACATTGTCTCGTTACGCTGTGTCCCGTTACGCTCATTCTACGCTGGCGCCGCATCTATCTCTCTTCCACTCGATTGGAACAACCATCGATTTGACTTTTTCGAGGCACATTAAACTTGAAACACTCCCATTCGTTTCCTACTTTTCCTATCATCGTCCTATCCTTAACAGAATAACACAGATTGGAAGAAGTTAAATAGCAAACATGTATAAAAGTTATAGATAAAATAATCTCTTCGTTAAAGTGATAAAAATATTTGAATTAATGAGTGCAAATTAAAGTAAATTTATCAATTGAAATTGGAGATTTCATTTCACTCCTTCTTGGTATCTATACAAAATAGTTTTAATTCAATAAAAATGATTCAATTTTATTTATAAAAGTATGCAATAATTTCATCAATGTTTTGTTATGACGTTGTCACGTTAAACTATCGTCCGTAAACCAACTTTACAGACAACCAATTTTTTTTTTACAGCACAGCTTGTGAATATGTACAGTGTAACTGAGGCTTTATTCCGAGCGACCGATTTCCTGACTGTCCGGGTCTCCCGGCTCAGAAGAAGGGGTGGGGTCTCTTTCCGGGTCGGTCGTAGCTTGAGGTGACACGTGTGATTGCTGGAGTTGAAACACCGGGTGTCTGCGAACTTGTGCCTACCCTCCTCGACACACAGCGCTGTTCACTATTGAAGAACAGCTGAAAGACCGCTTGTACTATTTTGATATAACTCCTTGATTACGCACGATAAAAAATAAAATCTCTTGTAAATAATTATCTCTAATAAGTTTAAAATGATTTGGTATTTTCATTTTACACTAGGCTGTAACAAGGCATATTTAACAAGGTATTACTCGAGAATTTCACAACTTACGTGCGTTTTTTCCACATTTGTCAAAAACATGAATAATTTTGTCCCTACTTGCTAACTGAAACGTGTTCACATAATTACTCACAGAGAGGGTAATCCGTACAGAGGATTAAAAGAACCTTACTCTACCACGTAGGGGAGGACGGGGCAAGTTGACGAGCGGGGCAAGATGACGAATGACTTATTTCCACGTCATGGCACTAGATAGCACCACCTAACAGACACTACTAGCGCTCCACACTAGTGGGCACTAAAGAATCGCACAGTGAAGCCGCTGCCACCATTTAGTTGTTTGTTAGATGATGTTCGTACATTTGGTCTGACGTATTGTAATTTTCAAGAACTTCGAAGTAATATCTCATGGACAAACAGGTAAGATATTTGGATATTCAATGCCACACATTATTACCTTAGACTATATACTTTTCTTAACCACTATATATTGTTAACCTTTTATTTTTTTTCCTAGCGAAAAAATCCAATACTAATAACATTGCTGATCGGGGCAAGTTGACTGGGGCAAGATGACGACTCGTCATCTTGCCCCAAGTGCTTTATACGGTTTTTGTGGTATCCACATACAACTCTTTTATAACTTTTGTTTGATTTTCTGAGCTTTATAATCTCATAAGCAAAATGCAAGTGTCATCACAAGCTCACCCATGAAAGCGATTCTGGTTCAGAGGAGAGCTCAGAGGATAGAACAAGAACGTTTGAAGAAACAAGGACAAGAGTCTAGAGAAGCCAAAAAAGGAACTATTACTAAGAAACTGAAGCTCGATTCTCGAGAAAAATCCAAGAAGCTCCAACTTTCGACAGGCATGACTTCAGCTCAAATATCCGAAGTGCAGTGTCCAGTGTGTGATGAGATTTATGTCAATCCTCCATCAGAAGACTGGATCGAGTGTTGCAAATGCCACACATGGTGGCACGAGGACTGCTCGAACTTTGAAGGAGGAAAATTTGTGTGCGATTATTGTTTATAAAACACCAACTCTGAATTAGTTATGTAAGTTAACTATTAATTGTAATTTTCAACAAACCAAGCCTTTAATAACATGCCTTATATGTAAAAACGCATGTAACAATGTTAAATTAGTTAGTTTACAGTAGTTTGCATTCTAAGAATAAATATGTTTAAACTTGTGTCAAAAATGTCATCTTACCCCGTAGTCAAAGTCATCTTGCCCCGGTAACGGGGCAAGATGGCACATTTGTATTATATTTTTAAAAGGGCAGAATTTTTGAGATAATATAGAAATATAGATTTTTTTCATGTAGTTACACCACGACAAAAGACTATTCTAATAGTGTCTGGAAAGAAGGAAATCGTATTTCCAAAATTAAAATTATAAAAAATGGTGAACTCTTAACATCGCCAACTTGCCCCGTCCTCCCCTACAAACCTTTTGGATCACTGGCGTTTAAGTAAGTTATTTCTTAAAAATTCATCTGATTTACAAACGTTAAGGGGGTGCCTCCCATTTCAGGTCAAGATTTTATATTTACAGTAATCACAGAAAAACTTGTAAACTTTTTCAATTGTTTAACTTTCACGAAATGAAAAATTATACACAGCACATACTTTTTGCATAATTAGCTGCCAAAGTTACATTTTTAACATTTCTGGGTCGTACAAATAAGGATAAATTAATTTATTGCAGGACTGAAAACGTTTTAGGTTTAACTGCAATGCCACTGGCTACCTACTTCAAGAAAAGGTTTGAAATTATTTCAGAAAATATTTATTAATTTCACCTGGCATTTAAAAATTCTCAAATTTGGTACGATCTTGACAGCCAAGAAACATGAAATGAGTTTTTGTGATAGAAATGCAAACCATATCATGAAGTAGCCAGTGGCATTGCAGTTAAACCTAAAAAGTTTCAGTTCTGCAATAAATTAAATTCTCCTTATTTGTACAACCCAAAAACGTTAAAAATGTAATTTTGGCAGCTAATTATGCAAAACGTACGTGCTGTATATATTTTTCATTTCGTGAACGTTCAACAATTTAAAAGGGCTACAATTTTAACTGTAATTACTGTAAATATAAAATCTAAACCTGAAATGGGAGGCACCCCCTTAACTTCTAGACAGTTTCGTTTCTTTGACTGCACAAATCTTAACATATAAAAACTAATGTTTGCTTGTTCATGTTCTATGCGTTCGCGCATCGTTCATCTGATCGAGTTGAAACTTTGTACAAATAATATTGTGGGGTACTTTCACAAACGTTTCTGACACAGTGCCGGAGCGCTGTTCTCCCAACGAGCGCGCGGATTGGTGAACTTTTCCGTCTAGCTCCCCGCTCTTCTGCAGCCCCGGCTCCAAAAAAAAAAAACTTCTACTATAGCACGGCTTTCGGGCCTTCCGGAGTGTACCTGTAGGTACCGTCAATTTTCCTACATAATATTTGAAGTAGTTGTGCTTTGCCACAGCGGTCTAGACGCAGAACTCTCTCGCACAGATCACGACCGCACCTGTTATAATAAAAAAAAAAAAAGGAAGATGCAATGGCCGTTGTCATGGACACGCAGAAGGAAACAAAGAAGCAAAAGCCCGTTGACATGGATACAAATAAATCTCCAACAATGTAATATACAAATTTATATATATAATCCAACTCGACTCCCGCACCATAAAATTGTATACATTGTATGGCATTGTTGAAGCTTTATTTTTATCCATGTCGACGAGGTTTTTGCATGTTTGATGACTTCTGTATTTCCATGGCGACGGCCATTTAATTTTTTTTTGTTCCTTATAGATGCGGTCATGAGCTGTGCGAGAGAGTTCTGCGTCTAGACCGCTGCGGCAAAGCACGGGTACATCAACTAGTATGTAGTAAAAGTGACGGTCCAGAGGTTCGTTACCACAACGCCGAGATACCATAACGCCGAATGTCACAATTGACCACAACGCCGACAGCTAGAAAACTGCTGTGTACCACAACGCCGAAATAACAACTGAATGAATGTGTGTGTGTTTCTTAAATTTACCTTAACGCCGAAATACCACAATCAAACTTAACCTTACCTAACCTAACCTAGCGTAATATAACCTAACCTAACTTAACCTAGCCTATCCTAGCCTAGCCTAACCTAGCCTAACCTAACCGAGTCCAACCTAACCTAGTCTAACCTAACCTAACCTTTGTGGCAGTCCTGCAATGACATTTTTCGGCGTTAGTGTATTTCGGCGTTGTGGTACACAGCAGTTTTCTAGCTGTCGGCGTTGTGGTCAATTTGGCATTTCGGCGTTGTATTTCGGCGTTGTGGTACACACCAGTTTTCTAGCTGTCGGCGTTGTGGTCAATTTGGCATTTCGGCGTTGTTGTGCGTCTCCCGGTACAGGCATACTCCGGAAGGCCCGAAAGCCGTGCTATCGTAGAAGGTTTTTGTTGGAGCCGGGGCTGCAGAGGAGCGGGGAGCTAGACGCACAAGCTGACGGGGATGGAGCTCCGGCCAGACGGAGCGGCGACAGGCTTGCCAACTGCGCGCCGAGGGGGAATAGGAGCGCCGCCGACCACGTGGCACGCGCGGCTAATGGCGGATGCAGCGAGGGGGAAGGAAAGGGAAGGTGGGCCCCGAATGACAAAGTTAAACTGCGGCACGAGCGAGGTGCCCCCTCGCTACACCAGACACGTGGATAAAGCCGGGGACCTCGTTATCCGAGACCTCGCGAGACACTGGCGTGCTCGATACTCGCGGAACGACACGTGACCACCATTCATTTACTTCAGCTCAGGGGAAGCTGCGTATTTATTAGTACAGTACACCGTTAGGAATCATACCTCGAAAAAATACGAATATCAGTCATAAATTACCTAGGGAGCTTTCTAAAAACATCTTTTAAAAACATTTTGACTAACTTTGAACAAGAACTCACATTAATTAAGTTACAATTATTTATTTATGTGTTCTTTCATTCACTCAATCATTAATTTATTTATTTAATCAGATCTATACAATACAGCCAACGGCTGATTTAAAAAAAAAATACTCGTTTTTAATTCACCTACATTTTATATTTATTTTATTATCTTAATAATTTATCTCATACGTAATATTGAAAATAACTTGGTGAACATAGATATAACTAACATTGCACTTTTAAATAAAAGTTCTGATTTTTTTTTTTACATTGTAATTTGGAAGTCATTCCACAGTTCGCTGGCTATTTACGTAAAAATATTTTGTACTTCTAATTTCTGTAACTCTTGAAAAATGTTTGTGCCTGGTGAATTGGCCGTGTTAAGGTGTCAGTTGAGGTAGCATACTGAAATATGTTTAGGCCCCCAGCACACGGACCATTCGGTCGCGCCACTGCATGGTGAACAAGCCACCGGGTGGTGAGGCTTGAGTGTCGCCACTTGATGGTCTGTGTGATTGAACAAGCAGCAGAGAAGCGCCACAGAAAAAAAGAAGTTTGGTCATAAAGCATGAAAGTTAAACAATTTCAAGGTATCTTCAGGTGTATTTGTAAATGTTTGGTAAGTTTATAGGTCTTTAAAAATGTAATGAAAAACCGATGAGAATGAATTTTTCGATGCGTGCGAATCATTCAACAACAATTGACAGGATGAATAAAAGGGCAACATACAAAAATTATATGTGCTCTTCAATCATATACTTTAGTGATTGATACAATACTGGTCCATATAATTAAAAGTGAATATTAGTGATATAAATTATAGTTATAAACTTTTAAAACTTTATTTTCAAGTGTATTTATATAACATATATTATTTTCCCGATCCTAAAATTTATTTTTATTATAGATTATAAATTGTTACACGATTATTTAAAAAATATTAAAAAATGTAAATAAAAATAAAAATTAAGCTTATTTATGAACTTAATTAGTAATTAAAGTTTGTATTCAATATTTTACTAAATTTAATAATTAATTTTTACTCGTGTTTACATTAATATTGAATACTGAGTATTTATTAAAATTATTAATTTGTTTGAATTCATACTTTACCAAACATATTTATATCACTCTAGTCTTTTTATTTTTATTTCTATTAATTATTTGCATGCTAAATTTAAGTTTGTTTTTACCACGCCAAGTAAATATAACTTCTAACGTATACCCAATATTTTGTTTATCCAACATCAATTTCCATTCGTACAATAATTTGAGCTCTAAAAATTGAATGTAATAACTTTATACGTTTTACTTGATAATACACATACAGAATTGTGCGTATACTTTCTTCGTTCTTTCTTGCAGTACCCGTGATGACTAAATCTGGGAAGAACATTGTTCACACCTTCCACCCAAACCTTCCCTCGTGAAATTTTAATTGATGTAGGCATCAGTTATTGAATCCCAAAGTTCTAGGCTTGATTCTATTTCAGTGACGAAACGGCACATGAAAAACAATCCGCGCGCGGCAGTTATCTGGGAGGGTCTGAGTAACAGCCGCCCGTCGCGCGAATGGCAGGGGCCCGTGCAGACATCTCCAGGCCACTGTGCGGACCCGCCCAGACGTGGACACCGTCCCAGCGTAGACAATGGCAGCTTATGGGTAGGGACCGGAAAAATTCGCGGGTTCACTGACCTCTAGGATGAACTCCATAGTTCTACGTACACTCGGTCAAATGCCACCCACTCATTGGCTGCTGTCTTGTGAGACGTTCCAGCGTAGCAGCCTGTGATTCGATAAAGCTTTGGTTGGGTGTTTCTCATTGGCCCAGAGTCACCCAGGTGAGTTGTGAACCAATAGCAGAGGCAGCACTGAGATATAACTAGAGACCCGAAAATTTCACGAATTCGTCTGGCCTCAGGGTATAATTCAAAGTCATTGGTGTGTAAAATCAATGTTTGCTTATCCATTGCTTGATTTCTTAGTAAGAACAGTTTTATACTTGTTAATTGGCACTAGCTGATTCGCTTACTTCTCTCCTTGCTGGACATCGTTGGCTCACGGTCGTAGAGGGGCGTGTCCAAATAGCTGCTGTCCAATCATGAACACAGTGCGAGAGTGTGAAAGTTTGCATTCTAACTTGCGACTAAATGAATGCGCGAAATTTCCGTATCTCTAGGTATAACGATATGTATTTTATCCTATCGTGAAATGTATTCGCGAATTTTTCCGATCTCTACTTATGGGTCCCTCCTAAATCCGAGGCCACACAGAAAGCTAGGCCATGTTCGTGAACTTCGCTCTATGTTCACTGAGCCAGGTTGCCGGACAGGATGGTCTAGTTCGCGACGTCGCGTCGGAGAGACGCATGCAGTGGGATTCTGTTGACAATGTGATGATTCTGTTGGCTCTCACAGTATGTGAACGTAAAAAAAAAAGAAACTGGTGCATGAATTTAATTTCAATGCAAAAGAATTTGAAGTATTTCATCATTTGATAAAGCTGTTGTTAGTGTGGATGGAACAATTTTTAAATTTATGCCAAAATTTATGGATTATTTCCGGATAAATTCAACTCAGTTTGATAGCATTCCCTTAGAATCATCATATCCCAGGCATTTTCCTGCATATCCTGTCTTATATATTCTTCCATAGATGTATTCCATAAATATGGATGTTTTCTTAATCTTTCAGTTATGAAAGTAATTTTAATGCCAGAAATTCGGAAAAAAAATAAAACTTATAAAAAATAAAATGTATTATTTAATAAAACGCACTTACATATTCGGTTCGAACACGAAAACAAAAACATCCACTGAAGTCGCCGACAGACTCACCACCTACCACCAATGCCGAGTTATATATCGTCAGATAGTATGATGTCACGTCCGCCATCTTGTTTTCGTCTGCTGGAAGCCTCCATTTTGTTTTCGTCTACTAGAGTTTACTGCCACCATATTAGTTTAATTTTTATCCAATAGAGAGCAGTAATCATCTATTTCTACTGTGGTGCCCATCATCTTGAAATTTGGACGTCATAATGGAAATTCGTAATTATTAAGCTATAAATTCGGGAAAGTTCCAAAATTCATCAAAAAAATCTGCAATAATTCGATTAGTTCCTGTCCTCGGTTCGATACTCCTCCGATGAAAATATTTTAATTTTATGTATAGAAATTCTTATTCAATAAAATATGACGAAAAGTCCTAATGGAGGTTTAAATTCCTCTACTATAAGCCAGTAGTAAGCCGATGATGGGAAGATTATAACACATTTATTGATCACCTGGAACTGTTGGTGGCATCGGTTCGTTTAAGAAATTACTCGCACATCGACGCAGTAGCCTTCATACTTAAAGAACTGAGGGAAGCTGGCTACATGTGTATATTATTGAAAAATAAATCATTTATTTAGATCTAAAAAAATTGTTTTATTTCTCGTTATATTATTTCTAACTAAGTCTGAGTTCTCGTAATACAGCTTCCTCTTTTTTGATTGTGCTTCCAATTGTGCTTCCTTTTCGATGATTGTGCTTCCGATTGTTTTTCCTGTTTTATTGTACTTCCTGCTCGTTGATTGTGCTTCCAAATCTGCTTCTTTTTTATTGTTTTTTTTTTTTTAATTTTCATTGAGTGTACCTCCAATTCGACCATCAAAACACGAAGTGGCGTATCTGTAAAATGCCAACTTTTCAGGAGAGCAAAAATAAGAAAAGCACCTATGTTTGAAGTGCTATACCGCACAATCCCAAACTAGAAAACCCTTCATTTAATTTTTTATATATATTTAAGATGTCTGACTTGGGTTACCTATAATTACTTTATTTATTACAAATTTATATTTTAAGATTTATAATAAAATATAAAAAATGTTGTAGTTACGCCACTTCGTGTTTTGTTGTTTTCATTCATTGCAGAGTTACGCCGCGAAATAAAACATTTAAATAATGAAAAATGTTCAAGTTTTATTACTTATAACAATACAAATCGTTTGTTAGTACAAACACTAAAGGTTATTAGGAAAGTATATCATATTAGCAGTAAATAACTCAATCACTCAGCATTAATTATTGGGCCTTCTTCACACAGTGTATTATTAAAAAAAAATTTTAATCGAGTAGCTTCACATAATATGTTATGGTTTTAAAAAAGTAGAGGTTTGAAAACTGCTTACATAAAAATTTTTACTATAGTGAAACTAACATGTATACATTGAAAAATCTACACTCTTAAACAAAAATTTCTAAACAACAAAAACTAGGCAAAATAATTATTATCAGAACTACAATATCCACTTAGTGATACTCAACTTTGTTGGTTTCATAAAATAAAAAATTTGTTTTAAAAAAAAGTAAAATAAAATAACCTGATGTCAATTTCAATAAAAACAGTACTGTTTAGCTTTAAAAACCATACAAAATGATAAAAAAACTTATCTTAACTAAATAATATTGATTGATAAAATATCAATAACAAAGAAGAAACACTAATAACGATATTCAAGTTTCATCTCTTCTAGACAACAATCTTTGAAAAGTTAATTAGGTAAGGACCTGTAATAGTTCTGAAACTCTGCAGCCCTTACAACGGGAGTAGGTCCTTCGCAAAGTGATATCAGATCCTTGAACTTTTCTTTTGTTATAGCCTGCGGTAGAACGTTGAGACGATCTAGGGGCATCTTCAGGTTCTTGTCAGCATCACGTTTTAAAGTAAATGACCTGTACGTTTCATCAAGATGGCTGTTCTTGAAAAAAACTGTTGTAGGATGGTCTTTCTTAAAAGCATACTCTACCATGTTAGGCCAATTTATGGGTTGTCCTTTTTCGTTATCCTCTCGAATGGTGAGAATGCGTAGTTCTTTGGAGAGTCTTTTAAAGTCCAAAAAGTCCCTTGTTTCCATTTGATGGACTATGTAAGGATGCGCCCTTCTGGCGAGTTTAATTATTGGTACCAGCTGGGAAGGAAAAAACAGATCGCCTGCTTGATTTATGGCATGGCCAATCGCACTGTGAGCAGCATCACCTTCATTTTGACCATGGTAAGGTTCAAAAAATCTCAAACTAATTTCAGAAATGTTAGAGCTATTGAACAAAAAGTAAAGGAACATTGCAGGCAGAATACTATTTTTGTTCTGGCCAGAACAGCCATCAGCAAACAAAGTCACTTTTTTGCCTACGTTGTTTTTATCATGCTCCTTAAGCATGAGGAATATGCAAGAAGCAATTTCAGATGAACCTCTTTTATTTATTGACTCATTCCAAGTAAAACAATGACAGTCCTTGGTTCCCAAGTCGTATATTGTAAAGTTGTACACTGATAAGCGTCTTTTATAAAATACGGCGCTCTCGTTGGTTTTCGGCAAGAAGATTACTTGCTGAAGGTCAAATACTAAACAAACATTAGTTTTGTTTTCAATTGCTGCTGCTTTACACCTTTCCTTTATTGCTCTAACTTTTGTTTTTTCCGCAATGTGTTGGTCATACCTCTGTTTAATTCTGTCCTTTGTGTCTCCATCGCCTGTCTTGTAAGTCATACAGAGAGTACACATATCTTTTTTACGATGATGAAAACTTAAATTTAAACTTCTAAAAATAAGTCTGTATAACCCGATGCTGCCCTTGTTGGCGTTGGGATCTTCACTTTGGTAAAGGTTAAACATTTTTTTAATATTCAAATCATCATGTAGAAATTCTCTGGTTGTATTAGCCCTGCAGTAATGCGCTTCTACTCTTGGAAATCTGTTGATGTGATCGGTCATTCGCTTACGAATATCTGCATCTCTAGCTGCTAGGGTTTCCTGTCTTCCTCCACGCTTTTCTGGTTCTAAAACACCTGTCTCTGCTACTTTTCCAACAGCTGTTCTTGCTGTTCGTTCACTAATACTAAGAGTATTAAGAAAAAACTTTTTGCACACTGCTTCTTTTTCATTTTTTAATGTTAAAAAATACTGTTTTGACTGTGCTCTACGACTGTCGCCAACTGTAGTTTTGCGTTTTGTTGCCCCTGACACTATGTGTCTTGCAATGAACTCTCGTTGTAATTGAAGACTACCCATAGCATAGTACGACTTGAAAATATTTTGTCTGTCTTCATCTGTAAATTTACTACAAGACTTCTTGGTTTTCTCACAGAATCTACCAATGCAACGGTCTTTAATTTCTCTTGGAGCAACTAAATTGTAAGACTTTTCTTGTGTATAGCCGTGACCAGTGTTTCTCCTTTGTTTTCTTTCTTTCTGTCTATTTATTTTGTACCGTTTTTCTAAGGGAAATTCTCGTGCAGACCCTTCTGTAACAAAATCTTCTGGCTCTCTTGGCTCTTCGATGAGCGTTTCCAATTTTTCTAAATTATCTGTATGGTTTTTGCACTCATCACTTTCCTCAAAATGTCTAAAGCATAGTAACTCAAGACATCTCACACAAGCTGCAAAAATCTCTAAGTTACAACCGTTGGAAGTACATGTAGAATGCATGGGATCTGTATTATCAATATTATTCTTTTCTGCAAACTTAGGTTGGGGTTTCTTCTTTTTCTTCTTTGGAGATTTAGCAATGAATCTTTCATCGCTGCTATCAGTTAAAACAATATGGTCACATTCATTTTTTGACCAGTGGGATTTGCAAACAAGCAATCCACAACAACATGTTTGAACACCTACTAGTTTACACTTTTTTAATTCGCACAGTTCTGTAAAATCTGGATCCGCGTCGCTGTCATCGGGTTCACTACCAAAACAATTTAAGTCTACATTAGAGGCTATATCTGTATTTCCAAATGAAGTGTTGGGGTTGTGATCAGCTTCGGTATCTCTGTTATTGCTCTTAAGGCGGGAAAGAGGCACAAATTCGGCCAATGCCTGTTCGTCTTCATCAGACATGCTATCTGAATCACTGTTTTCTAACAATATTATTGTTCCAAAATAAAATGTTTTATTGTAAAGCATTTTAACTTTGGAGCCTTTTTTAAAAGCATTGCCCTTATCAACTGGAATTAAATCAGTTAATCTTACCACGTTCCGGGTGCCGTCAGTCCACTTCACTAAAGCGTCCATCTTCTTTTAGTCCACTTCTTACTTGCATGCAAACTCCAGCGTCGATCTGTAAGATACAATAAGTAATGTATTATAAATATACAAAATTAAACTTGCAATGTATGTTGTAACGTCCACTTCAAAATAGCCTAGAGTTAATTTTACCTGCAGTAATAATTCACTAATAAACAGTTTATCAAACAATGCATTTAAAGGTGAACATAAGTGTTCTTGATGTACAAATTATATGCAGACTAATTTATTAACCCTTAACCACAGACATGAGGTCCCCGGGACCACACAGCGTTCTGACGCCCTCTGCCATCAGTAACCAGTAACCTCGTGGACACATGATCTTCAGTACCTTCCTACCATTCAGTCTTCTCTCTGCCGCCGGAGCGATAAGTGGTTATCTGACACCTGACTTCACGTCTGTGTTAGTGTCAGCATTATTTGCAGCGTGGGACCTCACGCCTGTATATACGCACAAAAGTTTCACGTCTGTGGTTAAGGGTTAGTTATGGTTGTAGGCCTAATAAGTAATATTTTAACAAAATGCTTACCTGGGCTCTACATCTAAAGCATGTGTTGTGATGGACAGACGAGCAGATAGTGGTGCAGATCAGTATATAGATAGTGCGGTATTGCGGTATCAGTCTTCCTTCCGGTGTTTTCCCTCTATTCCCATCTTTGTGCAACAAAACAATTAGGTTGCATTTTCCGACCGCCCCACATGTAGTTACGCCACTTCGTGTAAAACGAGAAATAGTCAACAATTTTTTTTTTCGGAAAACACGAACAGGCGTAAGTTAACTTAAGTCAGTACGTGTTTTGCTGAATAGTCTCCAAAACACTTACGACGAAATGAAAAAGCATTATATCTTCAAAACCATTGGGAATTAAGTTACGCCACTTCGTGACATGATAGACCACGTAAAGATATGTCTGTAGCCAGTATATCTCAACATCGGCATTTTTGCAGTTACGCCACTTCGTGTTTTGATGGTCGAATTGTGCTTCCTTTTCGTTGATTGTGCTTTATTTTCGTTGATTGGACTTTCTATTTTTGGAGTTTGCATCCGGTTGTGCTTCCTTTTTTGATTTGCTTTCTTTTCGTCAGTTGTGCTTCCTTTTTTGATTGGCTTTCTTTTCGTCGATTGTGCTTCCTTTTTTGATTTGTTTTCTTTTCGTCGATTGTGCTGCCTTTTATGATTTGCTTTGTTTTCGTAGATTGTGCTTATTTTTCCAATTTTCTTTTTTTTTTGTCGATTGTGCTTCCTTTTTTGATTTGCTTTCTTTTCGTCGATTGTGCATACCTTTTCTGATTTGCTTTCTTTTCGTCGATTGTGCTTAATTTTTGATTTGCTTTATTTTCGTTTATTGTGCTTTCAATTGTGCTTCCTTTTCGTTGATTGCTGTTAGTTTCGTTGATTGTTGTTAGTTTCGTTGATTGTGCTTCCTTTTCTTGTCCTTTCATCTCTTTGATTGTGCTTTTAATTGTGCTTCCTTTTATATTATTGGCCTTCCTTTTCGTTGATTGTGCTTCCGGTTGTGCTTTCAATTTGATTGTCCTTTCAAATGCGCTTCCTTTTCATTGATTGTGGATCGTTAAGTCTGTACTCAGGACATGATTGGTCTTGTGGTTTGGAAATACCTGGTCTAAACGCCTGCTATTGGACATGGCCTGTTAAAAATATGTTTTTAGTATAAAAAAATAACTCTTGGTTCAGAGACGCTTGGTCTATACGTCTAACATTGAACAAGACATGGTTGAAACGTATTCCACTTTTTAAAAAAAAAATAGACTTCCGTGGTAGGCAGCGCGGCAACGTATTTATTTCGTAGGACAGGTATTATAAACAGTGGTTTTTCTGAGAGTGAATGATTAATAAACTTCATGAAAGGTAATGAGAAACCGAATTTAAAATTTATTTTTAGCTTTAGTTTGTCTTATCTGTGACAGAGAATCCAACCAAGGACGGGAATCGATAGACCAGATAATTTTTAATGAGTAATTTTTTTTGTTGATGATGTTTGGAATTTTTTTACGAATTTATTGTTTAATTATTAGGAATTTCAAATATGGCGGTCAATTTGTCACCATCGGCTCCTGGAGGATGGCAGACTACGATCCAAATCTACTTTTAGGTTTTTCGTCATATTTTTTTGAATTTTGTTTTACTTAAAATTACCCTTTTTGGGTCGAGCAAGGGTCGAATCAATAACTGTAATCGATCGAAGCAATCAATTAATTTATTGACAATTTTTTGGATGAATTTTGGAATTTTACCCAAATTTATTGTTTAATAAATTAAGATATTCAAGATGGCAACCAAATATCGAGATGACAGCCGTCCTGGTAAAAATAAATAATACTTCACTAAAGTAGGTAAAAATTAAAAAAAAAATGGCGGTAGCACCCTCTAGCATACGAAAATTATATATCGTATCCAAGATGGCGGCTCCAGCAAACGAAAACAATATGGCGGACGTGTCGTCATACTAGATGACGATATAGGTATAACTTGGCATCAGTGGTGGGAGGTCAGTTAGCTGGTGGCTTCTGTGGAGGAAGGATCAGTGGCCATTTTTTTTTGCTCTCGCCGAGTTCAAACTGAAGACTCCACGAAGTGTGTTTTATAGTTACAATTTTATTAAAATTGTATTTAAATAATTTTTTATGTCTTTAAAAAATTTAATTAATTGCTTTGTTAATAATTACGGATATTCTATATCGCGGACGACGTGACATAATATGGCGCGTGTATTTAAGCAAAATGTTTTATTTAAATTTTATTTAAATTATATTTAAGAATTTTAAAATTATTAATAAATTACATGTTTATTCTCGCCGGATATCTAATTGAGGACAGAGATGGATTCGATAGCTAAACCTTTGAAATAAGCAACTTTTTTTTATATTTTCGGGATTTTTTTCGGAGTTTTTGTTCAAAGAGTACAAAAATATTCAAGTTTTTGGTCTCGGTGGCTTAGGGCGATTTGAGTTTAGGTGTCCTAAGCCGTTTTTAGGAAATCTGGCTCTTTCAAATGCATTTTGAGGCATTTCGAATTTCGAATTTTTGAGGAATAGAATGGGAAATATAAGTTTATGGTCTCGGCGGCTTAGGGCAATTTGATTTTAGGAGTCCTTAGCCGTTTTTAGGAATTTTTTTCAAGGGCATTTCGAGGCATTTCGAATTTTGAATTTTTGAATTTTTTAGAAATAAAATGGTACATTTTCCCTGAAAACGGAATTGTTTCCTCCAAAATAGACACATTGTTAAGAATTTTCAGTCATTTTTGAGGAATTTGACACCAAGATGGCCGCCGTGACTTCACAATCCAAAATGACGAACTGTATCTCCGTCTCCACGCACAGATCCCAGGCGTCGGACGGTCCAACATGTACTACTTGCGGAACTTGTGCCACAGTCTTCCGAATCCTTAGCCTTGGGTTCGTAACAGTTCGGATGCTAGACCGCAGAATGTCTTCCATAGACAATGTTGGTTTTCAGAAACAGAATTAATTAACTCTCGCGTGTTACCCCTCCTCCTATGAGCTCGCGTCTCAAGCATTCTCTTCACTCCTCCCCACTCCTGAATCGCCCACAAGAATTCACATCTCAAACAACAATAGACTACCGATAAATGGGTTCGTGTGACTTCGGAGGTCGTGGCATTAATATGTTTTCCGAATATATATTTAATTTAATTTACGATTTAAATGTCAATGTAATATTAAGAAGTAACATCTAATATTATCCCGTTAAATGTTTCTAGAAATTTTATAATTTCATTGTGCGTTCGAATCGTGCAGCTAGGAATTGCGAGCAGATGAAATGCTAAGACATCGAATAAATATTTTTGAAGATAAACTTCTGTACGCGCGATGAAAGTAAATTTTCAATGTTGTATTTTAATGTTACGTTTTCGTGAACCATTGTTGTGAAAAGTTTCTGACTATAAGTACAAAGAATATGTATTTAGCCAAATAGACATAAAGGGAGCACTATGCTATATACGTTTCTGGGCTCTTTTTTGTTCTCCTCTTTGTTAAATGAACGAAAGAATAAGACAGAGAGAGAGTGCGCAAACGCTTCAGAAATCAGATACAGTCTGCTGTGAGTGACTTGAGTTTTAAATTTGCTACCAGCGCTCTCACGTTTCTCCTTGTTCAACTAGCATCGTAGAGAGTACTGTTGAGACAGTTCCTGCATTTCCCGCATAGATAGCGCTACCTTTTATGAATATGTATCATATTTTGTTTAGAGATTTGGCGTGTTCCAAATGGCAGTATTGTTTGAAGAAACAGTTTTTTTTTATGGTATAAGTATTTCAACAATGAGTATAATATTTATTGTTAACAATCATTATTAATTTGATCAATAATAGTTGATATCTTGAGCTGTTACAAAAAAAAAGGTTAGGATTCTTAAGTACTTTAAGAAGAAATAAAAAAACGCGCTGTATTATTTTTAGAAAATTGTCTTTATTTTTCTCTCTCTCTCTCTCTCTCTCTCTCTCTCTCTCTCTCTCTCTCTGTCGTTTCACTCATTACGGTATACTAACGAGTCGAGGTTTGAACTGCCAAAGATGTTTCACTTCTATCACGTGTTCTCAGTTACACGCGCTATTTTTTTTTATCTGATAATCGCCATATTGGAACATCTTAAACTTTGTGAAAGTGATTATTGACTGAGGATTATAATGATTAATAAGATGCGAATTAAATTTTCCATAGTTAAACACAGTCACACCGCAGTTTGAGCGGATGTTTCTGGGCGTCTCTCCCCCGAAGGCAGACGCGGTGTATCTCAGACGTCCCCGCCGGCCGGTTATAACTCGCCGGTTTACGAGCGCGGTTCCGCCCGGACACGTGCGTGGCCGCGCTGTTAGCTGCGCGCGGACAAGGGAGGGGCGCAGTTTTAGTGTTCGGCCGCCTCGCGGTCCTCCTAATGGACTTTTATTGGTGGAGACCCGCGCTGTCGCGCCGCCGGGCGAATGGGAACTCCCGGCAGAGTGCGGAAGAGTTCCAGCGCGCCAGAACAGGTGCAAGAACAGAAGCGAAAGTAGCCTTCCCAAGTCGCCAGTTGGTCTCATGACGCTGCGCGAGTGGAATGTTTTGTGGCTGTTCGTGTGGAATGATGTTCCACCTTTGCCGCAAGTGACATTGCCCCAGCTTGAAAATACTTCTGCCAATAGCTTTGAATTCATTCCACAGACCATTCACCAGTGGCGGACACTTGGTGGAAAAAATATAGAGGGAAGGAGATATGAGGTATGTATTTATCTCTACATGAAGTTATGAAAAAGATATCTGGAATCTTGGTGAAGACAGAATATTATTTCGGGCTATGAACACCTGGGATCACAAAACCAAAAAGGCAGTTTTGCATTTTGAGGATGATAATGTAACTGTTCAAACCTCAAGTTGCTGAAGTAAATTTCTTGATTAAAAAAAATTTTCTTGATTTTTTAAATATCTTGCTAAAATAAATTTTTGTAACCGCATATGACATTCACAACAAATTGATGGACGTACACATATATAAAATCTTAAACCACCCAAAATCTAAGTAAGCTTTGGAGCCCGAAATTCTCGGCTGGCTTCAGAAGGCCAAACGGTTTTATCAGAATCAGGACTCATCTCTGCCAATCACACTAAAAATTGTCCAAAATATTCTTATCTTGAACTTCGTTGAAGTCCAGTTAATCCACGGCTTTTACTTGCATTGCTCTGCAATAATCTATGAGCTACTACTACAAATTTTAAGTAATTAAAGTAATTGTATGAACAAATTAGCTAATCGGAGCTAAATATCTCATCAAAATCTAGATAGCGTAGAGCGAGACATACGAACTGAAGTTAATGAGTAATATAAATATAACCATTTCAAATTCTACACGTTCCAAATTTAATACTGATACCACCTAAGATATTCGGTTCCTGATTTAAAAAAAAAAGCATTTATATGATTTTAAGTCCTTAAAAGGCATTAGTTCTATTTCAATTAGCCATATTTGGTTTTAGTAATAGTTCTTTATTGCGAATTCAGTTCAATCGTAACATAAAATATTAAAATAAAGAAAGTAATCGGATGTTTTGTGATGCAACGCATATAATACTCAAAATATAAAATCGAGTTATAACGTAAAAAATTCAAATTAAGAAAGCGTTGAATGTTTTTTTTAACTGTACAGTTACCAAAATATTTTTCATGTTTAAGACATACATTATAAACCTTTAAAATAAAAGTGTAAATGTGAATAAACGATAAGGAACATTTTTCCCTGGTAGCAATTGTTCCAATTGTAATTTAATGTAAAACATTAAAATATAATAAGTAGTTAAATGTGTTTGTGATGCGAAACTCCCTATAAACAAAATAAATTTACATTGGAAATTTGAATTATAATACATTTATATAAACTGGATAAGCAATAACGAACAAAGTTTGGATAAGTTTTGCTATAACGTAACCATATTTTTTTTAACATATGGATGTGCTTCAAGAATTTTATCTCCGGGTATGCTTTAAGTGATGTCAAGCAGATCCGAAAGAAGACTGTCCAAAACAAGCACCTTATTTCATCTGGCTGGAGATTTTGACGACAGTTTTTACGAGTAGTTTTCCAAACTCCCTCAGTTACATGTTGTATTATAGCATCTATGCCGTATTCTCTATAATGTAGAAACCACTTAGTGGTTTCCTTAGGCAAGATCGTCCATGGACCTCACCCTCATGGTACGTATTCATAAGTCATTAAAAACATATTTCAAGAGAAATACGAAGGCACATATAATTTTATCCTTTGATACAGCTAATAGCACAATATTTTGAAATTGAATTCCAAAAGGAACTTGTTGACTGGTTGTAAAATAATACTTTAATAGTTTATCTATTGCTACCTAATTAAAAACTATTTTTTAAGTTTATATAACTAATTCATCGCGTATAGTAAAATAAATGCATTTAAAACTAGCGTTACTTTCGAACCAACTGAAAAGCCAACACGGGATTTTAATATAGAGTTACATATGTGATGTTTTCCCGAATCGTCTTGATGAATAAGATTGAATAAAGGAAGATCGTCCATATAATTTTTTCGTTTGTGAAACTATGTGGGGTTAAGTAACGCTTGATGGTTATTATGTCACGGAAGCCGAAGCAAATATACACAAACAAATGTTATACATGCATCTGTGCACGTCCTTCTTAATTTGGGGTTCAGTGGTCCGCCCCGAGTGTGACTGGCAGTCTGTACAGTCCGCTCCATGAACATCTTTGTGAATAAAGTTGTACAAAGAGCACTGGGGGTAAAATCATCACTCACAGAAGCTTCCTTTTCGCATCTACAAGCAAGTCAACTAACAATATCGTCAATTATTTTCGTCGTCATCTTCGGAGATTTAATGCCAGTGAACAAAATTTAGTTGGTATGTGTTTGTTATATGAATCGGCACATACGAAAAGGGCTCAATCCAAGCAAGCCCAGTTTTGATAAAAATGAATAAATCAACATCTAAGCAAATATTTTAGCGTATGTTAAGAATTTCCCTAGCTAATATTAGCTAACCCGCGCAAACGACTCAATCCATTTTAGCATAGATAGTTGAGGCTATCCTACAACGTGCAATTTTCATGCTTAACTCACTTTGCCATTTTTTTGTGACTGAGGCCACTTTAACATGCGCTGTTTCATATGTAAATTACATAAATGTGAAATTTCACATCTTAGTAATGTTGAAAGATTTCAGAATAGTGTGTGTGATGTTGAATTAAACACAAAACATCGCTTCACCCAAGTGCTCAGTGTTAGGTTGTCATTGAAGTGCAAGTGGAACAAACATGGCTCCACATAGCAATGCAAATACACCAATTAATTTCAAGACAAAGGTGCAAATACACCATTGTTGTTCTACTATTAACTGTTTGGTAAATATATATTTAATTAAATTACATCTTTTAAATATTTCTATCGACGCTTACATTATTATCTCGTAAAACATGCAAAAACAGGCATCATTTATAATTTGTAAATTTGTGAAACGTGTTTTAAATAACATGGTCATTGGCACGATGATAGACTATTACTTATAATTTATTTCCAAAATGTTAACTATAAAATGCTCTACTTGGTTTTATTATTAATAATTTGAGTACCCTCCCTGGTACATAAATACAATAACTATATCCAACCGTTAGGAGTTGAGTATCCGTTGTTGACGGCTTCTTATGAAATCTGCAGTAGGCTTCGTGTAGAATAATAATCACTGAGAGCTTCAAAGAAATCATTTTGACAAACTAGTATTTTTTGGTGAAACTTTAGTCGTATGGAGAAGTCCGGTCCCTGTGGCAATCAAAAGTGTGGTTCATTTTGCCGTACGTTATCTTTGTAAATGGAATTTAATAACTATTTCTAAGGAACTTTTGAATTTTAAAACATGGAAAGAAGTCATTATTTAGTTACAAATATGGGTTTCTTCTGTTTTTTCTTATGCATTTCAGATTAATTTTATTATAACGCCATGCTTGAAAAGCAAACATCCACTCATCAAAATTGAACATTTTATTGGGATGTTTTAAAATAGGATATCCAATATTTCACTTAGCATTCAATTAGCTTCATGTGTTTTTTACATTGGCAAATAATGTCGTGGGATAGTATTTCAGCTATCTTAAAAGAGATCTGATTTAAAAGTTTAACCCAATCTAGAATATTGCCTAATCATCCTTTGAAAAATACAGTTATAATTCAAATATAAATAACTGCATCAGCTTTGATATTATGCAAGCATTATTTAGAATATACTCATACTTCATCAAACTTAAGCTTGATCGTAAAGTTTGACAAGGAATTTAAAACTTGCAACAATTTTTTTAAATATAATTTTTAAATAGCCATACGTCATTCCAAACATGTAAATATAAATCACCATACTTAAAAATTCAAGGCGTAACTCACTATAAAGGTGTAACGTACTATAAATATGTATTAAAATAGAAAATTGGGTGGTTGTATACAGAAAGAGTATGTGAGTACACTGGGATCGGATAGATCAACTGGCGTTCGAGCGATAATTTCGTCGCGATCATTAACTTACGTAATGCTGAATTAGGGAATATCGCAAACAATATCGAGTTTCAGGGACGGACGTGAAACAGGTATGCAAAATGGAAGGGTATTTTTTTTTGGTTTTACCGATACGTGATACGAGCAGGGACTCGCAATCAACTCGCCGGCAGACGCAGCGACGCGGGCCGGCCCGGGGGCGGTGAAAGCGATAGCCCGCCGCAGTTGCACGGCTTCATTAGCGCCTGCGCGGACAACATGTTGTCCGCGCCCGACACGCGTTGTTCCCCCCACTACCCCACTCCCCCCCTCTCTGCCCACACAGCCGGCAAGCCGCAGACAGACGCTTGCAAGCGGCAATTAACGGGCGTAATGGGCGGTCGCGCAGCGCTGCATCCGACAAAACAAAAAAAAACTAAATTTTGTCCCTGGGTAATTAAACACATTACGAGAACACAAACAATTTATCTTCAAATAAATTTTTTACGAAACTTTGTACGTTATAAAAGCATGAGTTGTTTTCTAAATTAATTCATTTATTTTTTTGTAATGAACGTATAGCTCAAAATTCGTCGTACTGTAAATGTAATTTCTAATAGTTATTCTGCAAATGTAGTGATATAAGATGTGTTAGTAGATTTTATTTCATTCTAAACCCAAGTGTAGTATTCAGTTTAAGATCAAGAATTTTTAATTTTTTTTTAATATCAAACTATATATGGTGATAAGTCATTTTAAATGCTTTATTTTGAACGCTGAATATATGTGAAAATATGTTTGTATGTTACAAACGCATACATTAATTTTATCAAATGCAAATTATCTCTTTAGAATTAAGGAGGATATAAGTACGCTGTACTCATATTTTCCTATACCATTTGAAATTTAATTTCCTATAATTATTCTGCAAATGTAGAGTGAGACACTGAATGTATCACCTATATTGTAATCTATTTGTATTTGCGAAGAAAATGGATAATAATTTGAATTTTCCATATTTATGATTTAATTTTCTTTTGTTTGTAATTAAATCAACCCTGGTGTTGCAATTTACTATCATAATATAACCTTATATTTATTTACAACTATACTCCATCTAATTTTTTCTAGGAAATTACATAATTTTTCTGTTTTCCATCCACCCAAAATTTCAGCATTGACAGCATCACAAAATATCGAAAACCATTATGTAGGCATAATTTTTTTTCTGGAAAACTTATGGTTATACATATTTTCCTCTTCCCCATAAGATAACATTTTAAAAATGTGTGAGTTTTTTAATGCAGACATTTTAGACTACTTTCTTTTTTTTCTTTAAATCTTTGATGATAAATCAAAGAAGGTATGTTTGGAAACAAACACTCAATTTAGATTTTTGTACGTGTACTTGAGAAGCAGGTATAAACAAACTTAAACGATGCGTAGCTGTGGAATGTACAGAAGAAGGGAAGTCTTCTTTTCACAGAAGAGAGAGTCAAACGCCCAATCGTGCATCTTCGGTTTTTTTTGTTGTTGTTCATTGTAACTCATGATAACTAATGGTCAATTAGGTTAGGTTAGCTACATTGTAAATACGTTAAAAACATTGTGGACGGTTGATTTGGTTAGGATAGCTACATTAAAGATACTGTGAAATCATGAAAAAACTGTTTCCTAGCCCTGGATAGGTACATATTAAAAAGTTATTTGTTCAGCAACCATAAAAATATTTTACAGTATTCTTAATGTAGCTATACTTACCTAATATAACCAACCATCCATAATGTTTTGAAGTATTTATAATGTAGGTAACTTATCCTAATCGACCGCAAAATTTAATGCCACACTGGTTTATACAATGAGATAGAGCCGGGGGGGGGGGGGGGGGGAAAGCGAACATGAACTTCGGGTGCGGCTCTCTCGTCTGTGAAATGAAGGCTTCCCACAGAAGAGGCCCGACACTTTATGTGACGCGCAGCGCCGCAGCACACACGTGACAATGACCCTACGCCTCCCTCCCAGGCTTGCAGCCGGCCCGGCAGTTGCCGGTAACCCAGCACACGTCTCCAGTGTTTGCTCTGGCGAGCCCGCGGAGACCGCGCGTGTATCTCACGAGGCGAGAGAGGAGCTGTGTAGTGTTTAATTCTCTCTTTCTTTACGCGTGTGTTGCGCCCCCCCCCCCCCCCCCCCCTCCGAGGGAGAGCAATGGAGGAAGAGAGAGGGGAAGCAACAACAGAGTGTGTGGGAGAGAGGAGAGAAAGATGGTGCCACGGCCCACGGGCGTTCCTGAGTTACGCCCTCTCGCAGCTGGAGTCTACAAGAGGAACGACTTCCCCCTCCTCTCCATCTACCGCGAGCGTGTGTGGACACTTGCAGCCACCGCCGGCAAGTATAGTCGGAACACATGATTAACGTCCTTCAAATGATTCATGCATTTAGGATTTCTTGACGTGACTAATAAATCGATGAACGCCAGCTGCACGAACGATAAATTGTCCCGTAACGCACATTGTCCCGTAACGCTCATTGTACGCTTGCGCTGCATCTATCTCTCTTCCACTCGATTGGAACAACCATCGATTTGACTTTTTCGAGGCACATTAAACTTGAAACACTCCCATTCGTTTCCTACTTTTCCTATCATCGTCCTATCCTTAACAGAATAACACAGATTGGAAGAAGTTAAATAGCAAACATGTATAAAAGTTGTAGTTATAATAATTTCTTCGTTAAAGTAATACACATACATTTGAATTAATGAGTGTAAATAAAAGTAAATTTATCAACTAAATTGTAAATTTCATTTCACTCCTTCTTTGTATCCATACAAAATAGTGATAATTCAATAAAAATGATTCAATTTTATTCATAAAAGTATGCAATCATTTCATCAATGTTTTGTTATGACGTTGTCACGTTAAACTATCGTCCGTAAACCGACTTTACAGACAACCAATTTTTTTTATTTAGTGCAATTTCTTTGACATACACAATTGCAGTTTTGCGAATATTTTGCCAAAGGTTCGTCGGTGTTGTCGTAATTGTGTGGTCCATAACACAAGTCTATCTTCATCGTTTTATCGTTTATTTGCTGCGTAGTCTAGGTTTTGTTGTCTGCCTGCATTTAACGTTATTGTCGAAACTGTCTCGTCGTTGTTGTCACACTGTGTTCGTCTTTGCTGTTATTATTATTTTCTTCTTTTTTTTTCGTGACTACATTCCTTCCACGGAATGCTTGTGCTGACTGATATTTTATTTTAATGTCTGTGCTGTCCATAATACCTATTTAGGTATATAGCTGGGTTTTTTTTCTGTTTGACGTATGTAGTTGCTGGTTTATCTGTTTGACACAGTTGTTTGACATAGATAATTTAGGCTTGTGCTCTATGGGTTTATGTTTTTATTTTTAATTTGCATTCTTGAATTTTTTACATGACGAAAAGTGCTTAAATGCAATGGCGATATGTCTAATAAATTGTATTAAACACATGATTTACTTTTCGTAAGGCTCACCTTCACACTCTATATTGATTATTTTATTTTCATATGCAATTATTTTAATTTTTATGTTATAATTTTGGCCTGAGTCTCAATTCACCATGTTAAATTTTTTTGACAACTATCAGATTTCAGTTCCCGTAACATCACAAAGCCTGCTGTGTTAGTTTGTGCCATCGTCACCGTGTTGTACAGATTATCTTCTTTTTTTTTTAATCATGGCTGGGTTTCGTTGTTTGTCGCTTTATTTTCCAAAGTGGCTGTTTTCTGCATTTTCTGTTCTTTTTACAATTTTGACGACATTGTCATTCCACTATATTGGTCTCTGCCATGATGTTTTTCCAACCAGTTTCTTCCACGGGATTCTCCGAGGTGTCTATGCACACACACAGTTGACATCGGCTGATTTTTAGCTTTTTGTCTGTATGCGTATTTGTGTATTCATTATTCTTGTCCATTCTTGTAGTTTCTTTATAACATAGCAGTGAAAACCAGAAATGGTGTTGTTGCATCTCTTTGGTACCTGAAGGAAAGGAAACCATCTATATTACCAACATGGAGTGTTCAACCACAGAATACAAAAATTTTAATTTTTTAACTATTCAAAAAATATTTATTTAAGCGCAAAAAAATCCACGGGAAAGGAACGCTGTAAAAAATAAGGCGGGAAATAATTACGGAGTATATTAAATTGGGCAATGAGAGAAATAAATATCAAAAGTTAAGTAACAAATTACAAAAAAAAAAAAAAGAGCAAAGATTACTATTTCGTCGTAAAAAGGATTTCTTCAAACAAATAAACAGCCAAAAATCGTACCTAATGTGACATAACTTCACATTTTTGTGTCATAAAACACGCATATAAAACCCAAAATTTAAAAATACTCAAAATTTAATAATTAAAAAAAATACAGTAGTAATTCTGCTACCCCTTCGGCTCAACATAACCAGTTACTGAGGACCACACTGGTAGAAGAACCCTCTGAGTTCCTTAATGTTCAGTATAAGAAATTGTTCTGTGTTTATAACATGTATTGTTAAATAAAAGTGCCATTTGCTCTAGTCGTCCGCTATATTATGTTTTCCCAGGTCCCAGCTGTCGTGAGCACCGAATCCCCAGCTGTCGTGATTACTTAGTCCACGGCTCTAGTGAGCACCGAGTAAACGGCTGTCGTGAGCACCATATCCACGGTTGTCGTGAGCACAATGTCTCCATCTGTTGTGAGCAACATGTCCCCGGCTGTCGTGAGCAACATGTCCCCGGCTGTCGTGAGCACCGAATCCCCAGCTGTCGTGATTACTTAGTCCACGGCTCTAGTGAGCACCGAGTAAACGGCTGTCGTGAGCACCATATCCACGGTTGTCGTGAGCACAATGTCTCCATCTGTTGTGAGCAAAATGTCCCCGGCTGTCGTGAGCAACATGTCCCCGGCTGTCGTGAGCACCGAATCCCCAGCTGTCGTGATTACTTAGTCCACGGCTCTAGTGAGCACCGAGTAAACGGCTGTCGTGAGCACCATATCCACGGTTGTCGTGAGCACAATGTCCCCGGCTGTTGTGAGCAACATGTCCCCGGCTGTCGTGAGCACCGAATCCCCAGCTGTCGTGATTACTTAGTCCACGGCTCTAGTGAGCACCGAGTAAACGGCTGTCGTGAGCACCATATCCACGGTTGTCGTGAGCACAATGTCCCCGGCTGTTGTGAGCAACATGTCCCCGGCTGTCGTGAGCACCGAATCCCCAGCTGTCGTGATTACTTAGTCCACGGCTCTAGTGAGCACCGAGTAAACGGCTGTCGTGAGCACCATATCCACGGTTGTCGTGAGCACAATGTCCCCGGCTGTTGTGAGCAACATGTCCCCGGCTGTCGTGAGCACCGAATCCCCAGCTGTCGTGATTACTTAGTCCACGGCTCTAGTGAGCACCGAGTAAACGGCTGTCGTGAGCACCATATCCACGGTTGTCGTGAGCACAATGTCCCCGGCTGTTGTGAGCAACATGTCCCCGGCTGTCGTGAGCACCGAATCCCCAGCTGTCGTGATTACTTAGTCCACGACTCTAGTGAGCACCGAGTAAACGGCTGTCGTGAGCACCATATCCACGGTTGTCGTGAGCACAATGTCTCCATCTGTTGTGAGCGATATGTCCCCGGCTGTCGTGAGCAACTGTGAGCACCAATTCTCCCTCACAGATGTGAGCACTAAGTCCCCGGCTGTCATGAGCACCGGCTGGTGAGCCTCCGCGAGTGGTAATAACACGCCGGCCAACAAGAATGCCGGCCCTTCCCCGACGCGGGGAGTGATTCGCCATTGATTTACTGTTGACGTTCCGAGCGCGCGCACCGCCGCGCGGCCAGAAACAAGCGCGCCAAGAGCGGTCCCTGCGATGCAGATGGGCTCGCCTCGGGGCGATGCGAGACTCATTACTCGTTAATACGTCACGTGGCCACGCCTCCGAGTTCCCGGCCCCCGGTAATTATCGTGGGACCGGGGCCTCCTGAGTATAACAGCCTGGAAGTGATGACCGCTAGGCCACAATAAGGCATTCGTTCTGCCACTTGATGCATGGCGGCATTAACAAGTCACTCTGGTTAGAAATTGGTTTAAAAAAACAATCTCTAGCACCATAAAAGCTAATGCTGAATGTTTTCTCAGTAGCTTGAAAGAAGCTCCGAGAGAAAATCGTGTGAACGAAATAATGAAGTAAATATTTCCAAATAAATATTATAAACAAGTAAACAAGGCATAGCATGAAACTAAACCACCAAAACAAATGTTTTTTTGTTTTTTTTGAGAAGGAACATTTATGAATACAAACATGCATACAACTATGTTAGTTTTAACTCACAGTAGTACCTCAAACAACTTAGAATCTCGTAAAAATAAATGTCACTGATAGAGAGTGTGTAAGGGAAAAACACTGGTTACTCCTGTACTTGCAACGACCAACTCGAAGCTACCTCGAAGCTAAAGTATGATAAATTAAGGTGTATTCTTGCCTACCGAAATTTACATTTTTTTTTACTTTTGTGTTTGTATTTCTGGAGAGGAAATGCCATAAGACATATGAGATGAATTAAAAGCCTTGAAAAACTTTTTTTGTGATATAAATACTTGTATGTTGGCCATTAATATCATGACTAAGTATTGTGCGGAATATCACATTCAACTTATCAAGGAAACTTTTTAAAACTGTGATAACATAACATAAGTATTATATCAACCTGGAATTACAAAGCACATGAATAGTAGTCCTTACAAGTTCACTTCTACGGAACTTTTTTTTCAAGTTTCTGTTTTTTTATATGCTTCCATCTTATGAGACTGCTGTCCGCTGAATCAGAACTGTCACGTGAGCGTAGGCACTGGGCGTGAGGTAACGGGAAAATATGATAACTAACAGGAAAATATACAAGATTTCAGGTGTCATCAATTAGAAAAAATTGTATTTGCTAAAATATTTATTTGTCTGAAACATCCATCGGAAGAACGCTTACACATGCTGATTAATTCTGGACACGGCAACCGTGCTCTTCAAATTGGGCATAAAAAATCAACCAAATTTCCGAAACTGGACTCGCCATTCTTCCCCCCCCCCCCCCCCCAATAACCTCAGGATAGGCATTCTACAAATATCGCACATTACTGCAGTCCAGCCAGATATCTACCTCCGTGTCTACGCCACGTGTGGATATGTCGGTAAGGGAAATACTCTGTGTGAAGCACGTGCGAGACAGGCTGTATCGCAATGCTGCCTCGTCTCGTCTCGTCTCGTCCGAGACTTGCGCGCTCGGCACGATGACTTGCACCTTCACCACGTCTCTCCACGTGTCTCCAACACAACGTGTCTCTCCTTCACCACGTTCGACTAATCTTCGGTGGCGTATGGATTCTTGTTTTTTTTTCTGTTTTTTTTTTATTTTTACCTTTTCTTATCGTCATTCCTACCGTCTCTTAGTTCCCGGTGCTTGGAGTCTGTAGTCGTTCCACAGCGCAGCTCAATAGAGCGACTCATACGACGCGACGCAACGCGACAGAAAGGAATCGCGCTCTACAGCACATGTCGTGTTTATCGCGAAAAAACACGAACACATAAAATTGTATTTTGATTTTAAATTTTATGTTAACAGTTACTTTATGTAATTGTGTTTTGTTTATATGTTTTATAGTTTTTTTTGTGTTATTCTGTTAATGGCCTTCAGCTGGTGGATGGCACATAAACCAAACAAAATAAATAAAATATAATTAGTACCATTAGGTACCAACAAAAATAAATGTATCCTTCCACATAATTCTCACGCCTACCCATAAGACAATCATATAGTTACAAGTTTTTTGAACTGCAAAATACGTGAAAATATTTTTTTATTCATGTAAAAATATATTCCTAAAAAAATACGAAATTTAATTACTTTAAAAGTTTTCACGTTCGAAGGTAGTAAAGAAAACCTCACAAATGCTATTAAAGTAATTCCACCATCGAAGAACGAGTGTAACCAGCATTCAAACACAAAATTCTGACGTTCGTTTGGGTATCATCGCGATGCAAAAAATAACAGAATTTATTTATTTTTTATTGTATTCGGGAAGTCTGTTACGTCCACAAATTGTGTCACGTCGACGTCACAGATGTATGGAACGTGATTGGTCCAGAAAACATATTCAATTCGTAGCACGTCCGTCACGCTTACATAGCCTATTCCGGCATCAATCAGAAGACCTTCGCATAAAGAGTTAAATCAGTAGTAACCAGGATAATATCTCAGAAAATTTGTATTTTTTTACGAATAAAATCAGATCATTCGAATGGGCCTTAAAATGCCTTGAACCAATAAAATGACAAAGAATATAAAACAGGACTAGTCTTCTTAAACATGGCCAAGAACAACTATTTTTTAAAGAAAATTTCGAAGAAAGACTACCTATTGTAGTCGTTACCATGGCGCGAGTTCCGGAAAACTTTTATATAGTTATTCGTTTCACGATCCATTTACCGCAAAACCATCGTCAACTAAAAAGCTTATATACCTATATTTAGGAACACGATAACTGCCGAAAATGTTTCACAAATCACTTCCAAACTGACACATTAAATATAATCATGGAAAATCTCGGTCGAATTAGTTAATGGGCAATTTACGACCATAGGGGTATAAATGCGCAAAGTTAAAAAAAAAAAATCGCTAATCGCTATAGCTCCCATAACATTTTCCATCTATCACATCCGTTTCAAAGTATTATAACTCGTAGGAGTAATACCAAATCTTTTGTGTAAATACACTTTTAATACTAACAACCAGAATTAAAAAAATCATAACTCCCTTAGTAGACATAATATAGAATCCGTTAAAATTAGATGTAAATGATATAATTTTTATCTCAAACATTTTTCTACAACATATTTTTTATAAAATGAACAATTGCCGAAACAGGATAAAAAATCAGAATTCGTATTTGAAAAAATTCATTTATTCCGTACCACGTACACTATTGACACCATTATAATTTATTGTAAAAACATTAATTTTTATCTACAACTTAAGTCTGAAATAATTTTTAAAACAATTTTTGATAATACAATTATTGCAAGGGGTAATAAAAACATGGGTATGTAAGAAAATAAATAAAAGTTAACTGCCATGTACGCTATCGAATCAATTCTTATTTTCAGTTAACGTTTTCAGTATTGTATGAAACTTATGTTAAAATATATTTTTATCTAAACAACCATACTAAAATGGGTGGAAATAACAAGGTTTAAAAGTTTACTATTAAATCCTTTATAAGTTATTGTTTGAATACTAAGTTTATCTAAAATAAGGCTGAAACAATTATTTATGAAAAAAAAATTATTCCCATAAAAACAGAGATTGAAATTTAAAAAAAAAAAAAAATTAGTATCAAATCCGTTTCAATTTATCATTTACCTTGATGTAAAGCAATATTTTTTTTAAGGTACGAACAATTGAATAATTACCTTAGTTGGCATAATATGCTATTCAATGTTGGATGCATTAAGTTAAAAAATTCCTTATATGTCGCTACATGTAAAATGAGAAAATATTTAATCAATCATTTTGTTATATTAGATAACATAAATATGTTATGTAAATTCAGTTCTTAAAATGTTCCAAAGTATTTTATAAGTTTACAAAATATTTCCAGACGAAATAGGTACTTAGAAATCTACCTACACCTGTAGGCTGTGACGTAGGGATTTTTTTTTACATCGAATGTTTTATGATGCAAACGTAGGTCATTAATATATGGTTATTGTCCCAGGCAAACGGAGTCAAAATGCGTCCCCTGGTTGCAAAAAATCCAGTGGTTGGTTTTACTACCGTTCAATAAGATTTCAGGGTGCTGAATCAAAATCAGGATTTATCCAATAAAATTTCCTGGCGGATTTTTGAGACATTAAAAAAAAAATTAATTTCACACTCTTTTGGTTTTTTGATAACAATCTCAACCGTTTATGTGAAAGCAAAAAACCTACTTTTACTGTTTCTAAAGTCGACTAATTTTCCCACAGTTTGACCTCAACCGCAACTCTTTACATCCCATAGTTTCCGATTAGTTTTTTTTTTTTTCCAAAACGATAAGTTTTATGTTTTGAGTCAAATTTTGAGCCGAATATTGTGTAACGTACTGATTCTACGCGGAAAATGGATTGGACTGAAGTTGTAACAAATCTATTTATCTTTAATTCAAGTGCAGAACGACATACGTAGACTCAACGGCTGACTCATGATGTGCAAAAAACAAATCATACGAAAATTGATTTTGGAATTATTTATCTTTATAATCCCTTTCCATGAATTGAAAAATTTTCTAAAAATGTATACTTTCATTTTGAACAGTTTCCTAGGCCTATGGTAAAAATATTATATTTAATTAAATTATGGCATTTTATATAATTATTTCATAATATTTTATGTTATAATATTATAATACATTAAAATAAGGAGTAAATATATTAAGGTATTATTTTTTAACGAATTATAACAGACATATAAGGGGTGGTCTAAGCTAAGGAAAAAATGTGTGGGTCAAACCCCTGAAGAGTTCTTCAACTCATTCCATTGTGTAGACGCCAGACGGTCGTCCTCAATGAAGAGGGAGGAGAGGGGAGTAGATGTCGACAGGCCATTATTGGTATGGTGTTATGTGCGGTGGGAACAAGCAACTGCCTCTAGATTAGCTGCGGTACAAAAATTACTTCTGCAGCTTATAAATCTACATCAAATATGGCCACTTTCCGCCCCAACCAGAGCTTCATTACACCAAATATTTTCAATCGGTTTACGTGCAAGTGAAACTCTTGATGGGCCAAAAAAAGTTTAGTTGCAAGGGCAAAAAAAAAAGTGCGCAACGACAATTTGCAGGTGCAAAAAGATGGGCCGTACAGTTCTAACATGTGTGAGCCAAATGAAGCATCCTGCAGCAATTGACTTCGCGCTAGAATCTCGAAGAGGAAGAATATCTAGATGACAAACATGAATCAAGTGTTCAAGGAAAACGTAAATTTTTTAGAAGTTAACCCTGAAATTAATCCTTTGAAATTCAAGCTTCTTAATATTTTTTCGGGATTTTGTTCTTACAGGTTTTCCACAGGCAGGGCCGAAGCCAGGGCCTTGTGGAATGCAGGCCCCTTCTATACCCAAGCACGGCCGAACAAGACCTTGCAAACAAAAGTTTTTGATGTATAACATCTTAGCTCTTGGTATACCGCAAATGGTAGGAGTCATTTCGTGAACGTAACGGAAGTAAGGAACGGAAATGTGTTACGACGGTGCTGCCATCTGTGGCGCATGTCGAGAAAGTTGACAAAGCCAAAGAGTAAATCGATATATTATAAACTATAAAGTATTAAATGTTTAATGAATTAAACAAGAACAAGTATGTCAAAAATCAGGTTCAAGAAGGGTTTAATATATATATTTTTTTTTTGCTTTTATCGGAGTCATTTTATTATATAGTATATAAATTCTCTCTGCAAATCGAATGATTATAGATAGTTGACGTAGCAGCTCCGGCAAGAATTCTAACAGCGGGTGCGGAAACTAAGTGTTATTCTCGTAGAGAAATGTAATTGAAAACACTATTTACATATATTTATTACGCTTGGAATTATTTGAAAGAATTATGTATTATAATTAGTTAGAATTATATTGAAAAAGACTATTTCAGATTTTGAAAACCTAATAATAATTGGAACGCATCAGAGCATATATTTAATTAATTTTTCTATGTGTTTTTGCGTTCTTGAGACATTTAGATTTTCAAGAAGTTATTTTTTTTATAATTCAACAATTGCCAAAACATTGGATGAATTGTTTTTACTATACTAATTTCAACTTCTTTTTTTTTAAAAGTGCATTACATAATTGTGTGAGGTTTTGAATAAACACACATCACAAACCATGCTTTACAGTAAATACAATTCAAAAATCTATCATTTAAAACAATTCATGTGTAAATATATTAATTACCTAATTTAAAGTAAAGTCAATATATTTATATATATATGTGATATTATGAATGGCCACTCATCAACACACAACCATCAACTTTTCTTTGCCCGATTTGTTTTAAAAGTATTTTAAGACAAAGTTGTCACAGTTCAACGGCAAAGGAAACTTTTAGACTGTGGTGTTTTAGTTAAAACCATTGCTACCTGCCTTAATATTGGACAGGACCCCGCTAGAGAGTGCCACATCGTTAACCAAATTTCCTCATATCGTCAATATTTTGCAGTTTGGCCTTCTGTAGCCTTCGCCTCTTAGCCAGAGCCTAATGCTTATTTAAAATCTTTGAATTTATATGTTCTTTTTTAAACTTCGAAATCTACTAATTGTGGAATGCAAAAAGTAAATAATATGTGGACGTCGTAAATCATAAATAAGTACAAATAACAGCAGTTAAAAATATATAGCAGGAAAACATCAATGTGTGAGAAGATGTGCTGTTGAGTGATTTACTGAATGGCACATCCGGTTTTCAAGACTCTGGGGGTTCGATGACCAAGCCTCGATTAGCCAAGAAAGCAACTATGTGGGCATCACGCGAGAATCGGCGTGTGGAGTGTTACGAACAAGTCAAAGACGGGTTCAAAAGCTGACATGAAGGGAATTCTTCAGTGTGGATAAAATCTAGCCAAGCACGTGAAGAAGAAAAAAATCCTGGCTTCAACGATTCGTTTCCAAGGACACGGCCGTCTGCTCTCGTCACTGGACCACGTGAGAGATGGCAGAAGGGAAAAGAGCAAGACTCCAATCACTTTCTCCGTCGTTCAAGCTGGTCGTGTTTGTTTGACGTGTGGCGAGGCTATCCCGGCATCAATCTGAATGAGAACGCTCGTGAGAGACGAGAGGTCTCCCAACCCTCCCAAACCCCCTTCAACCCCCACCCCCCTCAACAAACTCTCACCAGACCCCAACCATCCTCCTTCACGATCCTTCAAGTCAAGCACCAGCCAGCCCCTGCCGCCCTTCAACAGAATAATATTACAGGATTCAGTGCAAGACACGCCCTTGTCCTGCAGGAGTTTACACGCATTCGGGAACGCGTCTCATACTTACAGTGCATTTGGAAAATAAAGAAAAGTTATCGCTACTAATTTTATACATGCAAATGTGTGTTTGCCTGTTTGTCCTTCTTTCACGCAGCAACAGATCTACATAATATTTTGCATATCAAACATAGACATATATCAAACATAGACTACATATAATTATGAAATTCCATCCCTAATGGAGTGAAAAAGGGATAAATTTAGTTTTATAATATGATATCATAGGAGGTAGGCCATGGACAACCGGTCTATGTCTACCACACGGTCATAGAGTAAGGTCTGGCAACTTCCTATCCTTCTCCTTGGCAAAACTCATCCGCTCAGTGAAGCTTACAGCTGCTAGCGAACTAAAGGCGCTAATAACAGTTTGGTTTGGAACGTCGTCAATAAATATTGTGTTGCCTTGAATTTGTAACTCGCTATCGTTTGGTGCGTCCGTCACGTCTTGCCTAGGGGTTACCTGCTTTCCCACAAAACGAAGATGAAGATTGGCGTCGCGGTTTTGCTGATGCGTAGTCTTGATGCGCCGAGAACGTGCAATCAATAAAACTTCGAAATGAAAACTTCCCGTTTTTCAAATGTATGTCCTACAGACTTGAATCTCGGTAGTGATATTCATTATAAATATTATGATGCATTTAGCTCGGGCAACGCCGGGTACTTAAGCTACTATTGTATGAATATACAAAGAGAAAAGTAGCACTAAAATCAATTGGGAACATATAATTTTTAATTTTTATACCTTTATTCGTTGCATCCGAACAATTTCTACGTAATCATACTCATTATATTTATTTTAACAATCTCAATAGATAATTTTTATAATTAAAAAACTTATCTCTCGTTGTACAGCATTGGTAGGAGTAATTACGTGAATAGAACGGAAGTATCACGGAAGGGAAAAGTGTAACCACTGCGCTGCCATCTGTGGTGGATGGCGCAAACCAAAGTTTACACAGACAAAGGGAAACGTTATAGTATTAAAATTAAGTGAATTTGAACAAGATGGGAAGTATTTTTAATAAGAGTTTTGTTGAAAATCAGGTCCAAAGCCAAGGGTTAGTGCTTTCCAAGTCTTTTTCGTTTTTATCAGAGCCATTCCATTACGTAGTGTGAAATTTCGGTATGCAGATGGAATGATTCGATAGTTGAAATACCTACTCCCGTAGCGGATTCAGGCGGTGGGTGTGGAAAATACGAGAGATTCGCGCCCAGTTCGAGAACTTTAAAACGTTTCTCCTGTGCTTCAAAACACGACAATGTCATGGGAGGTTGTGTTAATGTACGGAGGAGACAGAGACGGGGCTATGAAACAGGTTCGAGAGGTTATGGACTACCAGCGTGTAGCATGTAGCATTGTTGCTAATACAAAGCACTAATGAGGGTACTTTCTTGGCACGGAACTTTATCAACACATTTATTTTGAAAACTGAATATTTTGATATAATTTCTGTGGAAAATAATTGAAATATAGTTGGCTAGCGTAGTTTAAAAAAAAATAAAGTATCCTATTTTATTAAATAGAATATTACGTGTGAAATATCACTATCACGGGACAAGTTATATGAAGACATAATTATTTTAAAATAATCGGGGAATTTACATGGAGCAATACTTTGAATATTGTTTGCAAAATTTTTCCAATTGGTTAAAGAATGTTACCTGCAGCGGAAATTTCAAGTTTTATTAATTTTGGCCAAACGAATTCTTGAGCAACAAGGGAATAAATTTTAATGCTTTCGTCGCATTTTTAACTGCCCAAAGATTACCATATCAGTGGAAAAGATTGTGACCCCGACGTTTCGGCATGAATTGTTTGCAGCCATCTTCAAGGATGTTTTACAACTGAAAGCCCGGTATTCTGGCACAGAATTTATGTAGGGACATTCACACAGCCAGGTTGTGATTAGTTCCTTCGGACAGCCATGATTGAAGGAAACTCTGGAAAATCATGATGCCAACGAAACAACTTATGTTTAAAACTATAACTGGTTTATATTTTTTTTTGTGCTGGGCTGTATGTCAGTTATTTTATTTTCGTGAGTGTCTTGGGCTCCGCAGCCCCTCCTCTCGTCCGGTAAGCCTTCTTTTCACCGACGAGAGAGCCAAACTCCCGATCGTACATATTCGGTTGTTTTTTTTGTTCATTGTAAATAAATATAGCGGTGTTGATAAAAGGAAAGACCATAAACAAGGCAACGGTATTTATTTGTACGCCACCATATTTTTCGTTTGCCGTGTGTCCGTGAATGTTTATTTTGGACAACTCATGATAACAAATGGTCAATTAGGTTAGGTTAGCTGCATTATAAATACTTTAAAACATTGTGGAAGTTTGATTTGGTTAGGATAGCTACATTAAAGATAGTGTGAAATCATGTAAACAGTTTCCTAGTGCTGGATATCTACATATTAAAAAGTTATTTGCTAAGCAACCATAAAATTATTTTACAGTATTTCTAATGTAGCTTTACTTACCAAATATAACCAACCATCCACAATGTTTTGAAGAATTTATAATGTAGCTCACCTATCCTAATCGACCGCAAAATTTAATGCCACACCGGTTTATACAATGAGATAGAACGGCGTATGACGTACGAGTAAGCTACATCCCAAATAAATACACCTGTTGTGGTACGGAAAAAAAAAGCGAGCATGAACTTTGGGGTAACTTCGGGTGTGGCTCTCTCGTCTGTGAAATGAAGGCTTCCCCCTCTCGTCCACGCCACTGGAAGGAGAGGCGCGCGCGGGTGTGACCTTTAGGCCGGACGCACACAGACGCGCAGATGTCTCAGTCAGGGCCCAGACTCTGTGACTCCTGTCTGGGAGGGAACACCATGATGCACGGTATGTCAACAGTGCAGCACTGCGACACACTTGTGGACCTCTCGCACAGACACTGCCGCACGCTTTCCTTCATATCTCAGTTGTACGCTACGTGGTTGAGTTTTTAACAGGGGAAAAGGAATCTCAGGCAGAATAATGGTTAGAATTAGTGGGCAAGTACTTAGAAAAAAGAAAAAAACTTGAATAATGCTATGAACATTTACAAATTCCTCTTGACCCAGACGGAAAAAGTTCACAAACCGTTCACTGGAAAAACCATACAATAATTAATTCAAATCACGCGTAACTTTTTATTTTTATTTTTCGTACTCTTACTTTCTAACAACTTTACTTTCCATGACTTCTGACAAAGCAATATATATTTTTTTAACTCTGCGTCCGTATCTGGCATTATTGAAATGAAGGTAGTCAGCCAACCTGCCGGTAATGGTATCTAGTAAGAAGGTTCCTCTTTTTTTTTATTGCACCACGAAGTGCAACACAGTAGAAGGCAAGGTCTTCGTCAGCTGCCTCACAAAACCTGTTTCCAATATACACGGACATCTGTGCTACACAGTCCCTGTCCTGCTCTGCTCTGCCCACACTGCGCCACTCTGCTCAAGGCGCACCTGGCTTTAGTGATTACTGTTCCTTCTCAGGCAGCCTTTTGGAAACCCAAGAGTGACATTGAGGTTTTTTTAAAACATTAGCGACGAAAAGGAAAAGAAAAATAGTGCATGTAAATCAGTTCACGTGATAAAAGTGAAACTTCTTTGGCAATTTAAACATCAGCTCGTAAGTATGTCGTAAAGGGTAAAACGGCACACACACATATACATATATATAATAGAGCAAGAAGATAATTTTCTCAAAAAAGTTCGTGTTACTGTTTCTTCAAACAATTATGCCATTTGGAACAAACCAAATTTCTAAACGAAATATGAAATTCATAACAGGTAACCCTATCTATGCGGGTAACGAAGGGACTGTCTGAACAGCGCTCTGCGTTGGTATCAATATAAAATTAAAGGCGTTCACGGCTGACTAATAGGATATACTTATATATATATATATATATATATATATATATATATATATATATATATTCTGAAACAAGCACTGCGCACAATTCTGTCTTAATCTTTTGTTCATCTCTCTCTCTTGGTTCTATTTTTTTTTTGCGGGGATGAATCATCGCACAAAGAGAAGAACGAAAACGTGCCCAGAAACGTATACGTATAGCATATTGCTCTCTTTATATCTCTTTGGCCGTGTACTGATTCTCTGTCCTTTTTCCGTCAGGAAAGTTTCAAAACAAAGTTTTTTTTACGAAAACGTTGCATTTTAATTCAGCCTTGAAATTTTACTCTCGTCACGCACAAAGAAGTTTTGCTTCAAAAATTTGCACACAATGCAGCATCGTGATCTGGAGAATACTAACTCATTCGTCTCTCATATAGGGGTTTTAGTTCATTTGGCCAGTCGTAGTGGTTGGCAGCAATCCGCGCCGCATCTTCAAGACCACAAGCTTCCCCCAATCTAGACTAGAAACTGTACTACATGCGAAGTCTAGACGTCAACAGCTGCGTGTACAATGTAAGACATTACAGTATAATTACTGACATTTCAAACGATAAATCATCTCATATAAAGGTATATTTCATCTTAGTTCTGGACTACTGGACTGTAAATTACGAATATCTTAGGATAATTATTTGTAACAAGTGGTTTTTGTGATTTTCAAGTGAATTACTTTAACAGTGTATAGAAGAGTATTTAGTTGATAGTTGATTAATGAGTTGATAGTCTATGGACACCGCAAAGGAGGTCAGAATAGTGTGAATGTATGTCTTTATAGTGATTTACAAGTAGTCTGGAAATTTTCGGACGACTTATGAAAATCATTAATGTCAACATGGCAAAAAATAGTTGAAAATAACATTTCACAAATAATTTTTTTTCATACGACTGGTTCTACTTTTTACTGCTTTAACGACTCAACACGATTTTTTTTTCGTGAAAAAATCTGATCGTTCATTAAACTGCAATAAAGTTTAACCGCTCAAAAAATTGTTCCTTTATAATTAGAGGGTGTATGCGAAGGAAGCCACTGGCCCATTTGGCTGGGCCATTAAGGACATGCTTTAATTTCCCGCACTGGCTAACTGTGATTGGTATACTGACAACATACATGTGTCTGAAATAAACCCAGACGACCACGGAACACATACAATGCTAGAACATTTTAACACATCACTGGTTTGAAAATCTATACCTGGACCTTATATTTACGATGGTCCAAAAGTGTTCGTTGTCTGGAAGCAAACTGCGTTTAAGTTGCACGTCCCGTCGACAAGAAGGTGACAAAGAGTGACGGAAAAATTGGTTGTCTGTAAAGTGGGTTTACGGACGATAGTTTAACGTGTCAACGTCATAACAAAACATTGATGAAATGATTGCATACTTTTATGAATAAAATTGAATCATATTTATTTTAATAATAAAAGAATAAATACTTTAAATTATACTAGTAATCAGATTTTTAAAATGCAAGAATAATTAACCTTTATTGCTGAAATTGTTGTTGTAATAAGCGATGAAAACCACATTAACTTTTCACTTCACTTTATAAACAGTCGAGTGGAAGAGAGATAGATGCGGCGCAAGCGTACAATGTGCGTAACGGGACACAGCGTAACGGAACAATGTGCGTAATGGGACACAGCGTAAAGGAACAATGTGCGTAACGGGACACTTTTTCGTGCGTGCAGCCGGCGTTCATCGATTTATTAGACGTTGTCACGTCAAAATTACAAATATTTGTAAATTTTTCTTACATGAAAATAACTATATCACTTCAAAATAGTGTTTGCAGTAATACTGGGTTACGATTCTTACCAAGACAGTTATGATTTGTGTTCTCCCAGTACCTCCAATAGTTAAAATTATTTGAAAAACCGTTGCCTGAATAGCGTTATAGTATTAACTGCTAATTAGTAAGCAGTGTAACACAAATTAATAAATTATTGAATATTCGATTATATTTTACATGATTTAAAATAATTATGCTTAAAACAAACATTAATGAAAATATAAAATATATGCGCCAATTTTCGTAATAAATAGTTAGTATGTATTATCTAAAAAAAAATGTTTTTCATGTATGCAAAAATAACCATATACATGTGTTGTACAAAGTTATAATATCTTTCTTGTAATATGACCAACTATTTCTTGGCAAGTGGTTTCCAAAGTGACTTTTTTTTTCTGTGTGGAGTGTGGTTCGGGTTCATCGTGAAACTCGCCTGTGGTGACTCACTGGGAGCACAGGACGAAGCTACACCCTGGCACGACATATTCTCGGTCCTCTGTAGTACGAGACCTGAGCCTCCGTCACGTGACACCGCTCTACACACTTCTATATGTCCCAGGCAGTTCACGGGTATCTCCATGAATACTACATTATTAAAGATTCCGCCTGGAAACCATTTACAATACTGTGTAAAAGTTTTCATACCTTGAAACGTCAGTGAAAATATCCGTTTCAGCCCTTTTCACTGTCCAAAAAAATACACTTTATGATCGAAAACATGGAACAAAATTTTACTGTTTGCAAATAGCACGTGAACACCCTGTTTGGTGGCTTAGCCAGGCGGTCTGACCGGTCAGGGGTGTATCTAGTGAGACGGGGTGATAGATGCGACGCTTGCTAGTGCTTCTAGCGCGGTGCCGCCTTCTGAACTGGCGCGCAGTCTTCTCGTCGTGCAGACTTGAGCGGTGACCGTAACATTATATGGCATAGAATGAAGGTGAAGCTGTAATTCAAGTCCCTTGAGTGCTTTCAAGAATATCACCGGTAGTTTTGCGCCCAAAAGTCCCCTAAAGTCCCATTCTTCCCACGCTTTGGTTAACAAGTCCGGAGTAATGGAGGCCCTACCATCTTCAATTCTGTGTCTCAACTCTGGCAAACCAATTGGCAGCAGGCGGAACGTAAACACGATCTATTATAAAGCAACATAGGAAATAATCACATGGCGATATGTCAGGTGAACGTGGAGGCCAGCGAAAAAAAGAGCTCTGACATCTCTACCATTACGACCAATCCAACGGTCAGGGACTACGACGTTCAACCACTCTCGTACAAAGAGATTGCAATCGAGAGGGGCTCCATACTGTTGCCAAATAAAGTTATCAGGTTCACCCTCCAGAAATTACGCTCAGGAATCTCTATTTGGAGTAGGTGGCGCTGCAAGAGTGGAAATAACAAAGCAGTACTCATGCACGCGATTATCTAAAACTGTTAGGGTTACTGTTATTTTGACTTTGAAATTTAAATCTGAAAAAAATTATTTTATGGACTTTTGTACTTTGAAAAGATGATTTGTGAGTTCATATACAAATAATGTAAACCCATTTTATAGTCATAAATTCACGGTGATATATTTAAATTTACGAAGATACCTAAATAATTTGTAACAAGAGTTATCTGTAAATTGAAGGTGAAAATTTTAACAGTGTAGCCAGGAACGATAGTCTGGGTACTTCTTGCTAGAGCAAGCAGTGGATTGGACCTTGGGAATACGTGCGCGGTTACACATCACCATTTATAGCTTTAATAATGAACAAAATATAAAAGAACGTTTATAATCCGGTTATGGCAGGAGAATTATTGGTGGTCCTTGGTGCGCCGTATTTGGTGATGGAGTGTTACTTTGCAGTTATTTACGATGCGGTTACATCACCGGCCTGGAATAAAAATTTATCGTCTCAACTACAATTTTTTTTTACGTATCAACAAGAAATGTATACAACTGTTACACTATCATTTACAAAAATCAGATATTTTGTTAGCGAATTGTGTTGCGAACCTTCGTAAAAAAATTGAACTTTGCAGTAGCAACTTTTTTTAATAAAAAAAAGTAGCCTGATAGTTAATCCTTATCGTCGTTATCTTCTTGTACGGACGTGTAATCGTGATTTATTTGAATTATCTTCTGCGCTTGGCTCTGATTCATTGACTCCCATATGCACTCAATAAAACGACTTAACCCGGACCATTTATCAGATGAAATAAATGAAGTATATGTTATTACAACTCCGTTTCCCTGATGAAAAAGAAAGCCAAATCTAATTGTATTAAAACCACCCGTACGAAAGATTAAATGTAATAAACGAAACATAGGGTAGATGCGGCTGAATACCGAGTACTCACAGCGCTGCACATTTCATAGAGCTCATAATTGAATCAGTGACCTTTTTTTCGCAACTCCCTGCGCAGTTAATGCTGCGATTCAAGCACTTATTTTAGCCTGGCGAACACCACAAAATAAGGATATGTAAAATGTTTTTATTAAATTATTTTACAAACAAATTTTCTTTACAAACACATAATCTGATGAATTCAAAATGGTTTTAAAAATTTTTTTCTCATTTTCTCTCTCTCACTATATATATATATATATATATATATATATATATATATATATATATATTATATCTTTGATAATTAATAAAATGTATGAACTTGTCAATGTTCAGTTATAGATTGTTTGATTTAATAAAATGATAGGCATTAATATTTTAATATCTCAACTACTTTTTTAAAAAATCACTAATTTCAATAATGTATAAAATTAAACTTCTCTCAACATCCACAAAGAAGTATCGTTTTTAGTGAGTTCATTGATTTCTTTGGTGTATATTGTGTCATACAACAAGCAAATATCTGAAAAAATTGATTATATTATAATTTAAACAGCTTTCATGTTTATTTCTTAATACAGAGAAAATGTTTAACTGTCACTTGCTTAAAATATCGAGCTAAAAATTTATAGCAATTTTATAGTATTTGGTTTTATATTTTCTTACTGGCAGTATTCTTTCATAACATTATTATTTAAATATTGGTATATTGCATAAGTAAATAATTTTATATTATTGCTTACAATCATTATTTAAAAAACAGAAGTTGATTGATATTTCATTCAAACAATACTATATCAGAAAAGTTATTTTTATTGAGGTTAATATAATATCACATATATTATTTGCTCTCACAAGTACTGCATTCTCCAAATTTATGATCAACGTACTCTTCTTTGATTCTTCTTATTTTCTTATGTTTTATGCGTTATTTACAGTGCATCAAACTATAGATTTGCCACATCGTAATTATAATCCAAACAATGAAACTCGTTTATGCAAAAGCCGCTTGAACTTTAATTTATTTCTCGTTTCCAATGTCCTGAAAAACTAATCATTTCATCTAAAAGTCTTATGGATAAAGATTTACCTTGGCAATGATTATTTGTGTAAAATGGCTCAGAACTAGCTCAAAATGACATACTCAGTTTCAGCAATTCCATGGTGGTGGGGGGATCGGCCCAATGTGGCCTTTCTGTTTTATCAACTGAGAAAAATTAAAACAGAAAGTATTAGATTTATACGACTTTAGGAACCAAAAATTGGTATCAGAAACAGCATACCCTATACAGAACATTATAAACCTCAGTTCATTTAGAAAAAGTAAGTTAAAAACAGGTATTCACGTCTAATGATCTATGTGCTTCCCTAGACTGTCAGACGCCTTTGATGTTGGATCTGAGCAACTAGTTTATGGAAAATAATGAAGTAAGTATTTACTTTATATGGATGATCAATGGCTTCTTGCACAGGCAGGAAAAACATAGGTAAATCTTCTCAGGTTAATCAAATAAAGAAATACGTACTCAACTTTTCCTCAAGTTACGACCGCGCAATGGAATGGATAATGTTGAATTGAACAAAGCTCTGAAATCATCGCAAATCTGTTCGAGGTCGTAGTAGGATTTCTTTAAAGTAATTGCGATAACCCCTTAATTTCCCATACATTTTAGTTGTGCCGAACCTTGTGAAACCACCGCCTAAGTTTGGCGGTAAAAACCGACTCGCCTGTTTGTATTTTTTTTTTTTTTGTTGATCGTGGATTCTTAAACTTTTTAGAGATTTATTCTGCTATTAAGTTTGCAATATTTATTTATAATGAAAAGTCATTTACAACATTTTCTTTAAACTGTAATGGAATTACAGACCACACACCATGAAAACACTATACATACAACTTCTTTTTGGGATACTTTCGATATCGTATCATGAGTCAAATGCATATTTTCTGATTCCATTTTCACAAAATAGTAAGGCAAAAATTAATATTTCAAAATGCGACACTTGCTTTACGTGTAAATATAGCTTTGCGTCACTGTTTTAAACCTTTAATATATTTCGATTCCGGATAAACTTAAACCCGAAATTGGGCAAGAAGAAGACGTGGCTGACGTTTCTGGGAGCTGGTGTTTTCATCGAGGTGCTCCTGCGTTCCTTGCTAATACATTCCTCCACAGTACCGTCCCACTATTAAACTTTTAAAACCACCTGCGATGAACTTAATGTCGGAGAGACACCCACCCATTAGTTCATTTAAGAGAAATTCAGGTGGTATTTCGGAAAGTGGTTTGTGCTGCTGTTTTTTTATTTACTTTTTTTTATTTCTATGGTTGGTACGGTCGTATTTTAATCAAATAACGGGACATTCGTTGTCGGAAAGCCGCATTCTTATTAATCTGTAAAAACTGAAAGTCTCGCAAACACCCACCCATTCTCTGTAACAGATGCATGCGTATCTGAACATTTTCAGGAACTCTTTAACCATAAGCATATTAAGTCATTGCAACGTAATATCCTCATGTTTGACAATTCTCAAAATAAGTACCAGTGGCACTCATTTTCCAACTGTCACTTGTAAAGCATTAGGCCTACTTCATGTTTACAGGGAAAAAAAATTCGTCTGTACCTACTTAAAAAAAAATTATTTGGAAACCAGTTGCAAAGAAATTGTTTCAATAATACTACAATAAATATACTTTAACTTTTTACAACACATGACATTTTTAAATCTATAATGTATGAAATATTTTTTTTCGAGAAAATAATTAGTAAATCTTACAAAAATTGGCACAAAATTTTATATTTAATTCGATGTTTCATTCAATCGATATTATTTTTCAACAATGGAAAAGATATTGGAATATGCAGTGATTGGACATAATTTTGTTTCATTATACTTATTAATGAGCGTAGTTAATACTGAAAGCTATTCAGGGAACCGTTTACAAATATCTTTAACTATTGGAGGTACTGGGACAACACAAAGAAAAAAGCCTGGGTATGAATTCGGACCAGTATTACTGCGAAAACTATTTTGTAGTGATAGAGTTGTTTTTATGTAAATGTAGAAATTTATGAATATGTAATACTACATAAATGTTTCTGCTCCATTTACAACAAAATATTTAGTGTGTGTGTTCGCTAACACTGACAACAACATAAAGTTATTTACAGAAAACCTAGACAGAACCACAATGGTGTAAGTGTAGACAAATGGGGCCTACTTTTTAGAACTGAAAATTTGAGGAAAGTATCAATACACCAATATTGGCATTACCATGAACCCATTGACCTATTGGTATGAGTCAGGCAAAGGGATACTGTTAAAGATGTTGTCAAAACTAAAACGTCGTCACCATGATTAAACTTCCCGAAGTGTACCTAAACTCTGATAAATATATTTCAGCAACCATTAACACGTTAAGTCTATGAAATACACGAAATGATGTCAACCTAACTAAACATCTGGGCGGCTATAGACCGTCTCACGCTTAGATAGCAGTACACGGTACGGTACGCGCTGTTGGAAAATATCTAACACGTAACGAATAAGTTGAAGAGGATGTACTCCTTTTTAATTCTGAGTGCACGAGAAGCATATTAAGAATTTATTTTAGTAATTTATATAGTTTCAGGCTTTTACCTACTATCACGCTCAAAAATCTGAATTAAAGGGATTTTTTAAACATTCAAACAAGAAAAAAAATTCACACAAATTCTTTGATTCGATTTCATAGGAAATTTGAAATGAATACTTGATAAATAAATAAAAACAATTTCTAACACGTTCAATTTTAATTACTTGTTATGTTTGGCAAAAACTAGCGCAGAATAAAGGAGAATGATTATGACAGTCGGCGTGTGTTATAAAGAGACAGAAAGCGCCTATTTACTTCAACAGTGCCATCTAAGCGTGGGACCCTCTATAGTTACACGATTTTTTGCCCAGTCACTGAACGTCGTAGGTGGCATTCGCAAGCGCCAGGTGGTGGACTGGCTGTGACTAAAACATCGATTGATGTTCACCTCTGCAGTCTCCTGCGACGATAGAGGCACCGAAACGGAACTGCCACCTCCAAGAGATGGCGCGGACAGTTGAAGAGTACCAAAGCGCGAAAACATTCTTTCAACCCCAGTTCCACGAGAAGGGTGGTCTCATTTTTTAACACGGGCTTAAGAAGTCCTGGGACAGCCCAAAAATCGCTCTCTACTCCTACGGGTTGACATTTTTTTTTGTGGTTTTAAAAATATTCCTTTCGAAAATGATGTTGCCAAGTTATAGTTTGTAATGCTACAAGAAATATATTGTAAATTTTTGCCACACGTTACTATATTTACTAATATTTCTTGTCGGCTTGTCGCGTTTAGGAAAATTGGCATATAGTTTTAAAATTTGATTTATGTTTTATATAAGCTTATTTCTTTAAAAACACGGAAGAGATAATCGAATATTCAACAACTATACTTGTTGTTAAAGTGTGCAGTTAATACTGTAAAGCAAATCAGGAAATTGGTTATAAATTTTTTTAACCAATGTAGGTACTGGCACAACACAAATCATAAATGCCCGGGAAAAACTCCAAACTCAGTATTACTGCAAACTTTTTTTTTGGTAGCAAAATGTACAAATTTATACAGACCTGTAACTAAACGGTTTTTTTTTTCAGTACCATTTTACAAAAAAAAATTACAGTGTATACGTGGCACTTGGGTCGTTGTCGCGCGCCGCTGTCCGCGGTCGTGGAGGCGACTGGAAGATGGATGCTGCGCAGCGGTCCGGCTGGACCCGCCGCGGTGAAATCCCCCCTCCTCACCTGATGGTGCCTCCCCCCCCCCCCCTCGGCGTCACGCCCACACGAGCTGTTCGCGCCCGCCGCGCGACAGTGCTGCTCCGGTGCGTGTTTGGAGAAGCTCTTCTGGAGAGGCTATAACCCTGCCATCTCGCTACTCACGTGCATACACGGCGAGTCTGGACTACTATACTCTCTGCCAAGAAATAGCTTGTCACACTACAAGAAAGATATCGTAACACATGGCTATTTTTTTTTTGCATATATCAAAATTTCTGCATAATATTATCTTTTATTGTTTCATTCACGTATGATTTTTTTAAACCATGAAAAATATGAACGAACATTCAATAATTTGACTTTATATATTTTTATTATGATAATTATGTGCGTAGTTAATCCTGGAAAGCTGTTCAGGGAACGCTTTGCAGATAATTTTTAAATATTAGAGGCGCTGGGACAACACAAATGCAGATGCGCGGGTAAGAATCCAAACCCAGTATAACTGCGAACACAATTTTTTTTTTTAGCGATGCATTTGGTTTCGTGTAAATGTACAAATTTGCAAACATTTGTAATTTTACAAAAAAAATTACAGTGCTGGTTCCTCGCGACAAAAATAAAACGATTGAAAACCCATTAAACGACATATGGTTTAAAGTGATAGTGCTTTCCATTCCTGGTAGACGTCTTTGACGTTTGTGCCGAAGAAAAATTTAAGTTTAAGTAATAGGGAAAGTAATTTTAATGGTACACTGAGCGTCTGAATTTGGTTTATTTGAATTAAGTTCTACAATTGCCACAAATTTTATCGCTGGCGCAAAATTATTTCATTCAAATAACTGGGAATTTTAACACGTCACAAAAGTACGGGGAAAATATCGGTGTTACCTCTATTATTTCAATGAAACACTTTCGCGACAGAAAATAACTTCGCTGTGTTTGTAGAGCTTCATTCAGTTAAACATAATCCAGACGCTTAGCGTTTTATCTCAAACACCCTATTATTTACAGTAAAAAAATGGTTCATATTTTTAGATACACTGCACATAGTAAAGTTATTAACATCCAAATATTCATTTTTTTTCTAATGTTTTGTACATGTTTGAATCATTGCATGGGTTTTTATAAATTTATTTAAAGAATTCTTATTTGGTTCTTATTTGCCTAAAAAAAGTATAAAATGATTATGGAATATTTTATTTGTATCTCATATTGGTTTAAGTTACTTAAATTTTTTGTAATATTATATTTGAAGTCATTTTTTGTGATAATATACTTACTATAGTATAACTATAAACATTTGTAGATAAATCTTAAACCAAAATTTAGGAATGTATTTATCTACGCGTCGTCATGCTAATAACGAGAACAATCATTTAAAATTGAAATTACATACAAAAAGAAAGGACCCAATTATATATATATTATTGTGAAAACATTGCGACGAAAAAAAATAATTCAAACAGTTTTACATTTTTCTTACATGAAACTTTTTTTAAGTTGTTCTCCAATACCCACCTCATTTTCATTTGTAAAGCCTTTTTTTTCTTTCCAAAACCTGCGCCAAGAGCCATTTACGTTACCATCGGTATCTTCGTGACCCACTCACTTTCTTTACTCTGAGATGACGTCATCGCTCAACGCTTCCGGCTGTAAAGAAGTTTCACTTTAAAAACAATGTATAATCTAATTCCACTTCTAATATTCGGAGTTATTGTGTTAATTCGGACATCTGCCAGAAATCGATAGGAACGACAGCTGCATCGTACAAGGCATCCAGTCCCCTCCAGAACGGGACAGTGAGCTGCAAGACAGACTGTTCATCGTCCAGCATGGTGTTCCTTTTTTTTTTTATCTCGCTACCGTTTTAATCCTTACGTTATAATTACGAGTCAAGGTTACAATTCCAAAGAAGTTGCACTTCTATCAATTGTACTGAGTTACACGAGTTTTGAATTTTTATTGTTGTTACTATTATTTAAGGGAAATAATTTATAAAGAAACTTATTTAGAAAACTTAAATAATTTATAAATAAATAAACCAGTTTTAATGTTTCTAGTTTCTTTTTACAGTTTTAATTTTTGCGCTAATTATTTTATGTTAACATTAATAAACTATTATAAGAAACAATAAAAGATAAAAAAATATTTTGTACATATTAAGATAAATATTCAAATATCTTCATGTCAGGATACACGAACAATAAATAGTAGAGGAAATAAAGTTGGCAGATCGGCAAAAACCTTTGGAACGGATAAAAACCCCGGAGAGACAAAATAATTGGTCAGAACTGCAAAAGGCAGTAAACACCGACATAAATGTAGACGATTTTTTTTAACGCCTTAACAGTCAGTGGCCGAGTGCAAATGCATCTATAAACGTCTCGACGCAGTTACTATTCCACTTGAATGGAGCGTGCAGTCGTAAATAAAGCGTTCATTTCATTCTGTAATGAGAAAGGTGAAAAAAACACAATGACTTGAAAAAAAGATGAAGTGCAGCAAGTAAGAAGAGTTTAATTAGCAAAACACTAAAAGCTCTTCGTCTCGGTATTTACAGGCAAAGAAAAAAGAAACAGGAAATTCAAAATAAAATTAAAAGATTGATGTGCTCTTTAGCAGTAAATAGTAGAGGTATGTACAATAAGCTTGCCCAGCTTTATGTGTACGCCTAGAAAATACCCTACCTTCTTCCATCTGGTGACAATACTATCGCTGGTGTGACTAGTACAGTCAGGTGGTGATATGATTCCTTGGTGATTTACAGTGACCTGGCGATGGGGGATCGACAGCTATTCGACGATACGTACACACAGTGCATACGGCCACAAGACGCATTGGCCCGAACTTTACTTCGGCCTTTTTTTATCCCGGACTAAATGCCTTCGAAATAGATGGCCCAACCTTAATAATTCGACTATATTATTTTGATTAAATAAACTGTTTGTTCCTTTCGTCACCGGAAATGCTCTCACCATGTGTTTTTGGCAAGAGTTAAAAATCTTAAGTGTGTTTTAAAATTGCTATGGAACATAGATGTATTGTCATCACTGAACGGCGATGAACACTCTTTACTGAATATTGACAGATCGGTAAAAACTTTTGAAATGAATAAAAACACCGGAGAGACAAAATAATTGATCAGAACTGTAAAAGACTGTAAAAACCGACATAAATGAAGACGATTTTTTTTTGACGTAACAACGTCTAATAAATCGATGAACGCCGGCTGCACGCACGAAAAAGTGTCCCGTTGCGCTGTGTCCCGTTACGCTCATTGTACGCTTGTGCCGCATCTATCTCTCTTCCACTCGATTGGAACAACCATCGATTTGACTTTTTCGAGGCACATTAAACTTGAAACACTCCCATTCGTTTCCTACTTTTCCTATCATCGTCCTATCCTTAACAGAATAACACAGATTGGAAGAAGTTAAATAGCCAACATGTATAAAAGTTATAGTTAAAATAATCTCTTCGTTAAAGTAATAAACATATTTGAATTAATGAGTGCAAATAAAAGTAAATTTATCAATTAATTTGTAGATTTCATTTCACTCCTTCTCTGTATCCGTACAAAATAGTGATAATTCAATAAAAATGATTCAATTTTATTCATAAAACTATGCAATCATTTCATCAATGTTTTGTTATGACGTTGTCACTTTAATCTTTCGTCCGTAAACCGACTTTATAGACAACCAATTTTTGAAGTATTTTCCTGTATAATATTATATTCTTGTGTGTCAATTATATATATATATATATATATATATATATATATATATATATATACACACACACATGGGAGCCTCAGATTGTGGTATGTGAGCCTCAGATTGCAGTTTTTTTTAATTTCAGTGCTTAGTGTCATAAAAAATAACTTTACCATCGATTCTTTTTCATTGTACGCGTATTTCGACTAAGAAGGGTGCCGCGACAAAATACTAAACCTGTAAGTGTGCCGTGAACTGGAAACATTTGAGAACCCCTGTCCTAGGGAATACAGAAGACCCACTGCTAAGAAGATTTTATCAAATAAAATTTTAAATAAATTAAAGTTAATATTAAAGAAACCCCTAGATGATGAATATAAACGTCACTTGAATTGAAGGTTTCGATTTATTTTTATTTCAATATAGCTTTAATAGACCCCGTCAAATGTATTTCTTCCTAATATAAGTGACTTTTTTATTTCTGTTTTACATACATATTTGATATTTTTGTTTTATTTTTTTTTTCCTTCCTATGAAATTTTTGTATGTATTGTTTTAACCCGTTATTTATTCTTCGCAGATGCGTTGTGGTCTAGTTGTTAGAACACTCACCTCCCACCAAGTCAAATACGCGACGGTTAGATCCCCGGCGTAATCATAACTCGATTTTTCGCAAGTTGGAAACGTAATGGACGTTGCCGTGACATTTTGGTTTTCTCGGGGTACTCCCGTTTCCCTCACCAATTAATTTGTTCGCTGCTCCACACCCCAACTCATCTCACCTCACACTCTCCAGGCTGGCCGGCAACGACAGGTCTGTCCATCGGGTGGGGCAGCCGGCTCTTATGTGTGTCAGCCCCATTCCATCCATGCCGACCCTGCCTCAGGCGGGAAAATACATGTCAGTTTTCCATTTTCTTTAATCATTCTCTGCACACAATATATTTTGGTTTCGTTAAAAAATTTAATTGACTGAATTTCCCATTATTCAGAATATTCTCGAAACAAATTGTTTAATGATGATTAGGTATCGCCATCATGCAATTTGTAATATTTTTTCCCTCTTGCAATAAAGCTTCCTTGATTATTTGTGACGTGACAACGTCTAATAAATCGATGAACGCCGGCTGCACGCACGAAAAAGTGTCACGTTACGCTCATTGTTCCGTTACGCTGTGTCCCGTTACGCTCATTGTACGCTTGCGCCGCATCTATCTCTCTTCTACTTGATTGTTTATAAAATGAAGTGAAAAGTTAATGTTGTTTTCATTGCTTATTACAACAACAATTTCGGCAATAAAGTTTAATTATTCTTGCATTTTAAACATCTGATTACTAGTATAATTTCAAGTATTTATTCTTGTGTTATTAAAATAAAAATGATTCAATTTTATTCATAAAAGTATGCAATCATTTCATCAATGTTTTGTTATAACGTTGTCACGTTAAACTATCATCCATTAAACCGACTTTACAGACAACCAATTTTTTTTTTGTTTTGACATGGAATAGGACTTAGCTTCGGCCACTTGTTGAAGTCAACACTCGTGAACTGGTGTGGTTGTCATGGTAGTTGTAGTCGCACTCGTGAAATAATAAGTTATTTCCTTACAGCACTTATTGACTGGACACTGTTAGTATATATGTGGTGTCAAGAAGGTACAGTATGTATGAGAAATATGATTCACGCCTTGACATTCCAAAAATTGAAGCAAATTAGTTCAAAATTAGGAATGTAGCAAAAATATGGAAGAATCCAAGAGGGCGGGTGCCTTATCCCTCTTAAAAGCGTCAGTAACTGTTCCATGAAAGAACCGTTATTCTAGAGGTTCGTTGAAACTGCAGTGATTTTGTCCGATAGATGTACCGATCTATGATCTGCTCCGTCAGTTGCACCCGTCAGTTTCCCTTCAATAAAAAATCTCCTTCAGTGTCCGTCAGTCGTTAGATATTCGTACCAGTCACCTTTTACACGATAAATAGTTTGTTTCAATGAGCATCATTATTGACCGTCCAGGTATCCCTTTAGCGATTTTCCAGAGACTCCTCCCACAGTGAGCACAAATTCAGACTCTGCAGGGATTGCGTGAATAACTACCCCGGAATAGGTTTTCCATATCTCAATACTGTCGGAATGTCCCGCTGGTACAGAAAAAAAATCTGTACTTTTACAACAGATTTCACATGAAATAGTCTGTAATACCTCAAAAACAAATTATTACTGAGTACAAAAACTGGCCATTCTAATTTTCGCATATATGAAATACGTTTTTCGAGATAATACTGAGTATTTATTACAAACATTTGCACACAATTTAATATTTTAATTGATGTTGGAATTTATTCAAAGCATATATATTTTTTTAAATCACGGAAAAGTCTTTAGCGTTCCAGGACTGCACGAGTTCTGACAGGCTACACAACTACGAGAAAGTCGAAATGCTACTCGCCGAGAAGGGATACGGCTAGAGCTGAAGGAAAATTTTTTACCCCAAATGTCCGGCAACAGGGTGGTTTCCGAAGAAAACCTGCCCGTTAAGGTTTCTATTTCAGCAAGAGATTACTAACGCTACATATTGGAATTTTTTTCTGAGAACGCGGGTATGGATTTTTAATAATTATTTAAATGATATTCCCCAAAAAAATTTCAACATAAAAAATGCAAAATTGTATTGTATTGTATTGGTATCTCAATTCTGCTTTAAGGTTTGAAAAATAAAGATGGAAGTGGTATTTTTTAATTTCTAGAGACAATATATATATTTTTTTTAATTAAAGTTTAAAAAATTTCATCAACAAGTACCTAAATTCTGCTTTAGAGAATTGGAAGAGGATATGAAAGTGGTTTTTCTACATTCCTTTCCTTAAAGTACCATGTAGACAGCAAATTTCCGCTTATTTTAAATATTAAAATGTTTAAATTTCAAGATTTATTTTGCACATGTATACGCTTCGTATGTCCTCCAAAGTTCACGAAAGCGAATACATACAGGTTAATGCTGCCACACGTGGTGGGATGTCAGACGACTTCACCTCGTGGGCGCATGAACATTATAGAGTTCATGCCTGAGCTATTCGCTCTGTTATGGTTGCTGCTTGACGACAACCCTATGAACCAATCACAAACGAAAACAGGATTGATGCCCACGCGTTTTTCTTTAATACCTACCAAACACTTTCAGGTTTGTTGGAAGATTAAACGTACATCAAATCTAGCCATTTAGAGATTTACTGGTTATTCCCGTTTCCTATACAAAAACCGTTGCCTGCTGCAAAGCGACATCACAACGCCCAGTCCTTAACACAGGAAGGAAACTGTATAGAGGTGGAAAATTCCTCATTGAGTACCGTGAATCTAAAACATGCTTCTTTCTCTGTACAGCTGTACAACTCATGCGCCATATGAGACTCTATCAAAGCGATTAAAATATAAAACATTTAAAGCGGTTCAATAAAAACAAAATTAAAATAAATTAGTTTAATTTATAAACATATAATAATAAATTATAAATATAGGGGTTTGACTCCTTAATGAGGTCCAAAAAGAAGAAAAAATAGGCATGCTACATATTTCACCAACTGTAAGGCATTCTAAGCACTATTTTTTGTCGTACACCCACTACTATACATACCATCACCACAATTTTGTTCGCTATCCTTTGGCCTAATATTATTGATTTGTCTAAATATTATTTTTAGATCCGAAAATTGAATGTTACTACTGTAAATAATTGAAACTAAAGTTTACACGCAAAAAAAAACCCTTCAATTTTAAAATCAACTAGGCCTATGTCTACGAAACTATTTTTCAATTAGTCGTTAATTCATGCAGCCACAAAATGTACACTGTAAAAACCTTTAAAAAATTAAGTTTATATTAGGGATTTAAATGGGTCTTTCCAATTGTTCCCACATTTTTCTTCTTTTCGAAAACTTTCGAAATAAAAAAAAATACTTTAACAATCGGACCTGGAATCAAACTTTAAGCGGTCGATATCATTGTGGGATTAGTGGATAATACAAGCATATATAAACTCGATTTAAGTATGAAGTAAATCATAAATTCATTTGGGACCCATTATGTAAATTCAGGTGCTAACGATCTCAAGATCTTAAGTGACCAAGAACAGAAGTGTAACCAAAATTATGGAATTTAATTGATCTTATTTTGATGACATGTTTTAAAACTTCCTTTCAAGAAATTGCAAAACATCTACGAATACACAGAAATTACTCTAATTTAATCTGAGTGAATAACTCTAAACCACATTTTTTTTTAGTTGTTGAAATAAAGATAAGATAAATACTGTTAAATTTCGTATGGAACTGCTCATACAATGTTCGTTATCATAATGTTTATCGTAAGCACACTAGCTTGTCCTGTTAGACAACTCACCGAGCAAAAAACGAAAGCCAACTGCATACGTAAATACGTATTTCTTTAGAGGCAGAGCAAACGTGGAGGATGTGAATAGCAGTGGGTGACAAATGGACGCGATATATAATAACGTTAATATTACATACGCAAGGCACGTTTGGCTTTTCCTGTGGTGCTCCGCCCCAGAGGACGAAATATATTGCGCGGAGAGTTCATTTTTGTTTCTTTAGTGTGGCGGCGCGCGTGAGAAATGAGTTGGTCCGATATGCCGGCTGCAACAGCCCAAGCTAGAGACGCAGTGACTACATTCCGTGACCAGATTGGTTTGGTGTTTTCCTGCAATCACAGCAGCGCGACGCGTGATGTGGATGCGATGTGACAGAAACATTTCGCATGCTTGTGGACACGCAGTTTTTACCTACGCGACGAACACAAACTAATTTATTTTTAATGTATTTTTTGATATTAAATACGCATTGGACATACGACACACAAGCAACCTTATAGGTGATTTTACATGAACATATTTGAGAAATTGTTTTTATTTTAATTTTAACATAAGCTGGGAGAAAATAAGTGTGTGTATACATTTAAAATCAATTTTCTTGTTTTCTGGGTGTAGGCCGTGTCAGGTAATTTGTCTTGCGACGTTTCGGCAGTCATTGCAGCTGCCATCATCAGGTAGACTATGTCTGACTGTCAGAAGTCCAGTCATACTTAGTCTACCTGATGATGGCAGCTGCAATGACTGCCGAATCGTCGCAAGATAATTACCTGACACGGCCTACACCCAGAAGCCAAGAAAATACAGACAATTTCCGTGAAAGCCGGCGATCTTTACGTTTCAAATATTTCACACATTTTTTTTAAAATAAAACTTTTTAGAAATAGGGCTACACAAATGTTATTTGTAGTAACAATAAACCAGTCTAATTGTTTTTCGAAAACAACATTCTAACACCCATTTCAGTCCAGTCGCGCGCGCGACGTGATGGAAATAGAAAAACTTTCTGATTGGAAAGTTTTTCGCGTTTACGTTACAGAGGTGTCAGACGTAATAGTCCAAGGAATTATTTTATTCGTGTCCCGTCCATTGCGTCACTTGTGTGTAATTTTGCTGGTTTTAGAATTTTTTTAGGCATGAAACGTCCTGTACAGGTTCTCGAAATGCACTCAAGGAACTTAAGAGTATACCATTACCTTGATTTATCCGTTATTTAATGTTATGGTGACCGCTCAAATCTCAGTTACCCTGTGCACGGCGAGAATACTGCGCGCCAGAACACATCCTTGCCCCTAGAGGCGACACCGCGATAGAAGATCCGACGAGCGTCACTGACACAAATAAACCAATGACTAGGCATAAGGTTACTTAAATGGAAATATGCAGAAACATTTTTATCAACCATTTTCAATGAGTTTTTGAAGAAAAAAATATTGAATCGATGGCACGATTTTTGGTATCTGTAAACTACTATTTTTGTTTGGCCTAATTTGAAAATATAGTACAAATACTTAGGGTCATAATATATTTCGCGAAAATATTCTGAGACTAGCTGAAAGTTAAAACACTGTAGCATTGTCTGTTTTTCGTCATTTGGTGAGTTTCTTTGTCACACGTCGATTGTTACAACACCAACAGTAATTTAGTCCGGAAGCAAACGCGTCCTAAATGTCTCAATTAAATAAGGCAACGACTTGCAGTTTAATAGGCCTGCCGCTACGAAATACTTAAAACGAAAGTTCTTTACCATTTGCTTTGAAATTTTGCAAACGTTGCATTAGAATACGCACGTTTTTTATATATACTTATGTCACAACTGTTAAAGTCAAAAGATAGATAAAATATAATTAGGTAAAAACATAAATTTTAATATTTGCTCTGCTATAGAGTAATACACATTTATATATACAGTTATATAAAGGAGAGATATAGAGAACAAGATGGAGGTATAGAAAAAACGATATAGAGAATTCAAAAAAATAAAAAAAATATATCAGAAATTGAAACGCTTGCCGAGCATTGGCTAGTATAAAAATATACAGAGGATTATAATACGCCACCTTAAGAAGAGTAAACAATATTTAAATTTTGATTATAGATGTTCCTTTTTGACAATACTTTAATTCTAAAGGAAAATTTTACGTGAGTTATTATACAACTCGGCGTTTCATTGATTCTTGTAACCCAGAGTTCGAACTTTATCTCTGGCATTAGTCTATATAAAATTATTTATTTAAAAGGGCATCCTTATCTTAGCTTTCAAATGGGAAGCTTGACTTCAATGGATAGCAATACATTCCATCTAAGGATTGTTGAATTATTTGTACTTAGCTTATAGTACAGATATATATATATAACATATGTTTTAGCTTAACAAAACTCCGTGCATCAGAAAAGAGTAAGAATGTATACCATATTTGGATATTTTGTTATTTCCTTTAAAATCACCCTAATAACGTAATCAATAATTACTGGCCGACTGTATAAATCCGCAACTCTTAAATTTATAACAGGATGTATACGCTTGGCCTCTTTCTTGTGTTCTGTAAAACGGAAAATCTTATTGCAACACTTTTACAAAGTTTTAATCCAACAATTGTACAATTTATGATGGTGAACTAATATTAAAAAATAAATAAAACTATCTTAAATAGAAAGGTGAAACTTTGAAGCTGTTTCATTCCAAGGTGCATTGAATTCTGTACACTGATTACTTTAGAACCTTAGTTTATTCTTATTCACGAGAGTTACACACTGATGTACAGTTGACGCTGCAACATTGAGAGCTACTTCTTGCATTTCAAGGTTTCACCTGAACACAATCGCTTTCATATTAATATGAAGTTTTTCGACATAACGTCAATTATGTTAAACAAGTTATAGTGTCAGAATTAATGAGCATGTAAATCAAAAGTAGAATTAATATTTTCAAGATTAAGAGTAATTTAAGTTCAAATTAAAAGAACCACGTCGGTAATTAAAAAGAAAATAAGAGTATTCTTAAGTAACGGAATTGACTCCTTTTACATAAAACAATGTAGGTGTTTATAAATGGAATGTAAGCACTATAGTGCCAACTAAAATAATTTTTATTCGTATAGAATATGTGTTTTATGATTTCCGACCATGCTTGGAGAAAAAAAAATTGTTGTACACACTTTCGGATTGCTAATAAAAGAACACAAATGACCTTGGTTGGATTTACTGCTATTGTTCTGGTAACACCCTAAGTGGTTATAAAACTGGTATAAAATTTTATTAATACTAAAGTTATGTTAGTTAAAGAGAAGTTTTAATATCCGTTACCTTGTAAACTATCAACACAACAGTTTAATTGTTCTTTCTCAGCTGTTTTCTTTTTTTGGTGTAGGTATGCATCAGGCGAGGAGACAAAAAGTTTTTAAACCTCGACCCAAAACATTAAAATTGTGTTGTTTTTCTTACTTTGTCACCTTTCGAACACCTCCCAAGGCGATGAAAAAAGATACATAGGGAGTAAACATTTGCTCTCCCCTGTGTGAGACTCGTCCACCGGAGACCGGATAATACCTGTAGACAGTTTAATCTGTCTGGCCGCATCAGCCCGGCCCACGCCCTTCACCGACCCCGGGAACAGTTTGCTGCTGACTGCGGGGCCGACCTACCCCAACCGCCCCTTCAGACCGCTGCAGATGCCATCGGCGCGCAGCCGGCTGTCCAAACACCCGCCCCTCGACTGCCAACAAAGGCCCCCTCCCCCCCTCCTTAATGAACAGCTTTGTCTCGTAATGGCCTGCCTCCCGCGATAGCATCTGACTGCGCACACCCGGCTCGCCCGCAGTTTAATTAAGACTGACCTGCCGTCCGCCCGCTCTTCTTACTGGCGGCGCCTCGCGAGATCGTCTGTGCTCGCTCTGCCGTCCGCCCGCTCTTCTTACTGGCGGCGCCTCGCGAGATCGTCTGTGCTCGCTCTGCCGTCCGCCCGCTCTTCTTACTGGCGGCGCCTCGCGAGATCGTCTGTGCTCGCTCTGCCGTCCGCCCGCTCTTCTTACTGGCGGCGCCTCGCGAGATCGTCTGTGCTCGCTCTGCCGTCCGCCCGCTCTTCTTACTGGCGGCGCCTCGCGAGACCGTCTGTGCTCGCTCTGCCGTCCGCCCGCTCTTCTTACTGGCGGTGCCTCGCGAGATCGTCTGTGCTCGCTCTGCCGTCCGCCCGCTTGGTTTTCTCGGGGTATCTCCCACTGGACTGTTCATTACCTCGAGCTAAACCTCCATACCGCCTGGTGACTATTGCGATCTCTGAAATTGAGGAGATTCGTTCGTAGTACCGGACGGTTTGGCTACGAATTGAATTGAATTGAATTGAATTAAGAGGTTGTGGACTCTGCCCCCCCTCATCGTTGGGCCAATGGGTGGCAACGATTGTTGGCAATAAGTCGGCCAGCTGGTTTATTTACAGTTGAGAGCGTGAGCTTTGCCGCCATAAGCTCCAACAACGGCTAAGAGGGCAGCAGGTCGGGGGTTTAAAACCCACTGCAGTAAGCAGAGACCTGACGGTCAATAGTACCGATAAACTGAACAGTCCATTGTCCGGCACATAATGACACAAGAACAGAAGAAATGGTTCGAAGACCTATTGGAACCTCCTAGTGCGCCTTTTCAAGGCGATTGGTCAGAAAGACGGAAGGCAATGGCTGATGCCATAATTGGAAAAAATCTGGATGCAAAGAAAATTACTGTATTGGTGGACAAACTGCTGGAACCAAATATTAATTTGGCAAGTATTGGAACTCCTGGTCGAGAAGAAAGAAAATGGATTGTAAATATATGGCCCATTATCCATGGACAAGATCGTGCAGTCGTAGGACTAATGCTAAAAGATATTTTGAGTGAAGAAATGCAGAAGAAACATACTGATAAAGATATTAGTCAAATTGAATCTTTAGATTCAACAAATTGGGATGAGCAACAATTGTTATTTCAAGCTGAAAAACTTGTTAAAGATCTTACTTACTACTCAACTACTGAGATTTCTAAGGTAAACAAGAGTGCTACAAACTATATGCTTCCAAGAATTGTGGAATTAAAAGGATTAGTAGACAGAGTATTACTTGATAATGCAAAAATGAAGGGTATTATTGAAACCCAACAACAGATGGCCTCACGAGCTGTTACTGCTGGACCAACTTATTCATCTACCTTGATAAGTGGGAAAATTGACGAAACAACAGAATGGCCTATGTTGAAGCCAAAGAAGGAAATTGTGTTTGTTCTTCCTGAAAAGGAAGATCAAACAAGTGAAGGTACAAAAAAGGATCTTCTAAGAATAATTAATCCTATCAAAGAGAAAATGCAGTTCCAGAGTATTCGGAAGATCTCAAGAGGAGGGATTCTTATAGAATCTGAAGATAAGGAAACTATTGCGAAATTATTGAAGGATGAAAGATTCAAGAAATCGGGGATTCGGGTTGAAAAACCTAAGTCAAGGGGTCCAAAAATTATAATTTTTGATGTGCCCAAAGAGTATGACTCTAAAAATTTTTCAGAAGACCTTTATGAACAAAATCTCTCAGAAATGGATATTTCTAAGGAAGAGTTTATCAAAGATTTCCAAGTAAGAACTAAACGTGTACGTAAGGATAAGACAGACAGAATACACATGATAGTAGAGATAACACCTAAAATAAGAAGTCTTCTGAAGAGAAAATCATCTATATATATTGGATTTTCATCATGCCATTTTAAGGACTTCATATCTGTATCTCGCTGTTATAAATGCCAATCATATGGTCATATAGCCTCTAAATGCCATGGAAATTTAACCTGTTCGATATGCAGCGAACAGGGACATAAATATCAGGAATGTGGAAAGAAACAAGATGGTGATAAATGTATTAATTGTAGAAAGGAAAATCGGGAATATTGTCACCGAGTAGATTCTACGGAATGCCCGGTATATAAAAGATTTCTCAAAAAAGAACAAGAAAAGATAACATATGAATAGACAACAAATTATTAAAATTGGACAGTTGAACATGCAAAGATCTGCTGTGGTAACTAATGAATCAATTCAAATTGCTCAAGACAAGGATCTTGATATTCTAATGCTTCAAGAACCATATTGTGTTCGTGGGAAGATTGTTGGCATACCTGGCAAGATAATATGTGCAGGTGAACATCCTCAAGCTGCTATTTGGATTCGAAATCAAAGATTAACCTGTATGCCATTAGCAGGACTGACAAATCAATACCATGTATGTTTATTAGTCGATTGTGGAATCTTTAAGATTAATCTGGTTTCTTCATATTTTAAATTTTCAGATGATATATCAGTACATCTGGAACATTGGCAGAAGATAATGGATGTACTTAAGAAATCTAGAGTATTATTCTCTGCTGATTTAAATGCCAAATCTGCATTATGGAACTCTCCTATTACAGATGATAAGGGAGAAGAAGTTAACAATCTACTTATTGCAAATGAACTAGAAGTATTAAATAGAGTTGGCACACTCCCTACATATGTTTCACCGGCATGGGATACTGAGACTTATATTGATGTAACTATTTGCGACAGAAGGACTTATCCTAAGATTTCGGAGTGGACTGTATGCCAGGAGAGTAGTAGTGATCATCGATTAATTCTATTTCAAATAAACCTGGATGCTGAAGATGTAATATATCAAGCCTATAGGAAAAGATACTCTCATAGAGCTATTAACTGGAAGTTATTTGATAAGGATTTATGCAGAAGATCGCAAATATTACTGGAAGATACTCCTGACGATATAGAATTATTTGTTCATAATGTAACTGCATTAATAATTGAACTATTTGAAAAATATTCTAAAGTTTTGCACCCCAAAAGCCCTGAACATCCCTGGTGGGATGATGAACTTGAGAAACTAAGGATCAAACTTAAAAATTTAAGAAGAAAATTGAAACAGATGTGGACTTATGAAGTAATGCACACACTTAAAGAAAATTATAAAGATACGAAGAAAAAATACAAGATGTTAATTAGAGAAAAAAGAAGATCATCTTGGCTTAATTTAGTTACCAAGAAAGGAAATGAAGATCCTTGGGGTGTAATATATCGACTATGTGCTGAGAAGAATAAGCTTCCTACAGAAATACCAGGCCTTGTTGTTGATGGATTACAGATATGCTCTATATCAAAGAATTTAAAAATTATTCTGGATGGACTTCTACCGGATGATTGTTCTGCAGACGAGGATGAATTATGCAAACAGAAGAGGGAAGAAATGAATCAAGTTCCTGCTACTCTTCCCATACCTGAGTTTACAATACAGGAGTTAAGGAAAATTATCAAGGAGCTAAAGCCGAAGAAAGCACCTGGACTGGATAATGTAACTGTAGAAATGCTCTGGAGAGTATATACTAGAATGGAAGATGTATTGTTGAAAATGTATAATAGGGCCTTGCTCCAAGAAGTTTTCCCCAGTGCCTGGAAAAAGGGTTTATTGAAAGTTATATACAAAGGATATGGGAAGGACCCTTCGCTGGTTAAATCTTACAGGCCTCTTACTATGTTACCCATTTTGGGTAAAATATATGAGCGCCTAATAAGTAAAAGACTACATGCTTACTTGGAGAAAGTTCATGGTTTACATAATCGCCAATATGGATTTCGCAGAGGCAAAAGTACAGAGCTGGCTCTGATGGATGTGCTTTCTACAGTTGAATCAAGTTCTTATGAATATATAATGGGAATAACAATCGACATATCTGGGGCCTTCGACAATGCTTGGTGGCCCCAGATTATGTATCGATTGAAGCAACTGAGGTGTCCCTCAACCATTTACAAAGTGATACTTGATTTCTTATGTGATAGAGAATGTACATGTCAACAGGGACACGTAGTATATAATAAGACATTAACCAAAGGCTGTCCTCAAGGCTCAGTCCTTGGTCCACTTCTTTGGAATGTGCTATTTGATCCACTTCTTAGAGAAGAGTTACCAGAAGATTGTGTCATATACGGCTACGCCGATGATGGATTTTTATTAATCCCTGCTAATTCAAGATTCATGATAGAAAAGAAGTCTGAAGAGGCTTTAGGTATTGTTCACCAATGGGCAACTGCTTCTAAACTAAAGATTGCTCCAGAAAAAATGGAAGGTATTTTACTCAAGGGTAAACTTAGTGTTAATAGACCTCCCACAGTTCGCTACGAGGGACGTGTTGTAAGAATTAAACAACTTGTTAAATATTTGGGAGTACAGATTGGGACTGGATTCCGATTCCACGAGCATATCAAGTACATAACGAAGAAATCTGCAATATTATTCCACCGATTACGATCTACTACACCTGTTAATTGGGGCTTAAACTATAAGACCCTAGAGATTATTTATAAAGGAGTTTATGTGAGTATTTTAACATATGCAGCTGGTGCTTGGAGTCGCATTGCTTGTCAAGTTCATCCTCGAAGAACTTTATTATCCAGCCAACGAACTGTACTTATTGCTATAACTAAATCTTATAGAACAATTTCAACAGATGCACTCCTAGTTATAGCCGGACTCATACCCATTGACCTAGTTATATATGAACGTGGGCAAGTATCCCAGTTAAATAGGGATAGGAAGATCTCTGTGGCAGAGAAGAAGGAACTTCGGCGGAATGTTATATCAAGATGGCAGGAAGCTTGGGACTCCTCAACAACAGGAAGACATACGTACAATATTATACCTGACATTAACGCAAGACTTAAATGTCGGTGGATCACACCGGACTATTATGTATCGCAATTTCTCAGTGGCCACGGAAATTTTAAATCAAAACTCTATTCACTTGGATTAGTACAGTCACCTCTTTGTCAGATTTGTGAAGTAGAAGATACAGTACTGCATGTTTTAAATCAATGTAAGAAGACAGAAGATATCAGAGAAAACTATACTCAAGAATTACTGACACTAGGATATGACTTTCAAGATCTTCGAAGTCTTATCCATAATAAGAATTCTTTTGAAATTTGGAGAAACCTAGTAACAGAAATGGGGAAACGGTTAGAAGAATTTGACCGGTGGTATGCATCTGTGGAAACGGACAGCGATGAAGATTGACTGTAAGAAAATTTTAGAGGAATTTCTCTCCAGTTGATTTATGTGATAAACATTATGAAGATAAACTCTAAATAAAGATGAAGAAAACTTAGTTCTGGTTATGGAATATAATTAAGGTTTGAAGCAAGAAGGAAAATTTGTTCACTTTCAAGATGTGATAAATATAATAGTCTAAAACCCATTTTAGGTGAAGAAAATATTTATTATAATTTTTGGTGATGGTATATGTTCAGAAGATTCTGAAGAAAGAAGAAAATTTTTGTTTAATATTATTTATTATGTTTACTTTAACATTTATTTGGATAGAGGAAATTAATCTTACATGAAGATATATAATATGCATATAACATTAACTATGGGGACAAGTCAATATAATCTCTTACTAACCCCGATTAACCTTTTGAAAATAAGTTAATATAAAGATTATATGATTTGAAGATAAAATATTACTAGATTGATAAATCTCCTATTATACCCTAACAGGGATTACATATAGGAATGAAGCAATAGAAATAATGCCTTTATTATTTATTGGAGAAATCTGCCGTCCGCCCGCTCTTCTTACTGGCGGCGCCTCGCGAGATCGTCTGTGCTCGCTCTGCCGTCCGCCCGCTCTTCTTACTGGCGGCGCCTCGCGAGATCGTCTGTGCTCGCTCTGCCGTCCGCCCGCTCTTCTTACTGGCGGCGCCTCGCGAGATCGTCTGTGCTCGCTCTGCCGTCCGCCCGCTCTTCTTACTGGCGGCGCCTCGCGAGATCGTCTGTGCTCGCTCTGCCGTCCGCCCGCTCTTCTTACTGGCGGCGCCTCGCCAGACCGTCTGTGCTCGCTCTGCCGTCCGCCCGCTCTTCTTACTGGCGGCGCCTCGCGAGACCGTCTGTGCTCGCTCTGCCGTCCGCCCGCTCTTCTTACTGGCGGCGCCTCGCGAGACCGTCTGTGCTCGCTCTGCCGTCCGCCCGCTCTTCTTACTGGCGGCGCTTCGCGAGACCGTCTGTGCTCGCTCTGCCGTCCGCCCGCTCTTCTTACTGGCGGCGCCTCGCGAGACCGTCTGTGCTCGCTCTGCCGTCCGCCCGCTCTTCTTACTGGCGGCGCCTCGCGAGACCGTCTGTGCTCGCTCTGCCGTCCGCCCGCTCTTCTTACTGGCGGCGCCTCGCGAGATCGTCTGTGCTCGCTCTGCCGTCCGCCCGCTCTTCTTACTGGCGGCGCCTCGCGAGATCGTCTGTGCTCGCTCTGCCGTCCGCCCGCTCTTCTTACTGGCGGCGCCTCGCGAGATCGTCTGTGCTCGCTCTGCCGTCCGCCCGCTCTTCTTACTGGCGGCGCCTCGCGAGATCGTCTGTGCTCGCTCTGCCGTCCGCCCGCTCTTCTTACTGGCGGCGCCTCGCGAGATCGTCTGTGCTCGCTCTGCCGTCCGCCCGCTCTTCTTACTGGCGGCGCCTCGCGAGATCGTCTGTGCTCGCTCTGCCGTCCGCCCGCTCTTCTTACTGGCGGCGCCTCGTGAGACCGTCTGTGCTCGCTCTGCCGTCCGCCCGCTCTTCTTACTGGCGGCGCCTCGCGAGACCGTCTGTGCTCGCTCTGCCGTCCGTCCGCTCTTCTTACTGGCGGCGCCTCGCGAGACCGTCTGTGCTCGCTCTGCCGTCCGCCCGCTCTTCTTACTGGCGGCGCCTCGCGAGATCGTCTGTGCTCGCTCTGCCGTCCGCCCGCTCTTCTTACTGGCGGCGCCTCGCGAGACCGTCTGTGCTCGCTCTGCCGTCCGCCCGCTCTTCTTACTGGCGGTGCCTCGCAAGACAGTCTGTCAACCCTAGCATTAACCAGAAATTTTAACAATCCTACGAATCAGAATTTTTACGATTTTTCGGAAGTCCTAAATTACTTTGATTTTAAAACGATAATAAAAAAACGTATGTATTACATAAAAAAGGCTATACACTATCGATTACATTAAAACTGTAGTCAACACGAATACATGCACTTTGTTCATGCTTGGGTTGACATGAAATTTGGTTTGTATGTTTCAAAAAAATACTAAATAGTATGTTTTAAATAAATAAAAATAATCTTTATAAACATTCAATTATGGTTGTAAACATGTATTTATTTAAATTAAAGAGAAAAATGAGGAAATAACGAAAGTATATTCTGTCTTTCTTTGATAATTTATAATCATATATTTTTTAACTTTTTCATAACTATTTCATTGAATTGAATTCGCCCTTGATGGTATCGTGCCGTACATTCGAGTGTAAGGCGTGCCGTAACTACTGGAGCGCTGTACCGGAAACCTGCAGTGAGGGGTGCAAAGGGAGCAGACTGCGCCAGATAATTGCCCACAGGGGGTGTGGCCTCCCCAGGGACTACTTTAGTGCCGAATCAGCGGCTCCCTCCCCAATCACGTCCCTGTGGCTGGGGTGGGTGGCGCACCAGAGGGTGAAGCAAGGAGTGTCTACGGCTTGGATCAGTGTTAGTACAACTAGTTATCTGAATTATTTAGCAAATATGTTTTATTCACTCATCGCTTGTATATAAAACAAAACCTAAGATGACTATATACTGTCTCAATCTTTCTGATTTTAATTTTTTTATTATTTAGTGTATATAAATTAAATTAATATATTAAAGCGATAGAAAAATTTAATATTTTGGAACATTTTTAAAAAGCTATTTAAAATTTACGAGAATAAACTTGAAAACAAACAATAAACATTTTGAGGCTGGCAAAATGTTTGCTGAATTTTGTGTGTGCATTTGGGCTTTTAACATTTTATCCTCCACGGAGACCACATAACTAAACATCAATGTAGATGATGAATCTTCTACAGGACACTTAACTGGTACAGCGGGCTTTTGGGATGCGGCGTACCGCTATGGGACTCTGCATAGTATTTGGCGCACAGACATTATTGCAGTCTAATGCAGGTGTTTAGATATTTCCGCGAATATTACCAGCCCCCAAATAATGACTTATTGTTTTGAGGTGACGACTCTGGAGTCGTTAGACACGATGATGGGTTACGATGTTCGAGCACTGGCGGAATCAACTGGCGTGGGGACAACGGGAGCACCCCGAGGTAACACCCACGCGCTCACGGCAACGCCCGCCATGTTATCCAAAATTGCGAATGAACTACCAGTCTCCGATCCCGCCGGCGATTCCAACCCGGGTCCGAGGCGACTGATATGGCCACCCAGCCTTCGTGCCAAATTTGAATGAACGATTGCTATTTTTAATGTGGCCGACCTATACCCAGCATTTTATGTACTAAATTAGTCGTTCGGCCATAAAATAATTATTGTTTTAGGTATTGTAAATTGTATACATTAAAAGCAACATACATAACCTGTTTGTAATATGTCGTTAGTCATACACTTTCACTGTAAATGATGCGTATATTCATTATTACTGAAACTGTGTAATTTATTGTATGTTTCTACAAAGACCTACGTATAAATGTTTCAAATAATATCAGCTTTGTTTTGTTTGCCTTATTTAAACATATATGTTGCTTTTTCCCTCAAAGAACTACAGTACTTTGACGTATTATAACACTCATAGTTTATCTGATCAGTGTGATACTGTTAATATTCTTGTTTAATCATTGATCTAGAAACAAAGATAGTCAAGTTATAAGAGAGTAATAATAGCAGTCACATATAAAATATATTGTGATACGGCACAATTAATTTCTTGGTTACGAAATTTTCTTTAATAACTGACACAAATAAATAATGATAATAGTAATTAATATTTATTTAACAAAAAGTGAATGATTAAAACCATCGTTCATATATTATTGAAAACTGTTCGGCGAGTGCTTCACTAAGGCCCGAATTCAGAGTTGACCTTTGAAAGCGCATCCAACTCTCATTCATCTGGCAGACTCTCCACCTCTCATACTTCAAAAACGCCTTTCGAATGACTGCCAGCTGAAAGCTTGTTCCCATCCACTTTCAGCGAAGATCTGGCAACATGGCACAAAAAAATTTTTCTTAGATCAAGTAGGCTACTTGGAGTGTATGTGGAAAAGCGCCCTATTTCATTTCGATTGTCTTTTGTCTGCTCTCCCGCTGAAAATAATATTTTGTTTGGATTGTACACGAGGTTAGAGTTACCAGACACTGATAATAAAAAAGGAGGACATTCATCTCGCAATAGGAGGACATTTCACTAAAAAGGAGGACATTTCACTAAAAAGGATGACAATATATTTTTTTTAAAACGCCAAGAATTAATTACAATGGAGTACGATATTTTACAATGTTTGGCATTTAATACAGTTTCAGTATAAAGAATCAAACAAACTACGCATATACAGAATATTAAAAACACGTGCTTCTGCACGTGCTGCTACCTGTCAAGCTGTCATAGAACTACTTACTAGTGGGATGACTCTGCGGACAGCGCGCGCTTTACTCAGAGTGTAACTGCAGGAATTATCTCACTTTATAAAAAAGCCGGACATTTTGGAGCATTAAGGAAAATCCGGCCAGACGCAAAAAAAATACATAAAAAGGAGGACATGTCCTTCTTTTGCCGGACATCTGGTAACCCTACACGAGGTTGAGAAAATTTCTTAAGATTAATACGTTGCCTAAAATTATAGTGTTTTTTCCAGATGAAAAAGCGATTATTTTTGATCTCGTGAGAAAGCACAAAACCGTAATCGAAAAAAAAACAAAAAAAAAACAAATGCAGTTTCTTACAGAGAAAAAAAAATTGTGTTTCGAACTCTTGATCCCGATAAAAATTAAACGGGTCTGCTAAATTTCTTATATACCTTCGCGGAACTGGATTTTCATTTTTTAGATCATCAAAAAATTCAAAAACCTCGTCAATGTGATTTGGAAATTCATCCAAATCTTCTGCTATCGCTACAAAACACGTGTCTGATGCACACTTTGCGGGCGAAACGATTTCTTTAAAAACGCATATTTAATTCCAAAACATATTTTACATATCTGCCATACGACAAAAATGTTTTAAACAATTACAAACATACATGAACACGTTTTTATGTGGGAATTATATATTAAAACCATCAACTGCTCCGCCAATTTTCAACTGAACATACATTCGAATGAGCTTCAGACCACATTCACTTTCAAGTGGTTGGCTCTCCTTATCCAGCAGTCAACCAACCACTGAAAAACTTCTCTACCAAGCAGCTTATATGGAAAAGCCTTTCGGTGTGTGAATAACCGTCGAAAGAGCTCTCTGAATTCGGACCTAAAGAGAATCATGAAGGAATGAAAGATAGAGGTATACAAGGGCAACTTAACAAATATTTCCATAGAATTAACAATAATATTAATGTCGAACTCCCCGGAGGGAGTAAAATTTATCACAGCTATTATTCAGTAAAAAAACACCTTGAATGATCACTTGAATTAACTGTTGTATTTCAGAATTTCCACCGCATAGATTGAAGTATGAAATAAAAAGTTATTATAACGCTATTGCGTAATTTCGACGTATCAGATGGTAAATTCAACGGAACAAGACATGTGTAATAACTTATTTAAAGAAAAAATCGCTACTGGTGAACACTCTGACAAAGAAGTGCATATCCCGAGAATCACTATTGACTCCACTAAAGGTCATCAGTAATGTACCATGCAGCGGTCAGATTTGTTTTTTTTTTTCTAGCACGGTGCTTGCAGCGCAGGGCCGAGCTTTTGGTGTGGACCTAAAAACAATCAGTTCCTATGTATGTTTGTGCTTGACCTTTTCCAGAGTCGAAATGCCAAGACAAATAAAAGTATTTTTACCAGAGAAGAATCCACGTCATCCTCGAAATATAGCGTAGAAATAGGTATTAGTTTAGGTTTGAATTTCCATAATGTTTACCACCGTTATTAATGTTTTGCGCGTAAACCAAATTTTAAAACAGTTCAATATTTATTGTTTGCTCAATGTGTTAATTCTTAGTCATTTGTAATAAAAAATTTAATGCAGCCGTACAGATTTCATACACATAATAACATAATTAGTCTTCCGAGTGAAGCTGGGTCGTCCAGATATTATAATTTTAACATAGCGTAGTGAACAATCGACATATTCATAATAAAGTACGTGATTTTTAATCCAAAAGTCTAGCTCAGTTTTTCTAGATGACTGACAGAATACATTTTGGCATGGACTGATTCAATTAGCAAAAACAGAAAATACTAAATTTCATCTGAAGTTGAGACTTACTAGCTAATAGAGTGAACTACAAAATTAATAAAATTCCAGAACTGATAGGCTGTAATATTCTGAAGGAAATGATCACAAATTTGACGCTGACGTTTTTTTTTTCAAGTACAACTTGTTTACGTCTGATAGGGTAAGTGAAGGCAAATGTGGTCACCAGAGTGTAAGGAATGAGTGACGCTCAGAGGGCAGCGACAAGGGCTGCGGTCATGAGTGGGACGCTCGACGGTGGAGGTGTGTGGTGCTTAGGAATGGGGAGTTGGATGGCACGTGTGAAATACAGCACACTCGCATACTAGCACACATTAAAACACGTTCCTTTAATTGTAGGCTATTTGTGAAGTTACTCTTAGCAGCCTCGCGAACTTGTGTATGTTGATGTGTAACATCGGTGTAGGGCATTTGGTGGGAGTTAATTACGTGAATGCGACGTAAGTAAAGGAACGGAAATGGGTAACAACCACTGAACTGCCATCTGTGGTGAATGGCGCGAACCAAAGTTCACAAAGACAAATGGAAACATATTAACTGTTTAGTAAATTTTAGCACGATGGGCAGCATTTTAATAGAATTACTTGTCAAAAATGCGGTCCAAAGCTGGTGTTGGGTATTTATTTTTTAAGTCTTTTTCGTTTTAATCAAAGAAGTTATATTATATATTATTATTTCGGTCTGCTTATTAAATGACTTAATGGTTTAACGTAGCTGCTTCAACAGCGAATTCTTGAGGTGGGTGAGGAAACAACGTTTGATTTACCCGAAGAAATGTATTTGAAAACTCGCTAGGCATTTTTTTTTAAAAAGAATTCATGTTAAATTTCGCGTTGAATTTCCTGTTATTAGTGTATTTGCAATATGAACAACGCGAGAACACGAGAATAATTTGCTTGCTACAGAGGTTAGCTGTTACATCTCTGGCGAGTAGGTACTGAAAAGACTCGTTCACATTTTTTTTTTTTACTTTGTAGCTCGCCCGTGTGTGTTTGTGTTCGAGTTGTGTGGCGAGAAGCACTCTCCGCGATTTCAGCAGGTACACGGGTCGTGCTCGGGCGCTATGAACAGGGCGTAGCGGACATGTCTGCCTCATGCAGTCCCCCGGGGGTTATGCTCGCCCGCGCGACACCCCTCTCCCGCAACAACCGCCATGACACTCCAGCGCAATCGACACCCGAGCGCTGCCCCCCCCCCCCCCCCTGAGCACGCGGGAGCTTACCTCTTAATTTATTCCTTCCACCGTCATCTCCGCCTACCCGGGCACACACACGGTGCGCAGAGCTTCAGGAAAAAAACATCGCGATTTCAAAACTACTCAAGATTGCCGAGTGAGGTCTAACCACGAAAAGCATTTAAGAGTTCACTGATGGCTGAAAAGTACTTTTGATTTCTGATTAAATTTTTATAACTGTATTTTAGAAGAGTTAAAATGGATAAAATCGCATGTTTTCAGCGTAATTTTTAGACGTAAAACAGCCAGTACGGATTCTTCAAAGCACTTAAGGGACTTGCATTATTACCCCTTTATCTTTATTTCTCGGCCATATAATTTCATGGTCAGCGCTCAAATTTCACAGTTATCCTGTGACGACGAGAAGACTGCGCGCCAGTTCAGAGCCTTGCGCTTAGAGGCTATACCGCGCTAGAAATACCAGCGAGCGTCGCGCTTATCACCCCGCCTCACTAACACTCATACACCCCTGACGAGGCGGGCCTCTCAAGGGCTATTCCCAAGTTCACCTCTATATATCCTTTGCACTTGTTGTCATGCCTCAGATATTTTCAGAAGATGTTCACCTGGTCTTATATTTTGGGTTTTGAAAGTTCACGCAATTCTCACACAGTCATGATCACTTTCGCGACAGTCTGTTTGTGCCTGATGAAAGAAAAAAAAAAAGATGCCAGTCCCAGAAAACGTCGCAACTGTTTTGTCGCGGCAAACTTACCGTGTTCGTTGTTGTAGTCGTCGTTTTGTTCGTATATTTGCTGCGTCATCCAGGTTTTGTTGTCTGCCGGCGTTTACTGTAATTGTAGAAACTGCCTCGTCGTTGTCAGCCCACCGTGTTATCTGTGCTCTTATTATTTTTTTTCGTGACTAAATTTTTTCCACGAAATTCTTGTGCTGTCTGATATTTAAGTTTGAATGTGTTCGTCTGAGCTGTCTCTCGCTGCGTTGTCCATAATACTGTTAAGGTTCATCGTTGAGTCTATCTGTTTTAACCTCAGCTTATTTAGTCTTGCTCTCTGTGGGTTAATGTTTTCATTTGTGATTCCTAATTTGCGTTCTTGAATTTTCCATGACGAACGGTACAAAACAGCAATGGCGTATGTCCAAAAAAAATATTAAAACATTAATGTAAAGGTGGTATCGAACTAAAATTTGAGAAATAGCCCTTAAAAATAAGAAATGACGGAGGAAAATATACGATAAATATCAAAACGGAGTGTGGAACTGAGCCTTAACCGTCGATTCGGAGCTGCGGAGTTGTCGGTTCGCTGGGCGCCGACGTTTGCGAACTTTGCGTGTGTTTATTTGTTCTGTTGCTCGACTCTACGCTTCCCTCCCCCTCGCAAATTGTTTTTTTTTTAATTCTCTACCGCTAGTCATTCGCGACAGCCCGCGCGACCCGATGGGCACAGCAGTTCCGGACAATGTTTCAGTCGTCACCCCGATGGTTTTCCGAGGTCGGATTACCATAGCTCCGACACCGCAGGAGCTTCCAAACAAATGGGTTTTGGTAGTAATTGGGGCTACTAACGTGAAGTTGCTTTTTTTCCCATGAAAACGTCTTTCTCTTTGTCCGATGAAACCGAATCCACTGTTTTTATTTATGCTAGCGGTCCTCGTCCATCTGAGGACGTCCCACTCCCGCAAGGCGGACACACACAGGATTGGGCAAGCCGCGACACCACGCAGCATTTTTTTTTTGATCGTAGTTTACTTCCACGTGTTTACACGCACGAAATGCACAGAGTCTCAGACGTGGAAAAACGCCAAAAATCTGTCGCGGTCAGACACGAGGCGACGACATCGAATGACTTGCTCCAACTTCGTCGCCAGCAGACTGTCTTACTGGCTGCAATGTTTATTTTTTTCTGCGCACGGACGAGCATAAATAAATCTGCCACCAAATGCATGCCTTGGGGTTTTTATTGCTGACTAGTTAAAGACTGTTTTTTTTTTTTTAATGTTAGCTTAGTTTGAGAAAATATTCACTTGTAAAGTATTTTAATTACGTAGTGCAAAAATTTCATTTAAAGAATGGGGGAAGGACTATCGTACCAAAAATACGGTTTTAAACTGTCACGAGGCATCGTGTGGTGTCGCAACCGCGTCGCAACCGCGTCGCAACCGTGTCGCAACCGTGTGGCGTCGCATCTTGTTCTGATTGCATGTGCGCCCAGCCTAAAGCGCTACACTCTCCCTCACACACACACACACACGCAGACACACAGACACACACACACGCACACACACACACACACTGCTGGGTCCCACCGGAATATCAGCTCTTCTCATTGACGGTTGTGCCAACCTCGCAGCTGTGCGTACCTTTTCCTCACTCAGATTTATTCTTCAGTCGGTAGCGCCGACACTTTGCCGCATTGAATATTAGGTCCAGTATATTATTACTTGGGTTCCACTCAATTTATATTTCCAAATTTTTTTCAACTTCTGTAATTTTATTTTTTTTACTGCGTAACAGTATTTCGTAATTTAATAATCGATAGCTCTATATAGCAGCCCTTTTGAGGTCAAATGAACGTTTTGAATGAGACGTATGAAAGAAATATTAAAACTCTAAAATACATAAACAATTGATTTATTTTTGGAAACAATTTTCTCTGGTGAATCAAGTTAGTTTGATAAAAAGGTTTTTCTTGAGTTAGAAGAAAATTGAACCCTTTTCTTCTAAGTGTGATCAGAAATGCTGTAAAAGTTATTCGTTAGCACTAGAATTAAATTGTGTTATCGGTTTTTACGAAGTAGTACAGTTATATAAAAATTTATGTTTTTATGTAAGATTATTTTGATTTTTAAAATTGTCTTTTTTCATTTAGGTAGATCATTTACATATAAGGGAAACTATACTTATACGTGGAAATTTTTGTTGAGACAATATATGAAAAAAAAAGATACTTTGCTTTTTATTTATTTTAGAAATAATTTGCTCAGTATTCCAGCGGATATCAAATTGCTCGTAAAGATTTTGAATGAGCATTATTTTCAAATAAGTCAATAATTTTTTTTATATCTGTTCATGATTGAAGTCTATCACTGGTCCTCCTTAAATCTTTTCTCTGTCTGAGACAACTAATTTTCAATCACCTCATAGGAGGGTTGTGGAATTTTGAAGAAAAAAAAAATTCATCGCTTTTGAATATTTTTGGAATATTTTTAATTTAACTATCTTACAGAGGTGCTACAATGAGGTTTACTACCATGGATCGAGGAGATTTTCCAGGTAAAAGTCATATCAATTTATTGATAATTATTGAATATTAAGTATTACACGTTGACTATAAATCTAATTCTCTAATTTCTCCATAGGAATTTTCACTTAAACTTTGAAAAGATTATATCCTTGTTTTTAAAAAATGTATAAGTATAATTATATTTAATTTTAAAAAGGCTTTAAATGTGTTACACAGATTTCACAACTTTATTATATTTCATCACCGGGTTCCCGTTGAGCAGTTTTATTCATAAATTTAGTTACGTATTTGCAGAAACAGATTTAGAATTCATGAGTCGGAAACGTCGGCACATCTATTGTCGGGGACCCAGGTGCATTATGGGCGCTCAGCTCTCCCATGCCATGAATAATGGAGACGCGTGCTCGTTCAATTATGCAGGCGTAAAGTGCCCCGCTTTTAATAAACCCGGAAACGTTACATATTTCACACGTCTCCAGGGAGCAGGGCCTCGGGAATGTTCGGCTTTTTCCGTGTGCTCCTTTCTGCGCCTCTGCCCGCGATCGGCTGTCACACTAGACGTTTCCGAGAAAAAAAATGGGGGGGGGGGGGGGGAGGGTTTGTCACATGCTGTGCGACTGAGCGGGAGCATAGTTCAATTCGGACCTTGGAGATATACTGCGTTCTCAATGAACTGTAAGATGGTCTTTACAGCACTATGCAAACATGAGACATTAGCTTCGTAATATTGCCTGTCTCCAATACCTTGAAACGTACTAGATAAAGAATGTCTCATTTTTTTTTACAATCGGATTAGTGTAAAGAATCTTTACAGAAATCGCTGATCCAGCCTTTCACGTGTAGGAATTTTTGGATCTGTATTTTAATAAAAATGTAATTCAGCTCTTGTTTATACAGCTAATCAACTAAATACGCCCTGGTAGATTTGTTATTTACTGTTATAACATTAACTCCTAAACATTAAATACGTGGAAAATTAAATTAAAAATGTGACTTTCAGTATTTTCCAATGATGTGTGAACTTATAAAAATCAAATACGTGTGTTCTCGTATTGCAAATACAAAACTCGGACGCCCAATTTTACGCAGAATTCGCCGTAATAAATATACGAGAAGCATTTATTATGAGAAAACCAATAAAAATATTTCCCGCTTTTAAAACATAATTGTAATTCTGTTTACCAAGGTGGTACTGTTGAATTCAGGGCTAAACAAACAACAGGAGTACCAAACGGGTCGCATGTAAATGTCTCAACGCTGAACACGCCTGCTTTTTTGAGGTTATAATTCTTTAGGTGCTTTGAGGGTAAAATTAGTATGTACCAGAAATGAAATAAATTAAGCGTGCATTGCTCAAAGGAAATTTGACAGGTTAAAAATCTAATACACATGCATGCAGAAACTGCTGTAGCCACGAGCCGCGGTCGTCAAGATGGCGTACCCACGTTTGCCAACATGCATCAGTGCATGTTTCGCGAACACGGGATGATATAATGTGTGTATTGGTGTGCCTAAGTAAATTTTATAGTAGTGTAACTATCATGGTATACATATTGTAAACTTGAATAGTTATAATAATATATAATCGCAACTTTAAAAATAACGACAATTTATTAACCAGGAAATTTGTTTAGGACAAACATGATATTTAACTCTTTCATGGTTCTCTAAAGCATTAAGTAAGTAGCGGTAACTTTCAGGTGTTTTTCAAACATAAAGTTACAGTCGAATCTATCCCGGCATTGGACTTGAATTTCGAGAAGAAACTTTATTAAAATACTGCCTATCTTGTTAAAATTCATTAAATAGTTAATATTGTAATGATTCCACACTTTAAGGGTTATACTTAAAAAGCTTTAGTAAAATATTAACCTGAAAAAATTTTAAAACTCATATTTTACCACTAGCATATGTTCGTTAATTTTTTGCTTAAACGACTGAACTCTGTCTGTAAGTACTTCCTACAAACAAACCCCTTAATAGTTTTTTGCTGATTCGACATTATCTTATAATGTTATTATATTTTTATGTAATACAAAGTATTCTCAGTGGCGAGATTTGAACCATTTCCCTTGATTAACATGTTCGCGCTATACTACTGTGTTATTTAACCAATTAGAAAGAGATTACGTAATGTATTCGGTGTAATGCCGATTTTTTTTAGATATTTGAAAACTAGAGATAACGTTTTACTATGATTATTTTAGTTTGTAAATGTATGCCAGGGTAGCTTCACAATTATAATGTTTCATTGGGCACACAAATATTTTAAGAATGTACCTTAATGTTTAAGAACGTGACCATATACGGGTTTAAGTTGCCACACGTGGGTCCACCATCTTTGTGTCACATTTCCGTTCGTCGACTTCCGTTCCATTTTCAAGAAATTACTTTTACCAAATGCCGTATACCGACAGATAAGTTTTGTACACATCAAAAGAGTGAAAAACTTTTAAATGCAATTTAATGACTATCGAAAAAAAAATATCTTGATTGACAAACCAGGTATTTAGCTTTGAAAGAATTTGAATATCTTTTCATGACTAGTCTCTATATAAAAATAAATGTAAAATTAAATGTTTCTGTTAATAATGCTTTAGTAAAGGATACATACATACTTTTCCGAAATACCTATCGTTTACTGTTTTTCAAATAGCCTAAATATTTGAATCTTGACTTCGTGTCTTTTAAATAATTTAATTTTTTGTTTGACATTATAAATTAACTCGAATAATTCCAAATCGTATAAATCTACCAATATAAAGTAAAACTTAAATGAATAAATCATGTTTACACGTCTCATCTATTCTAATAAAGGGTGGGAGTAACAAAGATGGAATACATTTGTAGGGTACATTTGAGTATCCAATTGAACACACTAGCTCTCGGCAAACTACCCCGTTTCGCAGTGTTGTCAATGATTTTGGACCAGACTACGCAGGAAATCGAACCCTGCATTCCTGGGGGAGGCGAGTCATCTGGGCCACTCTGGCCTCGTCGAGTTGTAAACCTGACGCGATCAAGCGTTTGTGGTCGTCTGTTAGCGAACGACACTGTCCAATTATTTCATACAAAAACCTCCTACAATCTGTTGTCACAGCTCGCTAATAATTCGTTATAACTCCTATCAACCGAAAACCCAGGATTAAAGATTGCTAAACTCGTTCAAGAGTCAGCAGTTGTGGACCGGAGATCGTCTGCACATTCCTATTAGCATTATTCATCTGAGATCACGTACAAGAAAGTGGTATGAAGAATTTTAACTGAAGAAGTATGAATTTTATCAAATATTTTACTTAAAGCGATTTTGGTCTAAAAAAATAATCCTATATTTGATCGGGTTTATTAAAAATATATTTGCAACTCATAAACTAAAAGTACTTAAGTCACTAACAAAATATTTATAGTCGAAAGACAAAATCCAGTTAATTATAACGGGCCACCCCTTTTTTTGTTAATAATTTGGCAAGTTTGACTATAATCTAAATATAAGTATTAGGTACATCCGCAATATAAAACTTTGTCTCCTTTTTAGCACCACTTAAACTATATCAATACTCTTTTTTAAATACGGTTTTATTTTTTAAACTTTAGTTAAAGATCATTTTTATACAGTAGTTTCATTCCACAATGTGTATTTAGATGTAATAAGATTTTATAAGTATTTGATATATTTGTTTTACTTTTTCCAGTGTATAAATCATATATTTTAAAATATAATTTAGTTTTATTAAGTTTTGCATTGCAACATTCAAAGCTATGTGTATAAGCGATTGCTAAAATAAAACAAAACACCTAGTTTGACAGTTTTAAAATTTGGAGATTCCGATTTCCTATATCAGTTACTACGGTTTAATTGTTTATTATTTTATTCTTTGCATTAGTCACATAACAACAAATTAAACTTTGCGAAATTCCAATACAATCAGCACACTGTTATTAGTATATTGAAAAAAATTCTCATTAGATCAGTATAAAACTCATTAAATTATGAAAATATTTAAGCTTGTCTTGAAATGTTCGGAATTTTTGGTTACGCTATTTAAAATTTGTTGGAACGAATACGGCTTTTAAACCCATCCTTGTGTGAATAATAAAATATCACAAATCGATTCATGCAGTGAAAAACTTACAGGTAAACTACACCATCATGCGACTTACTAGTACGGCCACACATGATTTTTATATTCATTTGGCCCTGGGGACTTCCACCCATGCATCAGTGACATGACATATGAAGTGGCTGGCAATAATGTTTGTCTTAAGCATTGTGCGTAGCTACTTGCGCCGCATGGTAAGTGCCACATTAACGTGCTGCGCCTATTAACGAGTATTCATGTCTTGAGCAGCAGGCTTTCGTGACAAGAGACAACAATAAATTCTTGGCTGCTGGTTTGAGGAGACGTATGAGGAAAAAAAATGTCTGCTCATTATTGAGTATACCTATTTCAGCCATCTTCAAGGGTGATAAGTAGACACCGGAAAAATTCCCGAATTCATTTCGCGATAGGCTAAAATACAAATAGTTTTACCTCATTGCTGCCTTTGCTTTTGGCTCACAACTCACCTGGATGTCTCTAGGCCAATGAGAAACGCCCGACCAAAGCTTTATCGAATCACAGGCTGCTACGTTGAGACGTCTCACAAGACAGCAGCCAATGAGTGGGTGGTATTTGACCGAGTGTACGTAGAACTGTAGAGTTCATCCTAGAGGTCATTGAACCCGCGAATTTTTCCTGTCCCTAGTGATAAGGAACCGTCAAAAATCCAAAAGTATATATATGAACACATAATAAAGCACCTCGGAGAATGTGCATAAAATTGTTTAAATGTTGTAAAATTTAAAATCAATTATGTATGATCAATGTATGACCGGGATTGGAAGTCACACATTTTGGATGATTAATTTTATAATAGTTCAGTGTAGCAATAAGTATTGAACCCGCGTCAAAAATTTTTATTTTTGTCTTTTAGTAAGTGAAACTCAACTTCAGAAATTAACGTGTACTTTATTGGAATTGTATCAGCCAATATTGATAATCTATCACTCTCTTATATAAACATATCACATATACTTTAATTTTAACATATATTTCTACAATTTGTTGACAGCGGGGTCATAGGAACGAATAAACTCAACCATAATGTTTGAGGAAGCGGATGAAGAAAAAATTTCAGCACTAGTCACAAGTGGTTTTGGGAAACCGGGAAACCTCAGATGGCTAAACGGGGATTTGAATCCGGCTCTTCTGGAAGGTGAGCCTTGTCGTCAAACCCGATGCAAAATGTAGTGGTATGCACTTTGCGATCAGCTGGAAAATGTTCCATCATTATGAGAATATTTGTGCAAATACAGATCCCACCTCAAGTTCAAGAACATAGGAAAATTAAAGAATGTTTTGTATGTAAACTAGTCCTTGAAAATACCTATTTTTAACTATTCGTAACATAGTTGGATGATGTATACGAAACATAATTGAGAGTTTCATTAAATTTTTTTTGGCTTAAGTAAAATTTGTATTTTAAATAGTTTCTGAAATAGGGTCATGAAAAGTAAAGCTATAAATTTTTTAATATATTTCAAAACACTGTAGTAAAATTACCTATTGCAAGAACAATTTTTTACATTCTACAAATTTTAACGAATAAAAAATGAAAATATCATTCCTTAGAAATAATTCATAATTTAATTGTTTATATATAATATTTCCCCATAAAAGTTACATTAAATATAAATGCCATTTTGAAAAACAAATCGTGATGTTAGTTGACGAGCTACAGTCTTCGTAGTGGTTTCACATTGTGCAGTTATTCTATTATAGAAAATTCATGAAGTTATTTATTTTATACGTTTAGAAACCAAACTTAACTCTACAAAAGGTCTAAATTTTTGGTTGGACCTGTCTAACATCAATTCATGTTTATATATGATAGTTTTTATACAAACAAAATTTGTATTTGGTGACAAATTTGGACATAAAGGTAATAACATTTTCTCAGCTATTATTTGGAATTCTACGCCATTCATATAGTTTCAAAGTTCTACAGAAGCACTCAATTAATTTTTCTAAAGCAACAATCTCAAAGTGCTCTGATTACCATGACTGTCATCATTAAGGATAACGTTTGATCCAGACTGTGTTGGACTTTAGACTTACCAAATGAGCGCGTCTGGAGGCCCCCCTTCCCCTCCCTTACATCCCAGATGACCTTAAATACCCTCCCCCCCCCCCCCTTTCGAAAGTGCCGCCACGTCTGGGAATGGTCATGCGTCCTTGGAATTTCATGAAGCACAAATATAAATCAAAATAGGAATCGCGAAATAGGAATTTATGAATGGTACTTTTCACATTTGTTCATATATGTTTTCATTTTAAAAATTCCCCTGGGATATTTTATTAAGGTATGAATGAAACACCATATGTATTGCATTAGTCGTATGTGGCTTACATGAAACACATGATGCACACAAAAATACTTGCAGTAATAAATATTCTTTATAAAAAAGTCCATACCCCATATAAACACAAACACAGACACTATTGAGCAATATGTTCCCATCGGCAGCCGGCAAGTCTGCAGCATACGCCTTTGCATGCTGTCAAACATTTCACAGCTAAATGAGGCATTTTATAATTCAAATTTTTAAATAATTCTACGAAATCTGGCAACACAGGGACCAATAACCCATTCCCATCCAATATTCACTTGCATGAAATCGAACGTTGGTGCATATGTGGTTATATTTTGTATTAGTTAAAAGGAAAAAGTAGGAAGTCAAAGGTGGATTTCTATACTGTGTGTAAAATGGTATTAAAATTCTAGGGAAAATGGTAAAATTTTACTTAATATTTTTGGGGGGAGATTAGGTTTTCGATCGTATGTATGTCGTAAAAATGAATGCATTTCGCGGGCTGTGTATTTTTTTTATTAGTTTCAGCACGAAGTTGCACGAGCCAGCGACTAAATTAATATATTTTTGGTAATTTATGCGCTTATGACACATCAGTAAACGTACTCCAAACCGTGGGGCGGTCTCCGCAGAACGTAATGCATAATGTGAAATGTACTAATTAAGTGTCTAGCCCAAGAGTTTGTTTTTATTTTCTTCCTGAACGTCTAGGCGCTGCCTGGTGGCTGGGTGGCTGGTGGGTGTAGCTTGCACCCCTAGTTACAAGAGTCCAGTAATTAACACAGAACGAGAAAGCTGACCTCTCGCCCCAGTTCCTATAATACCTGCTTGGTAGACTCTGTCAACCCTTACCAGCTCTTCATCCGGACATTATTCTGTCTCTATTAAAAACAAATTTTCAGACATACGTCATTGCAGTTTTGCACTGTTGGTCATAGAAAAATATTCAAGAACGCAAAATAGGAAATTAAAATTAAAGCATAAACCCACAGAAAACAAACCTAAATAAGCTAATGTCGAAGAGATGGACCCAAATATAAAACTGTCTTCTGTATTCTACCTACACTGTTGGTGTATGCCCATTGCATTCAGGATGCATGTGCCCAGGGTTTTTCCTGTATGCATGAAAGTTTTAATTGGAATCCAATTAAGAGAGTTTTAATCATGATTTAAGATAGGGGAGTTAGTCCTGGCATGAAGAGCTGCATGGCTTCAAAGCACACGCCTGAGACCCTCTCCCTGCATGGCCTCGGCCGGAGAAGTACGTATGTAGGTCCCAACGTACCCCGGGCCCTTACTACAAATACTCTTAATTCTAGTCAAGTTACTGAGCGAGTGTTTCAGGACTCGCCAGAGATGAGCAACATCTAAACTCGGTAGGTAACGAGCAAAATTCATGTGTTCTCTTGTTAAAAATACACATGAAAAAACGAAACTCGGGACACAAAATTCAACGTAGAGTCCTTCAAAATAATGCCGAGCGTGATAAATACGTATGCAAAATTGTGTTTTCAACTACATTTCTGGACGGGGATCACACGTAGTTTCCGCACCCGCCGCTTGAATTGCTTTGCAGGAGCAGCATCTACGTCGACTGTTGAATAGTTCGATTTGCAGAGCGAAATTTTAAACTGAGATATAATGAAGGGAAAAAAAAATACTAAACCCCTACTTTAGGCATGATTTTCGACACAAAAATTTTATAAAATGAACTGCCCATATTTAAAAAAAATTCAGTAAGAAGATTTTTTGGATATTGTGAACTTTTGTTCGCGCAATGCGACACAGATGGCAGCACCGTCGCATTCACGAGATTGCTGCCACCAAATGCTGAGATGTTTGCACGTGAAGAAACTGCAGGGAATCTCCAGGCTGGCGTTCCCGGGTGGTTAGCGGCCGGGCTTCGACCGCGGGACCCGGGACTCTGGACCCACGACCCGGGACGCCCCAGCAAAGAAACGGTGTGCGGTCGAGCCACTTCCTTCCGCCAGAGCGCGCCTGGCTTCCGGGACGCCGGTGGCGCCACGACTAGGATTACCAGACGTCCGGCAAAAGGAGGACATGTCCTCCTTTTTATGTATTTTTTTTTTGCGTCCGGCCGGAGTTTCCTTAATGCTCCAAAATGTCCGGCTTCTTTTTATAAAGTGTGATAATTCCTGCAGCTACACTCTGAGTAAAGCGCGCGGTGCGCGCTAATGCGCTGTCCGCAGAGTCACCCCACTAGTAAGTAGTTCTATGACAGCTTGACAGGTAGCAGCACATGCAGAAGCACGTGTGGTGTGTTGCAAGTTTATTGTAAATAATTATAGATGACAGGAGGATGAACTATGAACGGCCAGCTCAACGCGTACACGCATGACACAGCGCATGCTTAGTTTGTGTTGAATCGATGAATTCTGTGGTGTAACAACCACAAGTCCACAAGTCGTTTCTGCGTTTGTAAAAGCCACATCATTTTCATTGTTTATGCATTAATGTGGCGCTAACTTGTATTAGTGTGAAACAATGTCTAAAAGAAAGTGTAAATTTAGTGACACTTTAAAAACTAAATTCCCAAATTTTGTTTGTGGAAGAATTGAACATGAAGTTAAGTGTGGGTTGTGCGACTGTTAATTTTCGGTAGCGAATAAAGGTTCTACAGACTTGGAACGCCACGTGAGTAGTGAGAAACACAAGAAAATTGTTCGCAGCTCTTCATCAACTACAACAGCAAGTTCTTATTTTGTAAATGAAGAAAACAGTAATGTAAGCGCCGCAGAAGGAGCATTGTCGTTTCACACCATTAAGCACCACCATTATTTTAAGTCAATGGATTGTACGTCTAGCCTGAACAGAAAAATTTTTGGCGACTCGAAAACTGCAAAAAAATATTTATTGTGCTAGAACTAAAGCCGAAGAAATTATTCGAAAAGTCATTGCTCCTCATGCAATCGACATTGTTGTTGAGACATTGGGAAGTATTTCATGTTTTGGTGTCGCTACAGACGCCAGCAACCATGGATCAATGAAGATATTTCCCATTCTTATTCAATATTTTGACTCGAAAGTAGGCGGGACAAAAACCAAGGCAATTGAAATACAAGCCCTAGAAAACGAACAGTCAGATACTATAACAAATTTTATTTTGATGACCTTAGAAAAATATGGCCTTGCTTTGAAATGTGTTGCGTATTCTGGAGACAATGCAAACGTTAACTTTGGTGGGCTGAACAGAAAAGAGGGACGAAATGTGTAAGATTCATTTCTAAAAATCAGGTTCGGTAGATACATCGTAGGAGTTGGTTGCCCAGCACATATTTTGCATAATACGTTACAGCATGGTACTGACTTGCTTAAATATGATATTGAATCAAAAGTCATGAAAATTCAATTATTTTTCCGTGTATACAGTTCGCACAGAATCTCTCAAGGAATTCTGCGACTCAGTTGATCTAGATTAGCAACACCTGTTATCGCACAGTAAAATTCGTTGGTTAAGTCTTTTCCCAGCTATTTAGGAAATACTTAAATCATTTCCAGCTTTTAAATCCTACTTTCTTAGTCAACCACAGCCACCATACACAATCAAGAAATTTTTTGAAGATGAATTTTCAGAAATTTACTTGTGGTTTCTGCACTCTCTTATGTCTGTTTTCGATTAAAAAATACAGGCTATTGAAAAGGAAAGGAATTGTATTTTGGAAGTTGTGAAGCATCTGGAGGCAACACTTCATTGCCTCAAAGAAAGGCACCGTCACACCTTTGTTCCTTTGAAAGTGAGAGAACTGATTAATACTTGCAAACAAGCCGGATTGTGTACTGAAGAACACTGCTCTGATTATTTAGGTGAATGTCAGATTCTGTATGAAGCATGCATAAACTATTTAGAAAAATTGACAAAAAATTTAGAAGAATTTCTGTGTTTCAAGTGGATGTACTTGACATACAGACGAAATATTGAATTCGACGATTTGTTACCAAGCATTACATATTTGAAGAACAAGGGTATTGCTGTCGATGATGTCAGACTTTTTGATCAATACTGTCATTTGACAGCATTCCTCAAGGAACAAGATGAAAGTTTCTTTGATGGGAGTTTGGATGTGATATGGAAACCATTTTTTTAGTGAATGCGCTAATTCAGACCAATTCTCAGAACTTTTGAAAATATGTGAATTTTTTTCTCTATACCATGACACAATGCGTCGGTTGAAATAATTTTTTCCATGATAAGCAGTGAGTGGACAAAGGAGAGAAACCGACTTCTACCAGAAACTGTCAAATCCATCACCACAGTAGTTTACAACTTCAAAGAAACAACTTGCGAAAACTTTTACTCATATCTAGGGACTGGAAAAATTCGCGGGTTCAATGGCCTGCAGGATGAACTCCATAGTTCTGCGCACTCTCGGTCAAATGCCACCCACTCATTGGCTGCTGTCTTGTGAGACGTCCCAACGTAGCAGCCTGTGATTCGATAAAGCTATGGTCGGGTGTTTCTCATTGGCTCAGAGTCATCCAGGTGAGTTGTGAGCCAATAGCAGAGGCAACACTGAGGTATAACTATTTGTATTTTAGCCTAATGCGAAATGAATTCGCGAATTTTTCCGGTCTCTACTCATATCTGCTTAAGAACCCTAAAATCTTGAACAAAATAAGTTCATCTGAAAAAAATTAAATGCATATGTCTGCTAATTATGTAAATATTAAGCTTATTGGTGTTCCTGCTACAAACTATAACATTCATTTGTTATACACAAGAAGATAGGTTATTTTGTGTGGTTTATGTAATATTATGTTGCGTTTTGGATATAGTGTGTTTATACTGGGTTATTCACTTTTGAACGTGTGTTTTTTTTGTATAGGATTGATGTACTTGGTTATTCACATAATCCATTGTATTCAAAATAGTTATCACATAAAAAACATGTTTTAAATATGCTGTAGATGCGTAGTTTGTTTGATTCTTTAGGTATACTGAAACTGTATTAAATGCCAAAACATTGTAAAATATCGTACTCCATTGTAATGAATTCATGGATTTTTTAAAAAAATATATCGTCCTTTTTAGTGAAATGTCCTCCTTTTGCGAGATGAATGACCACCTTTTTTATTATCAGTGTCTGGTAACCCTAGCCACGACCACACACAGCTCCACACTTGCGGCTTTCGCGTCGCTGTTTGCAGATCGCCTGCGCACTGCGAGAGCCACGCCCACCTGGGCACGCGTGCGGTCAGCAGACCTCCAGATAGAACCACGCATTTCAAAACTGCTAATGATATCCGAGTGATGTCTGATTACAAAAAAAAAAATTCTGTTCCCGGATTTTGATTTTAAACTGTTTTTAAAGAGTTCATACCTAAAAATTAATCTTTAAACACGTGTTTTAGCGATTGTAAAATCCCGGTACATACTATTTAAAACTTCAACCAAAGAACTTCCATTACACATAAATAATAAATTTTTCATCATATAATGTTATGGTTACCGCACAAAGCTCATAGTTGTACTATGCACAACGAGAAGACTACGTGAAAGTCTACATAGCTAGAAGCAACAGCGAGCTTATCATACTTATCATTTCGCCTCACTAACACTAACACACCCCTGACTAGGTGGGCTCAAATGCGTCCTCATTAGGACATATGTGGTTTTGAAAATCCCCGAAGAACAACAAACCAGATAAAACATTAACAAGTTTGAATGATCTAATCACATGCTATCCGTACGCAAAGGCAAACTGCGGCAACAGCAGCTAATGGGCAATGGATACATACTGTTTTATTTGCAAATATGGGAGTTTAATCCTGGACCATGAATGTGGCAGCTCTCTACAAATCATGTCCGTTGTTTTGAAGATTACATTTCATTAAACTTTTGTTGGTTTCGCATGACATTTAAATTAAACAATTATAAGAATGAAAAATGTTGCTTAATATTTGCGAATTATTTAAGAGTTAATTTATGGTTTAGAGGAAACATAATGCTAATTGGAATTTCAATCTCAAAATGTTAAAAGAGCATGTCACTGTGTGGTAAACAATTCAATTGAACGTTTTCATGTGACCTTTGAATTTTTGCCTTTTAATTTTCATATCATGCGTAAAAAACAAGTTTTATTTTTACATTATTAAAAACTCTAATGCTTATTTGAGTTTTGGAACAAATAAATTTTCATTTTGTTTTAATATGGTTTTAAGACAAAACCTTAATAGAATATTTTTGTAAAAATTGTGTAACACAATTTTATATTCTTAATTAATGCTACAACTTAAAATATAAATTAACTTTTAAGTTTCTCAAAACCATATTTAAGTGATAAAATAATTGATAATAATTTCAATTATTTTATCTATTTTATTTAAATATCAAATTAATATAAAAATGTATGAATGCAAATGCCCTTTTAAAATTCAACATTAACTTCCGGAATTTTTTATTTTTCTGCAATTCTAAACGTTTTGTGAATAAACATGTCGAAAATTCAGACATTCTTTTGCATGCTGTGAAAACAAAGATAATTTTCCTTTCAACTACCCAGGGTTTACCGGGCAAACAAATAAACTAGTTTATTTAAATATTGAATTTATATATTATATAAAGGATAGAAAATTATTTCGGAATTTAGAAGGAGTCATAAAATTCCAAGAATTTTCCTTATGGCAGTTTATAAGATTCTAGAATTTAGCAGTTACTATTATTTCATCTTATTGTTGACAACTATATAAATTTACCTATTTATGGAACTTTTTCCCAGTAAACGTACGAGATAACATGTATCATACACTTGGCAGACAAACTTGTTAAAAGAAATCTATTCAACAGAATTTACACAGAAACATATGTAGAAAATATCCTAGACACAAACCGGTAGGTAAAGTTAAACCTTAAATAATTCTATTTTAAGGCGTGGAACTTATCGAGAGGAAGTATCGTTTGGGTACAAAATGCTGGTATGACTGGTTTTCTTATGAGCACCAACTCATTGCTAAATCCGCTAGGAGCCCAGAGGAATTTTGAAAGTTAACACCCCGGAATAACACACAGAAGCTACATTAACTTTGATTTTGCATGTGTGTTCGTCTCAGCGCAGACGTTTTCGGCCTAGCTGGATCTAATAGTAGTGAATACAGTGACTAGAGCAATTCCCTAAATAATTTGGCTTGTATAAAATCGTGATTTTTCCCAATATTTAAAACCAATTATTTACAAATTTAATAACTATGCATTAAAAACTAAAGGCATTTACGACCAATACGACATACTGTTTGTATACCATTTAATTACATGTCATTAGTTATTTTATGTTATAAATAAATATCGGTCATTAAAGTACTTTAAACGAAAAATATCAACTCATTTAAACATTTTAAAAATTAACTATAGTAATATTATCGATGAAATTTAAATAATATGAAAAGATTAAATGTTTTAATCAATAAATTTAGGAAACATGTGCAAAGAAAAGCGAGAAAGATATTCCGGCTTTTGACTTTGACTAACCTGACTAACTGTTGGTATATTGGTGTATAGAAATAGTGCATGCCTATAAATGGAAGGGGTCAGCGGGCCTGTGGAATTCTAGGTCATCAAAAATTAGTACAAAGAGTCCAGGTTTGTTAACAACCAAATTGTTATATACTTTCCACGTTAATATATATTCAGCACCCATAAATGTATAATGCTTATACATTTAAGTTCAATTATACAATAAGTTGACGTGTAGTTTTAATAGGAGTTAAAAGTTTTTTTGTATACTTCTAAAAAAATATTTCGTGTGATCATGCAGTAGCAGTCAACCAAATTTATTTGTGGTTAAGAGAGAAATATCCAGGCTAAAATATGGTTAAATTATGTAAACTCAAATTAAATCAACGAACTAATGATTATTGGGAAATATTTTTGATAGGTTTTGTTTATTATATTAAGTGAGGTTACTAAATTTTGCCTTGTAACCCAAACGTTCCTGTAAAACAGAAGTATTTACTTCGTCATTGAGAAAAGTTCTTGCAATATCTTAATGACTATGCAAGCTCGTTTTAAAAGTAAATTTAAACTTTAAAACAATTGGTTTTGTCGGCATCGTCATAACATTGCAGTGGTTGATATCCGAAGAAGGCAAAGGAAGCGGTTTCGTAGTTCCACGTGCTTGTCTCCAGTTGCGCCGGCCTGCGAGGTGGTGCGGGGATTGGAAAAGAGAGAGGAAGGAGGTCTATATTCGAGTCGACGCGACGAGGAATGTCTGAGGCGTCCCGAAGGCGTCTAGACGCCCGTACCCTCTGTCCCTGACGGGGCTGGCCGCGGTCCAGGTGACGACGGCGGCGTCTGTCCCCCCTCCCCCCTTGCCGAGGGTTGTGCTAGGCGCGCGGACGAGCGGGGTCAAAGGCCACGCCGGGGTCTCAATACAAAGGGAAGAGCACAACATGAATCACTAGACACACGGAAATTTAGTTGTGTTTTTCGTCTGGCCCTCAGGATAGAATTCCAATGATGGTTATGGTGATGATGATGATGATTATGGGGTCGGTTTATCCAATTACTAGGTATTGAGAGTACAGGCAAACGCCACGGCGATGACAGCCGGGGAGTCTCTATTCTTGCATAGGCCGGAGTATTCTACGATGGTTTTCCGTTGCCTTCCGCGGGATGAAGGTCGAAGGAGCATCACAAACACCCAGTCCCGAACACCAAGGGAGAAGGCTCGAGAATTTTCCTCCCCAGCCGAGAATCGAACCACTGATGGTCTTCTTGGCCCTCCCAAAAAGACACGCTAGCGCTGGACTAGATTATTTTACACTCCAATATAGTATTTTTTTTTATGTTCGTGTTACAACTGAGTAAACTGAGGATCCGACAAATTTAAAAAGATGCCAGCAAACTAACAAAGATCCCAATATGTCTTGGAACAAGTTTTGTTTGTTTATCTATAAGGAGAAAATTATTAGTGAAGTTGTTGAATCACTTGACGAAAGTGTATGAGTTAGATCTTCTAATCTAATTGATAACAGGATTGTTTCTCAAAATGTTCGTCCCTTTAGGCATCAGTCACATTTCTCGAGCAAAAAGTTGTTTAGAAAATATGGTTTGAACTCATAACAACCCTAGAAGTGCAGTCTCTGGAAGCTTTCGCGCGCTCTTTCTTGTGTTTTAAATGCTGTGAATTTGTTTGAATCATTGAACAACCAGTGCATCTCTATGATTGCATTGAGATTGAGCTGCTTTTTTTTTTACGTGTAAACATCATAGCGCTTAGTATACGGAATTGGGTAAGAGTAATTTAGTGAAAATGTAACGGAAGTCGATCAACGGAAATGTGACACAAAGACGGTGGATGTTTACACATCACTGACGAGAACTGAAAGACTCACTCATACATATTTTTGTATAGATCTATCTGACAGATTTACTGGGAAATCAGCACCACCGAAAAAAAATTGGTTGTCTGTAAAGTCGGTTTACGGACGATAGTTTAACGAGACAACATCATAACAAAACATTGATGAAATGATTGCATACTTTTATAAATAAAATTTAATCATTTTTATTGAATTATCACTATTCTGTATGGATAAAAAGGAGTGAAATAAAATCTACAATTTAATTGATAAATTTACTTTTATTTGCACTCATTAATTCAAATGTGTTTATTGCTTTAACGAAGAGATTATTTTAACTATAACGTTTATACATGTTTGCTATTTAACTTCTTCCAATCTAAGTTATTCTGTTAAGGATAGGACGATGACGATGTAGGAAACGAATGGGAGTGTTTAAAGTTTAATGTGCCTCGAAAAAGTCAAATCGATGGTTGTTCCAATCGAGTGGAAGAGAGATAGATGCGGCGCAAGCGTACAATGAACGTAACGGGACACAGCGTAACTGGACAATGTGCGTTACGGGACACTTGTTCGTGCGTGCAGCCGGCGTTCATCGATTTATTAGACTTTGTCACGTCAAAAAATGCGGGATGGGATACCTGCAAACTGCTCATTTGAAAATTGCGTCTTCACACATAACGTTTGGTAGTCATGTCCTCTCCAGGATGGGAGGAGGAAATTTCGCCCCGTGATGTATCTTCTTTTACCCCGTTTGATTAACTTCGCGACGCCTTCAACCTTATGCTTCTGTTTTCTTGGTTTCTTAGGGTGCTAGTTAACAGGAAAGTCTTGTTTTTTATAGTGGTTCATTTGAATACAACAAATATGATTAGTTGCAATTCATTCGTGTGACTGAACGGGGATCATGGAACTGTAACATATGATAAGCCTCTCTCAATCACCTGAATGTAATCCAATCATCACAGAAATAAAGATAAAGCACTGGCAAATGTGTGCGTGTACTTATGTACGCTGGTTAGAGGTTGATCTAACTTGGCGTAATTAAAAACTAACTTTTATTTTGCATGCAAATAATGAAAATTAATTAAATAATAAAATTACTGAATTGATATTGTAAATACTGATGTTAAAGTATAGATTCATTCAAATTAAAAATTTTCAATAAATACTCAGTAATCAATTTTTATACATACTTACGAATTAATTATTTAATTTAGTAAAATTATCGAGATATATCTTAAAAATAAACATAAATAATTATAATTACTCTTTATTACATACTTAATATTTTAATAAATTTTAAAATAACAATGTCATAATTTATAATGGAAAGAATTTATATATTCGGATACATAACCTATCTTATATAAATAGATATGAAAAAATCTATTAACATAATTTCCATCACTAATTTTCTCATTAAATTAATGTTTTAAAATATATGGACTGGTAAAGTATATAAATTAAAAGCTTATATTAAATATTTAATTTTTTTTGCCTTTTTTCATCCCGTTAATTTTTGTTGCATGGTGCGCGCATCGTAAAAATTCACTCTCATCATTTTTTGACGTGACGTCTAATAAATCGATGAACGCCGGCTGCACGCACGAAAAAGTGTCCCGTTACGCACATTGTTCCGTTACAACGTGTCCCGTTACGCTCATTGTTCCGTTACGATATGTCCCGTTACGTTCATTGTTCCGTCACGATGTGTCCCGTTACGCTCATTGTTCCGTTACGCTGTGTTCCGGTACGCTGTCGGCGAATGCGGTAATAATAGGTTATGTTACAATTTACTAAAAAATTATGGTGATTCATATAATTGATGATAGATATTTGATAATAGTTTATTTATATGAAAACTTGTTCATAATTATATTGAAACTTTATAGCTAAATGCCAGTTTTTAAAATAAATTACAAGTCATCTACACGTGAACTTTTTCGTCGACTGTTTATAAAGTGAAGTGAAAAGTTAATGTGGTTTTCATTGCTTTTTACAATAACAATTTCGGGAATAAAGGTTAATTATTCTTGCATTTTAAAAATCTGATTACTGGTATGATTTCAAGTATTTATTCTTTTATTATTAAAATAAAAATTATTCAATTTTATTCATAAAAGTTTGCAATCATTTCATCAATGTTTTATTATGACGTTGTCACGTTAAACTATCGTTCGTAAACCGACTTTACAGACAACCAATTTTTTTTTCGTAACGCGCCTAAAGTAGTATAACTTTAAAAAAAACCTAGTATAGGCTAATCTCAAAAGGGTGAAAATATTTGAATAAATGCCAACTGGACTAGTGCACCCGAGACGGAGCGAGCGAGACCGCGCGCCTGGCTCGGTGGCTGTCGACGGCTGATGAGGGCAGGACGAGTCCTCGTGCAGGGGGCGTGTCCGTCTCCAGCGAGCGGGCGGCGCGACGGTTCAATCACCTGCTCGTCGGCAGCCGTCTGGGCGCGCTTTACGAGCCGTTATCGCCGTCTCTCTCTCGCGCGCCGTTCGCTCGCGGGCGCGCCCGTAAAGCGGAGACACTCCCTCTCTCCACTTCATCACCGGCTGTTTTAGCACTTCCCGTCCCTCGTCTTATACTGCCTCTTCAAGCATGTCCGTAAAGTCCGTTCGGATTGACATTTTTCATTGCCCAACAAATAACTATTGACAAAACAGTAGGTACTGACTTTAATTAAAACCAAAGGACATTAAAAATTCGGCACAGTCTTTGGAATCAACATAATCAATATCATACAATTAGATAAAAGCATGGCCCCCACAAGGGTGGGACTCGGTGGACCCCTGGGTCCAGGACCCGGGCCCAGCGCTGTTTATTTTCAAAAGTTTAACTTTCATAATATTTTTACAAACTAAAAATAAAATTGAATATTTTTTGATACAATGAAATTTCTGAAGATTTTACATACCTACAGCTAATTTTATTTTTCTGTAACTATTTTCATTTTTATCTTAGTGTGTGAAATAAATATAAATACGTGCTGTGGTTTTTTTTAAGTAAAATAATTTTATAAACAAAGCTTAGTTTAGACTTACAAAATAGTAATCGTAATTGAACGGTCTCCGGGTAAAAGGTAACAAGTCACATTTTGGTGATTTTTAGTTTACTCCAGCAATAAACTCATAAGTATACTTAGAATATGTAATGCATTTTATTCATTGGCAAATATGTTGGCAAATAAACGAATAATGCATGAAAAATTTAAGTATTTAAATTCAATTTTATCTAAGAGTTTTTTGTTTCTCCTGCAAAAAGTGAACTCTTGACTTGTTACCTTTTACCCGGAGACCGTCCAATTATGCTCTGTATTTTCAGGTTAAATATCATTCTAAAAAGAGTATAGGTAAGAGATAACCATGCAATTTTAATGAATGGTGTAACTGTAAAGTGGGGGGGGGGGGGGGGGGGAGTTTCTCTGATCCTGGGTCCTGGGGCCGTAATCGAATGTGGGGGACATGGGTACAAGCCATCTGGAAAACAGCGAAACGATTATTTAGAACGTGAATCCGTGTCAGAAACTGACGACGAAGAACATCATAACAAATGGTGACCAAAACTGAAACAATGATTTCAAAACTTTACAAGTATTACCCACCACAATTATGAAGCCACAGAAATGAAATAAAGTCCTTATGAGATGAGAATTGACACTTTGAAGTGAAATTTTATACAGAGCACACCCGAAAAAATTATATGGAATAAAATTTTGTGTGAATAAAATCTATAGTTGTCTAAAAAATGTTATTATTCGCTTAAGAGTGCATTGGAAATTGGTATTACAGCAGTTACATCAGCATCTGCTTCGAGCTTGAAAAGTTCGTCTTCATCGAATAGGCAGCCTTGCAGCTACTGCGATATGTCGTTCGAATATTCCCAGGACGCACGAAAACACAAGAGAAGCAAATGCATCAATAATCCTTCTCGTATGAAGTTTCACTGCGATAAGTGCTATTTTTGGTTTGCACGTATTGACAGTTTGCGACGACATGGGAATTACTGTAAAGGTGAAGTCCGTTGACCTACTGTGGAACTACCTGCAGACATTTCGACTCCTCGGTTAAGGTTGGAGACTCGTTTTCATACAACCACTAAAACAGATGTTCAGCAACCGATTGCGATGACGCCTGGTCATGAATCTAAGCCTGAGACTGTGCTTGGCACATTACATGTAAATGATAACATATTCCATTTTTCTAAATCTGTATTTCGTGGAATGTTGAAAGTCTACTATTATATAATACATCTAGTGCAGGGGTCGGCAACCTGCGGCTCGCGAGCCACATGCGGCTCTTTGGATGTGAAGCTGCGGCTCTTTAGTTACGTTCCAGAAATACTGCATCACCAGGTCATTTATACAGAAAATACTTTTTTATTACAAACCAGTAGTAAGCCTGGTTTTTTTCCACGCTTGTTATATTTTACTAAACAATATGTCATCAACCAGTTAAATTATCAATTTAAAGCTATCCATCCGCCCGAGGTTTTCGTTTTACTAGTACTTACGGGCTGTGCTGTAAGTGTTTAATTGTTTTAATTTTTTACTAATATAATAAGTGATTATCTAATAAGACCATTTATATTATCAATTTTGTTGTGAAAAAACACTTCTTATATATATGAATATATTTTTCTTATGAATAAAAAAATAGATTAGTTTTTTATCGAAAATCTTTATTATGCAAGTACTATTTATTGTTGGCAAGAAAAATTTTTGTGGCTCTTAAAAAACTTTGAAATTTTGTAAATTGTAATTTTTGGCTCTTTCGACTCAAAAGGTTGCCGACCCCTGATCTAGTGAGTTAAAATACATTTATACTTTTTTTATGATATCAAGGAGAACACAATCAAGCTGCTTACAGGTGAAGTAGCTTACAGGTGTGGCTGTACTGTGCATATTGCAAACCATATCCGTTCGAGGACAAAGTGAGGAAGTGTGCATTCAAGACAGTGAATACTCCCATTTATGATTCTAACGCTGTAAAGCAGTCCCTTAAACACAGTATCGAGAAATTCTGTCAAGAAGAAAGACTATGTAGGAAAAGGATCTGACTGGTCTCTGTCTTGAGTAAACCGTTTAGAGCTTAGAATCAGTCAGTTCATTCCAAAGAAGAACTAAGTGTTTATTAGAATGCTAACTTACACAAGTATTCCTGTATTAGTCAAAATTATGTAATAAATCTTAATTTTAACAATATAATGTTTGTTTTTTTTCGAACCTGTCATTTATTTTGTTAATTTTAATTACTTTAAAATGTTTGTATTGATCAAAGATCAAACCAAGAACAAAAAACGTTCGAAACATTCATTATTTTAAGAAGTGGTTTTATTGATGAATTTTAAAATTTTTCCTGAAATTCTAGCTTAATAAATACAGATTTCCAAGATGGCGTCCAAGTTGGCCGACAAGATAACGGATGCCCTGGATAAAAAAAAATATTTCTAGCGGGTAAAAAATTAAACTTACGTGGCTGTAGCACACTGTGGCAGACGAAAACAATATGTCGGATCCACAATGTCGGCCTCCAGAAGACGAAAACAAGATAGCGGATTGACGTCGTACTGGCTGAGGCAATATATGCATTTACTTTGGTGGTGGGAGGTCTGTCTGTCGGTGTTCTCCGTGGAGGAAAGATCCATCGCCGATTTGTATTTTGCATTCACCGGTTTCGAACCGAAAACTCCATGACGTAAGTGCCTTTAATTTTCTTTAAATTCTATTTAAATATTTTTTTAATTTAAAAAAATCCTATTTTAATAAATAATAATTATGGATTTTAAAGATGGCTGATGGTATTTCAAATGGTGGAGTATATTCTAATAATTAATTTCTCATTAATTTTAAAATTTATTTTGATTTTATAGCATAAATATACGCATGTTTAAGATAGCGCCCGTAACAAAAATTGCAACAATTACGTAACAATTCAAAATAACGGCCATGGCATCTAATTGTCGAGGTCATGACCTCAGAGGCTTTTGGGGGCTTTAAATTCGGACATTAAGCTGCTTTGCGAATTTTTCAAGCCACTGGCACTTTTGTGAACTAAAACGGAATTTTTTTTCTAAAAACGGGAATTTTTGTTTTAAATTGAACATTTTTTTATTTTTAGATATTTTTCGAATTTTTGGCGAAATGTATTTTCTTAAGACTTTTTTTTGTAAATAATGGTGAATTTTTGACAAATTTAAGGGAGTTTTAAGTAATTTTTTTCAAAGTTTAAAGGTAAAGTTCTAGGTCAATGGTCAAGGTAAACCAAGATGACTGCCATGAAGTCACAATCAAAGATGACGTCACCGGCACTGACATCACACCCAGAATCCAGCCGCTGGACCTAAATTTTCTTACAAATATTTCATGTACTAATAGCTCCATGCTTCTAACGGTAATTCCTGCGGTGTCCACAGTTAATGACGATGGTCTTTGACTGAATTTCAGAGATAGATTGCACGCGAAACCTGCACAGCAATGACTAATGGACGAACAGAGTACCAGAAACGTTGAGCAACTTGTTTTGTGGCTGCGCAGTTGTTTTTACGAAAGAGCGTACCCATTTAAGTACTACCTCCCCCCCCCCCCCCTCCACCAAAACAACTGGGTAAGCCATCCATTCGAAAGCTGGTGGGTGCGTTGGAGTGGCGTCGCCACTGACGCACTCTCCCTCTAAAAGATTCAGTTCAATGAAGGCCAGTGCTATTTCCGTGCAAGGGAGTCAACTGGACCTCTCGCTGCCAGCATGTTAGTGAGGACCAGAGGTCGCCGGGTTGAGCACAGCGCTGCCCGTCTGCCGTGGTGCCTGTTTCACTCTTAGATGTTGTCCACTGGTGCCTGTCTCACTCTTAGATGGTGTCCACTGGTGCCTGTCTCACTCTTAGATGGTGTCCACTGGTGCCTGTCTCACTCTTAGATGGTGTCCACTGGTGCCTGTCTCACTCTTAGATGGTGTCCACTGGTGCCTGTCTCACTCTTAGATGGTGTCCACTGGTGCCTGTCTCACTCTTAGATGGTGTCCACTGGTGCCTGTCTCACTCATAGATGGTGTCCACTGGTGCCTTTCTACCTCTTACATGGTGTCCACTGGTGCCTGTCTCACTCTTAGATGGTGTCCACTGGTGACTGTCTCACTCTTAGATAGTGTCCACTGGTGCCTGTCTCACTCTTAGATGGTGTCCACTGGTGCCTGTCTCACTCTTAGATGGTGTCCACTGGTGCCTGTCTCACTCTTAGATGGTGTCCACTGGTGCCTGTCTCACACTTAGATGGTGTCCACTGGTGCCTATTTCACTCTTAGATGGTGTCCACTGGTGCCTGTCTCACACTTAGATGGTGTCCACTGGTGCCTGTCTCACACTTAGAAGTGTCCACTGGTGCCTGTCTCACTCTTACATGGTGTCCACTGGTGCCTGTCTCACTCTTAGATGGTGTCCACTGGTGCCTGTCTCACTCTTAGATGGTGTCCACTGGTGCCTGTCTCACTCTTAGATGGTGTCCACTGGTGCCTGTCTCACTCTTACATGGTGTCCACTGGTGCCTGTCTCACTCTTAGATGGTGTCCAATGGTGCCTGTCTCACTCTTACATGGTGTCCACTGGTCCCTGTCTCACTCTTAGATGGTGTCCACTGGTGCCTGTCTCACTCTTAGATGGTGTCCACTGGTGCCTGTCTCACACTTAGATGGTGTCCACAGGTGCCTATTTCACTCTTAGATGGTGTCCACTGGTGCCTGTCTCACACTTAGATGGTGTCCACTGGTGCCTGTCTCACACTTAGATGGTGTCCACTGGTGCCTGTCTCACTCTTACATGGTATCCACTGGTGCCTGTCTACTTCTTAGATGGTGTACACTGGTGACTGTCTTACACTTAGATGGTGTCCACTGGTGACTGTCACACACTTGGATGGTGTCCACTGGTGCCTGTCTCACACTTAGATGGTGTACACTGGTGACTGTCGCAAACTTAGATGGTGTCCACTGGTGCCTGTCTCACTCTTAGATGGTGTCCACTGGTGCCTGTCTCACACTTAGATGGTGTCTTAGATGATAACCGCTGGTGCCTGTCTCACTCTTACATGGTGTCCACTGGTGCCTGTCTCACTCTGACATGGTGTCCACTGGTGCCTGTCTCACTCTTAGATGGTGTCAACTGGTGCCTGTCGCACTCTTAGATGGTGTCCACTAGTGCCTGTCTCACACTTAGATGGTGTACACTGGTGACTGTCTCACACTTAGATGGTGTCCACTGGTGACTGTCTCACACTTAGATGGTGTCTTAGATGATGTCCGCTGGTGCCTGTCACACTCTTACATGGTGTCCACTGGTGCCTGTCTCACTCTTACATGTTGTCCACTGGTGCCTGTCTCACTCTTATATGGTGTCCACTGGTGTCTGTCTCACACTTAGACGGTGTCTATTGGTGCCTGTCTCACACTTAGATGGTGTCCACTGGTACCTGTCTCACTCGTAGATGGTGCCCGCTGGTGCCTGTCTCACTCTTAGATGGTGTACACTGGTGCCTGTCTTACACTTAGATGGTGTCCACTAGTGACTGTCTCACACTTAGATGGTGTCCACTGGTGCCTGTCTCACTCTTAGATGGTGTCCATTGGTGCCTGTCTCGCACTTAGATGGTGTCCACTGGTAACTTTCTCACTCGTAGATGGTGTCCGCTGGTGCTTGTCTCACTCTTAGATGGTGTACACTGGTGCCTGTCTCACACATAGATGGTGTACACTGGTGCTTGTCTCACACTTAGATGGTGTCCACTGGTACCTGTCTCACACTTAGATGGTGTCCACTGGTGCCTGTCTACCACTTAGATGGTGTCCACTGGTGCCTGTCTCGCACTTAGATGGTGTCCACTGGTGCCTGTCTCGCACTTAGATGGTGTCCACTTGTACCTTTCTCACTCGTAGATGGTGTCCGCTGGTGCCTGTCTCACTCTTAGGTGGTGTCCACTGGTGCCTGTCTCACTCTTAGATGGTGTCCACTGGTGCCTGTCTCACACTTAGATGGTGTCCACTGGTGCCTGTCTCACTCTTACATGGTGTCCACTGGTGCCTGTCTCACTCTTAGATGGTGTCCACTGGTGCCTGTCTCACACTTAGATGGTGTCCACTGGTGCCTGTCTCACTCTTACATGGTGTCCACTGGTGCCTGTCTCACTCTTAGATGGTGTCCACTGGTGCCTGTCTCACTCTTAGATGGTGTCCACTGGTGCTTGTCTCTCTCTTAGATGGTGTCCACTGGTGCCTGTCTCACACTTAGATGGTGTCCACTGGTGCCTGTCTCACTCTTACATGGTGTCCACTGGTGCCTGTCTCACTCTTAGATGGTGTCCACTGGTGCCTGTTTCACTCTTAGATGGTGTACTGGTGCCTGTCTCACTCGTAGATGGTGTCCACTGGTGCCTGTCTCACACTTAGATGGTGTCCACTGGTGCCTGTTTCACTCTTAGATGTTGTCCACTGGTGCCTGTCTCACTCTTAGATGGTGTCCACTGGTGCCTGTCTCACACTTAGATGGTGTCCTCTGGTGCCTGTCTCACTCTTAGATGGTGTCCACTGGTGCTTGTCTCACTCTTAGATGGTGTCCACTGGTGCCTGTCTCACTCTTAGATGGTGTCCACTGGTGCCTTTCTCACACTTAGATGGTGTCCACTGGTGTCTGTCTCATTCTTACATGGTGTCCACTGGTGCCTGTCTCACTCTTACATGGTGTCCACTGGTGCCTGTCTCACTCTTAGATGGTGCCCACTGGTGCCTGTCTCACACTTAGATGGTGTCCACTGGTGCCTGTCTCACTCTTAGATGTTTTTTACTGGTGTCTACTAGTGTCTGTCTCACATTTACATGGTGTTCACTGGTGCCTGACTCACATTTACATGGTGTTCACTGGTGCCTGTCTCATTTAGATGGTGTCCACTGGTACCTGTATCACACTTAGGTGGTGTCCGCTGGTGCCTGTCTCACTCTTAGATGGTGTCCGCTGTGGCCAGACAGATACCACCTAGCTTGGAAACATAAAAAATCTTACCTATTTACAATTTGTAATTTATAGTAAATTTTTATATATATTTATTTTCAGTGAAACATCTTTGCTGAGGGGGCAACAATTTTCGAGCTTTACATAGATTCCGAACGCATGAGGGGAAACAGCTAGCTATGTGGTAGGGGAACCGGAAGAGGAGGAGAATAGTTAAGTAGTACGTGGTGGGGGAACCGATAAAGGAGACGGCAGGGAAAGGTAGAAATGACGCAGCAAGATTTCACACCTGCACGCTTGCACACTTGCGCACGTGTACATGACCGCTGGAGCAGCCTTGAGCGGGCTCCACGTGGCGGCGTGCGGCTCAGGTTGAACCCCGCCATGCTGCAGGGATAGGCGGGTCGCGGCAGTAGGGACCCGCCTGCGCCTGACGCCACCCCGACTTTAGGGAGTATTTGGGCAGAGGGAAACACAATGGGGTTTGAGCTTATTGTTGTGCACCGTGCCACGGGCCATATTCGTAAGAAAATATTAATGTTTTTTTAAGTTATTATTATTTTAATGATTTGTGTTAATTAGTATTGCTTAACAGTTTTATGTGATTATTGTTTTAGCTGTGTAACTAAATATTTATGCTGGTATAATACTTTTCACTCTTTAGTTTGATAGTCTAATTATTTGTCACGAATTATTATTAGTTTAACTAAATCACACACCGTATTATAGTTCCTTGCCCATGAGTGTGTAAAAATTATTAAGTTCAACTAAAAGGCGTGAATATTTCTCGTTCGGAGTGTAGTTGTGCGTGACTGGCTCAACAAACTAGCATTCAGCTAGTTCCGATTCGTATGTCATGCTGTCACTTTTAACATGCCAGATACCTACCTCAGACTCCACAGGTCAATATGGACTATTAGTTAAGCTGCATAAACTGCCTATTTATAGTCAAGCTTTAAGTTTAAAAATTATTTTAAAATATTTAATTGTACGTTGTGCAAGTTTGTTTTAAACGTATGAGGATTTTTTTGTATATTTTTTTTGTATATTTCATATCCACCATCTTGGATAACGCCATTTTGTTTTCTCGAACATTCCGCCATTTTGTTTTCCGCCATTTTGAATTATGACGTCACCGTTGCAATTTCCGTTACGGCTGCCATCGTGAAAATCTTTATTTATTATCCGATTTTAATGAAAAAAAATTTTAAATTTAGAAAAAAATTCAATTAATAAAATTTTAATTAAAATATTTAAAAAACATACATTTATGATATGGAGCTCAGAGTCCTCGGTTTGAACCCGGTGAGAATTTACAATTTATTTATTCGCGGGGAAAAGTATTAGCTATATCATTTGAGGTTATACCCGTATCTTTATTATTCTCAATTATTATATCTTGTGCTCTAAATAAATACTAATAATTTGTCTATAGTAGTATATAAAAAGGCATCCGGGCACAGGGTTCAGGGTGTGGAGCGGGAGCCGTTATCCCGACCGATTGCTCTGACGTCACGGCGGCCATCTTGGATGGTCGTGACATTGACCTTTGACCTTGACCCCGGCGGCCATATTGAATCCGCCATCTTGGATGACGCCATTTTGTTTTCTCAAACATTCCACCATTTTGTTTTTCGCCATTTTGAATTATGACATCACCATTGCAATTTCCTTTACGGCCGCCATCTTGAAAATCTTTATTTATTATCCGATTTTAATGAAAAATAATTTAAAATTTAGAAAAAATTCAATAAATAAAATTTTACTTAAAATATTTAAAAAAACATACATTTATGATATGGAGCTTGGAGTCCTCGGTTCGAACCCGGTGAGAGCAAAAAAATTAAAATGGCGACCGATCCTTCCCTCATTTTGGCTGCAAGCAGACTGGCCCCAACCACTTTTTATAGCATATATATTATCAGGTAGTATGACGCCATGTCCGCCATCTTGAAAATCCGTAATTTTAATGCTAGAGATTCGGGAAAAATTCTAAAATTCATTAAATAAATTTGTAATGAATATTATACTGATTCATTTGATCGATTCCTGTACTTGGTTCGATCCTTGGACGATGCAAAAAATTGTAATTTTATGTAAATATAATAATTTTAATTTTTTTGCCTTCACCAGGTTCGAACAGAGGACTCCAAGCTCCATGTCATGAATGTATGTTTTTTTAAATATTTTAATTAAAATTTAAATAATTGATTTTTTATAAATTTAAAAATTTTTCATTAAAATTTGATAATAAATAAAGATTTTAAAGATGGCGGCCGTAACGGAAATTGCAAAGGTGACGTCATGATTAAAAATGGCGGAAAAATGGCGGTTTGTTCGAGAAAACAAAATGACGTCATCCAAGATGGCGGATCCAATATGAGCGCCGGGGTCAAGGTCAATGTCACGACCATCCAAGATGGCTGCTGTGACGTCAGAGCAATCGGTCGGCTCCACGGCTCCCGCTCCACACCCTGAACCCTGTGCCCGGATGCCCTTTTATATACTACTGTCTATCTATACCTAATAAGCAAGTAGTTTCACATTTGTCGCGCGTAGACTCCACGCACATTTTTTTAATATTTTGTTGATTTTTCTAAAAACATTGGATAGTATGTATTAACATTACTATTACATTTTTAGCCATTCTGAAAATAAAATATATCCTTTATATTTAACAAGAGAAATTATTTTAAGCAGTCGGTCACTAAAAATAACAAAATATTCAGTTTAATTAAGTTTTATCATCAAATAGAGCTAAAAAAATTTATATTAAATAATACAACAAAATTTTTGACAAAAACCGATTCAAGCGAATATGGAGTCGCTCAGGTAGGCTACGTCTCCTTATATGGAAAATTTTCATATTTTAATTTGAAATGCTTGATGAAATATGACAAAAAAGCTTCCAAATTTATAATTCCAATTTTTCTTTTACAAATTAATATGTTTTGAATACCCTTTCAAAATTTTCTGTATATTATAAATTTGTGTCAAAAATTTATATGCTCTCTGACATACATATGGCAACAGATTACACCCAAACAATAACAGCGTCAGGCGTATCCCACTCCTCAAGCCTTGTTTTAGCTTAGGCTTGTTTTTTTTTTTCTAAAATATTTTTAATTATATTTTTTAATGAGCAGTATTTTAAATTTATTTTAATTTTGTTTTGTGTAATTCGCTCTTTGTATTCATTTTAAACTACCCTGGGCACAGAACTGTAGGGCGTCTGGTCTCTTGTACAGTGCAGTAGGTGAGCAGTTGACTGTGCGAGGCGCAGAGTACCTCCATACAAGCAGGTGCGTCGCACACAATTGTCACGAGTTTTATGATTTATGGTGTGACAGAAATAACTTTACCAGCTTTTAGGCGAAAAGTGCATATAGTTTGATTTTGCGGACATCAATCTGTCGTTCGGCACTTTTAGACTGTTTGGATGTGAACTTGTTGTGATCTTGCCAGCATTCCAGAATTGTTTAGTTCATTATTTTACTTCCCAGTTTACAAGTTATTTAGGTTGAACCATACCCCTTTTTTCCTCACTTTATTTTCTTTCCAGCGCAACTGAGGCGCGTGCGCTGGACAGTGTGTCTGGCTCGCAGAAAACTTCTTCAAACAACATAATGAACTGTTTCACTTTCGCCATTCGCACTTAAACTTTATAGGCCAAGAACGTACTTGCAGTGGTGCAAAGAAGTTTTTCAAAATAAAAAATGTACATATTACACCAAATTGCTATTATTGGTGCCCACTGCGTCATTCGGCATTATTAAGGGTTTTATTAATGTGTTGGCCTACAGAACTTAAAAACTTTAGATTACAACTTTTTTAAACTAATGCCTATTCGGACACCATTTATAACAGTACATTGTGGGCGATGATTGGACATTACCTGAACATTATATAATAATATTTTAATTGGTATTTAGTGTGTAAATGATTTTACAGAGATTTCAAGTTGCTTTATATATAATTTACTCGCGCCCTTTTTGAAATTACTATTCAGCTGTCATATTTTATTTGTATCATTCTATTTCACTTGTGCCTAGGACTTTTTGTGTGGTACACCACTAACTTAAACTTAAAGTGCTATAAAAACAATAGCCTAGCTATACTGGTGAACATCGATTTTCTGTAGAGTACCTACTTCAGTAAATTTTTCAACAAAAATTGTTTTTCGGTCTTTTCTTTATTTATCCTTCTAAAGCTTTTCATCTGGTCCGCCACGTTGCTAGACTATCTGCATGCTTCACTCTGATTCATTTAGCTAGCTCCGCTAGAAGTGGCTGAAGTCTGCGCTACTCTGCTTGGAAACTGCTTGAAGACGTTTTGAACACGTCAATGAGATTGCTTGGTTGCAACGGAATTGACGACATTTTGACGTGATAACGTCATATAAATCGATGAACGCCGGCTGCACGCACGAAAAATCATGACTCATTGTCACGTTCCGCCTGAGCCGAACGTGCAAGAAACGGCCAACCACCGTGCGAGAAAATCTTATATAATATCAAACAGGTTAAGGCGGGCTTTTTAACTAATTGTTCGTGATTATATTTAAACAATTATTTAAATGAAATTTGCAAAAACTGTAAATAATATTTGAAAATTAAAAAGTATGCAATTTTTCATCAATATTTTCTTATGACGTTATCACGTAAAATTATCGTCCGTAAACTGACTTTACAGAAAACCACCCCTTTTTTTTATTGATTTTGATTTTTTTTGCAAGCGGCTGTTATCTGGTTTTTACAGGTTGAATACATAGGAGTTGGCCTCCAATTTAAGCGATGGAGTTGTGGTCCATTGCGGGTCGAAAGTAATTTGACCAGCAGCGGAGGCCACAGGCGCTAATGACAGGAGTCGTGCACTGGAAAGAGAGGGTGATACTCCGGTAAAATGCGCACTGCAAGCGAAGAATGAGTCACAACAGTTGAAGGCGGGGTTGCCGAGTCTCTGTAACTCTCTCTCTCTCTCTCTTTCTTTCTCTCTCTCTCTCTCCCCCGCCTTGGCGCTCCACGCCACTGGCAGATACCTCCTTGCTGCCTCTGCTCTATTGGCTCATCACTCCACTTAGTGTGGGTGGAGAACATTCAAAAAAACCCTTTAATTACACGACAACTCTGTCTGTTTACACCAATGTTGAGTTTCTAGAATACCAACCTACGTCTGGTGTCAATTTACATGATGAAGTAGTAATTTTCCACAAGGAACGTTACCTGATAGACACACAGTTTTGAAAGTGATTAAATCTACTCTTGCTAATTGCGTTTTGGAAATTCATACTGTTTGTGTAAAATCGCAAAAAAAACCGTCGGTGTACTAGTATCACAACATAACGTGTTATTTTACTTTATGTTAATGAAATTTTACTATGACTTTGTGAGTGTATAAATATAGAAGAATCGTTAATTTACACCGCAAATGTGTAATTTTTTACAACAACTTTGAATATTTATAACCGTAACCTACTTTTGGTGTACAATTACAAGTTGTAATAGTAATTGTTCTCAAGCAAAGTGGAAAAATTTCTAACTGTATGTGTTTTTCGGAATGAAACGACAAAAATCTAAAAATACACCAACACTGAATGTGTCTTCTTTTATAAAAATTTTTACAGTGTACAGACTTAAGTGCTCTCAAGAAGTATGTACAGTCTTACCCTAGTTCTACACATTTAAGTGCAAGAACTGGGAAGAATGCAAGGCGCGGCGGACAGCGGAGAAGTTGTCTGCGCAGACTGATCTTGACAGTTCTATTTTCAACTTGTAAGCCTGTGGTGACAGAATGCACAGACGACAGTTATCAGTTCATCTCATCATTAGGTCGATGGCGGAGTTGCTTTGCGAGCCGTTCTATCACTTTGTTAAAAACCTTAATATTCCTGAAGTTGTAAAAGGGGGAGAAATAATTACCATTTACCACAAAATACTTGTGTTACATTTATTCCTGAGCAAATTCAATTTTAGAATCAATTTCAAAAACATTTGGCTGTCAAACAGTTTCATATTCAATCACGATGGAACTGAGAGATAGTTTACTTACCTTAAGAAAATGTTTGTTTGTCTAAGGCCAAGTCAAACCACAAAATTTAATTTGAAAAAAAAAAAATTATGTATGTAATTTATAGTCAATGGTAGAGAAATAATTTGCTAACCGATAAAAAAAAGAGACTTTTAACTATCCTTTTAATTTTTTTAGGCGTAATCTATATTTTACAGTTTAAATTTTAGTTGGATTAACTACGTATTTTGTGAACAGTAGAGACCTGTAAAATTCGCGATTTCAAATCCTCTATTCACTCGTGCAAATTACATCTGATGATTGGTTACCGACTCGTAACACCTGTTGACTGGAATTATCGTGATTCGCTAATTCTTCTGTTAAAGATTTTTCATTGGCCCAGATTCCTTCAGATAAACTGTGGCCCAATCACTGAAGCAAAATAACGTCAAAAAGTATTTGGACTCTATCCTATCGCGAAATGAATCCGCGAATTTTACAGGTCTCTAGTGATCAGGTACACATTTGTTCAATCATGGTTAAGCTATTTGAAATCAAAATAAATGTTCGTATTATGGAAAGGATTTCTTTCCCAGTAATGTACGAGAGATCGGAGAAGTGGGTATCCCCCTGTACGTCAGGGCAGAGACACAGGGCCATTCGTAACTGCCGTCCGCGGCCGAGGGTAAGAATTGCTGAATGGGGCGTCCTTGCCTTGTCTCGGTTCGTCGAACGGATTTTGGAAACGGACCTTTTGGTGAGGACGGAATCTGTTTGAAGGATGAGGAGAAGGGGAGGGGTGGTCAGAAGTCGACAAACACAGATCACCGCAGGATCGTAGGGCGGGTCGGGTCGATAATCGAAACGTAAGGGAACTCGATCCGGTCGAGCAGAAACCCGCACTTCTTGCCGTCTGGCCGGCCGGAGATATAAGCGACCCCATCTCTCGGAGATAGCGCTGGAGAGAGAGAGAGAGAGAGAGAGAGAGAGAGAGAGAGAGAGAGTCGGGAAATAGGGGCCGGACGGGCGGCCGCTGCTATCTGCAGCCGAGGAGGGAGATAAGACACTCGCGGCCTCGAGGTCGAAAGGAAATAGCTCGAGGATGTGAGCTGGACCAGGAAAGTTGCAGCTCGCAAATAATGTTTTCCAGAAAGATTTCTTGTGTTTAGAATCTTCTCCAACTTTCTTCTTTAGTCCCGCGCTTAATCGACTGTTAGGAATTACAGTAGAATTGCGGACTTATCAACAAAGGATTCCGCTCACATGAACAAAGAGTTTTTCGTTAAAACTAAGCTGGATTCAATGTTGTTTGAAAAGAGTTCCTACTGAAGACAATTATTTTTTTAAGAATTGCTAATACATAAAATCAATTTTTGTGAGTTCATGGTTGTAATTCAATTCAATTATTCCTCGCAAATTTTAAAAAGCTTTCTGTAAAATGACGAGTTTTCCTGGATGATAAGAAACCAGCGTGTTATTCAAAAATTTTAAGCTAACACTTTTTAATGTTATCATGTCAACAAATAAATAGGTAACATAAGAACTTAAGTTTTTTGAAGCACACTAAGATTTTTCAATCATGGTTCAAGTAAAAGAAGTTACTTTTATAGGTTTTGTATTTTGACTAGTGTAGGGTATGTTATTTAAAATATTTAAGCTAACACTTTTTAATGTACTCATGTCAACCAATAAATAGGTAATATACGAACTTAGCTAAGTTGTTTGAAGCACACTAAGATTTTCCAGTCATGGTTGAAGTAAAAGAAGTTACTTTTATAGGTTGTGTATTTTAACTAGTGTAATATATATATATGTATATATATGTATATATATGTTTATATATATGTGTGTGTATATACATACACACATACATTGGAGTTCGCTGGCAGTAAATGTAAAGTATGAAGTTAAATAATATTCATAGCCATAAAACCACGGAACATGTATTAAATTGTAACTAGCTTACAATACACAGCTTCGGAGGCGCAAATTCCATAAAAGCGCTCACAATACTTAACAATGGAGAAAAAAATTACGTTTTCGATTCCATTCTCTGTTTACTAAAACCAGTTACACAATAAAGTTTCAGATTCTCAAGAAACTTTATTTTTATTAAAACCATCCACATTTGGAGTTTTGAAAGTAGTAGTATAGATTACTTGTGCCTATTACAATAGGTATTCCATTTTTGTGTATTCGTAAATATATATTAAATTTGTGAAATAATACTTGAATACCACTTTTTAATTATTTTAGGATCATATTTTGCTAAATAGTAGGCTAAGGCATGGACCTATTTAATTTTAATGTAGATTATGATATCTTTCACATTACATTTACTATTTGAATTCATCAGCTGTTCAGTTAACGAACCCATTCAAAAAAAAATTCTACCTGGCCTTTTAAAATTATCAGAATTTAAGGGATTTTAAAAGGCTAAATATAGATAAATACTTTTTTTCTAAAAGAACCTTGAACTACACCACGCAGTAAGACCCAAAAATGTTCAATTATATATCCTATTTTAGTTTTCCTTATCCATACCTTACAAAAATGTTAAAAATTTAATTTTTCCAAATAATTATGCAAAATATATGCACTATATAAATATATATTTATAATTTTATTGAATTATGGCTATTAAAGAAATCTACAAGTTTAACTATGTTAAACGTAAAAAAAGTGGGGGATTGTCTGTAAAGTCGGTTTACGGACAATAAATTTACGTGATAACGTCATAAGAAAACATTGATGAAAAATTGCATACCTTAAACTGTTTGATATTATAGAAGACTTTCTCGCACGATGGTTGGCCGGTTCTTGCACGCTCGGCTCAGGCGGAACGTGACAATGAGTCATGATTTTTCGTGCGTGCAGCCGGCGTTCATCGTTTTTTAAGACGTTATCACGTCAAAAAAAAACTTAAGAAGCGGACTTAACTCTGACTTAGATCTAACCAATAAGGCATTCATTAGGTCATAACCATTTAGTCCAGTAGAAATTATTGAAGTCCGTGCGTTTTTAAAGGGGGACCTTTTTTTTATTATTACAATCCATTTTTGGTAAGCCAAAGAGGAATTTAAGCATGGGAGCCATTTCTGAAATTTTGGCATTTGGCCGCCATATTGAAAAAACAAAACCCAGTGCTTTTACATGATAATTCTTGGTATATTCACCAAACTAACCCTTTTTTTTAGGTCGGGGCTTTTTTTAATAATTACATTTCATTCATTACATTATATAATGTAGTTAGCATGGTAGACATTTGTTTAATTTTAGCATTTACGTGCTATTAATGTAAAAAAAGAAACCAGTATATACTATATGACAGTTTTAATTGGAAGTCTCAAATGTCCTATGTGTAATTGTTATGTTAGTACTATAGTCTGTATATATTTTCTTTTCTTTGTTGCAGTGAGTTAGTACAATAGAAATGGAAAATGGATGATCCTGGTGCATCAAAATTAAGAAAAAGACATGCATTATTGAATGCATCGCCACCTGAACCTATTGGCAAGAAAACAAAAACACGTGCAGAAGACGACTGTGTGATATGTAAGCAATCAACTACATCTAAAAGAAATCCACTACAGAATCCAAATCAGGACACCTGGAACAAAATTGCAGAAAAAGCACTAGAATGGAAGGATTTAGGGACGAGCTTTGATGATATTCACGAAAAGATACAGGTAAATGCTTTGCCTAGGAAAATTCATAAAGTCTGCAGGCTTGAAGTCGTTGGTCATAAGCTATTACGAGCACAGGATACATATTATAGAAAATCTATGCCTGAAGAAAATGTGGGAGAAGCTGCTGGTACCTCTGCAGAACACACAAAAGAACAACGCATACGAAGCAGCCGCATTGTTTCTAAATCTGTTTGTGTTTTCTGTACAGAAACCTTGGAGGGAAAAACTGTTAGAAACAATGTTGGTGGAAGAACACCAGTGAAGGTTCACAGACTGGAAACACAAGATGCTTGGAAAACTTTCTCCAAAGCAGTCGAGTACGTTGATGATAAACAAACTAAGGATAGACTGCAGGCTATAATTACTTTCTGTGACAATGAAGGAGGGATACGGAAAGCAGCTGCGTTGGATATTAAATATCACAAAGACTGCTGGAAGACATACTGCAGACCAGTGTACCACCAGAATGCGAGCGGCATAAAAAAGGAACATAAGCAACAGCGATTAAAATGGTTGGAAGAAAAACAAACTGAAGCATTTAATAGCCTGTGTGAATATATTGTTGAGTACTTGGACATCCGCAAAGAGGTTTATACTCTGAGAGACTTATTGTCAGAATATGAGCAAATTCAGAGAGACATGATGATCAGAAATGAAGAAATCAGAAACACATGTGACGACAAATACGCCCTACGTTCCCTTCGCCAAAAACTGGAAACACGTTTTGGAAACAATATTGGATTTCAGCCGAGATACCGGCGAAACGAATCTTCAATAGTGTTTTTTACTAAGCATGGTGGGGCATATGTGGAAAGTGCTTTGAATAGTTGGGGCATGAACACTTCAAATTTGATACAGAACGTTGCTAAAATTCTACATGGTAAACATAGAAAAGTGCCTGGAATACCATGGCCATGCCAGGTTGAAGAACTCAAGAATGATAATACCCCTAATGACATCCATAACTTAATAGCCTTGCTTGCTGACCCTTATGCTAAATTGGAAGAAGACCGTGCAGTTGTTGAAGAACGTTTGCAGTCAGCTGTTCGTTTCCTATCTGAAGGTGTAATGCATTTAATTACAAGAAAACGCCAACCACTGCAAGTAAGTTTATCAATATCTGTACACAACTTGACGGGCAGCAAGGAGCTTATCAATGTTCTCAAAAAATTGAGAATTGGCATTTCATATGATGATGTACTCGACGAGTTGTCAGCATTAGCATTACAGCAACACAACAACGGAGAACTTAATAATACTGGTTCAGATATCCTAATATGTCCACAACAAATAGCATCAGGTCAGCCGGGAACAGTAGTGATGGATAATGATGATTTTAAAGAAGACGGATTTACCGGTTCTGAGACTAGTCATTACACGAATGTCATAATGGCACAATCAAAATCTTTTCGTTGTGATGCACAGACGAATAGCACAACATTAATTATACCAACGCCTGAAGCCAGAAGAGCTCTAGTTTGCCCTGTTGTTACCAAAAACTTGCAAAATGATGGCATACATAGCGACCCACAACCACATCAATTGAAACCTGCTGAAAACACTGTAACAGTTCACAGACTGGTAGCTCACTCACTTCACCGTGTGATTCAAAAAGAAGGAACTGTGCCTTCATATACTGGTTACCATTGTCACCTTTCAAGTGATACGGACAAGTGGGAAACATATAATGTCAAATCTTATTCACAACCACCAGGTAAGGAAGTTGTCAAAGATGTGTTGAATTGGTGCCAACGAGTTGCCAAACACAAAAAAATGCCTCTTATTCAACTTGTTGGTGACCAAGCAATATATAAATATATTGAAGAATGCCTATGCGAGGATGAGGATAGGTGGTCTCTCGTAAAGGGTGTGTAAGGTGGATTTCACACAGAATTGTCATACCTTAATGCTGTAGGAAAAAGATATTCTGGAAGTGGTATCGAAGAATTAGCTGTTGCTGCAGGTGTTGTAGCTGTAGGAAGTTTAAGTCAAGCATTATCTGGGAAACATTACAACAGGGCAATGCGTCTGCACAAATTGATAGCAGAAGCTTTAATACATATGCTTACACAAAGTTACATTGAAAATCACCCAGATATACTTGAAGGCTTAGAACAGGTGGTGGATATTTCAACAGAAAAAGAATTTGATGAATTTGTAGCATCACACTCATTTAATGAATTTGTGCAATTGATGTTCCAAAATATCTTTGACAGTAACTCAGATATGGCAAAATTTTGGCTATCTTATATTATTGATGTGGAAGTCTTGTTTCAGCACTACCACTGTCTACGGAGTGGAGTAAATTTTGATGAATACTTAAACAGTTGTCGTAGAATGCTTCCTCTACTAGCATCATATGGAAACATAAATTACCTTCGCTTCCTCTCTCTCTATTATTGGCGAATGTCCAACTTGACAGATAATGAGAAGAAACATATGGCTTCAATATACTCATTTTCATTGACTGGCAAGAGTTACAGCAAATTGCCTCCTGACCAGGTCATTGAAATGACTATGAACAAACAATCCAAGAACCGTAGAAGTGGTGGCTGGGTGGGATTTTCCAAGAATCTATCCATGATTGCTATTAACATTTTAAGCAGGCCTGCTGTGTTGTACTTGAGAGAGCAATTGCAAGAAGCCATAGATATGAAGAAGCCTATTTACAGCCACCCAGAATTGGGTCCATCGAGGATGAAGAAAGACTTTCGAGTGATTCACGAAGTGAAACTTGCTCTAGAGGAATGGGATGCGAACCCATGGGACCTAAGTCGGCCAACTCTACGCTCACTTTGCACTGGACAGCCAGCACCAGAACATGTAGTGAAAAGTTTGGACACAGCTCATGATGAGGGAAATGCCATGGCAGAAGCAATATTGAACAGACTTTCTTCAGAAACTACATCACTCCACAACCCGATTACAAAGAGGAAAAGCCAAACGTTTGCGACGAAGACTGCCTCCACTGCAAAGAGCAGGCAAACACTGAGGACATTGGTAGATCATGCTGCAACAAAGCAAGTTGTCGATATGTTAACAAGTGGAGAAACTGCGACCATGACACTACTGGATATCATGCAGTATAGAATAACAACTGTGTGTTTATCATTTTTTACAGCTGATGGTATGTTCCATAAACCAGTTAAGTCAAAATTCATGACATTACTAGATCTGCACCCTGTGATGGCACCACCGCTTTACCATGCTATCGTAGATCTCGGAATGGCCTGGAACAAGATACCAGCTTGCAAGACTTGGAGTCTTTATGCCTACAACCTCTACAACTTCATACTAAGTCGCCATCCTGAAGCAGTAGCATTTCACATAGTCAATGATATTTACAACGAAGAAACATTGATTGACAGTACTAAATATCATGAGCAAAAACGTCGTATGATATCGTATGGGTTCGTGCCGAACATTTACCCCATTGCTGACAAGCAAATGCCTACAGGAAGTGCATGGCGTTCATTTCTCTCAAAGCCTGCAAATAAACTAAGACTTCAACACTTCCTTCTCAATGAATGGCAATCCTATAAGCACAATACTAACTGGTATTACACGAAAGATCTTCTCTGCTATGATCTCATATCCAACGAATGTGATCCCCGATTCGAAGCACCACTGCCATGTGAAGCAGATATCAGGGCGTTCTTCCAAGCAGCACAATTAGATGATCCTCATCCAATTGTACTTGATTTCGAAGACACAGATGTATGGGTTATTGCTTCATACATCAGTCATATAACCGAGCAGGATATGTACATGTATAAAAGGAAATCGGGAAGTTCTGCAGAATTCTACATCTGTCGCTCATTGTTCTCTAAAAAAGACAAAGCATGTGCTGCTCTTGGTCTCTACACATTTACAGGTTGTGACACGGTAGAAGGTTTCTTTGGCTGTGGCAAAGTGCAGCAATGAAACGCATTCTCCAATCAAATAATCTGACATACCTACAGACAGTACTACAACTAGGAGTCAGCAAAGAACTATCCCATGAAATGTTCATTCAACTGGAGTTGTTAACGATTAGGATTATCTACAATGACTCTGTGAGTCAACGATTGTGTGAAGCACGAGAAAGAAAATGGAGGCAGTTACGACATTATGATTCTGCCAGGTTGCCTCCAGACGAGGACTCATTTAGACAACACTGTCTCCGAAGTCATTTGCAAGCTTATGAATACAAGAATGCGAGACTTCTAAAGCAGTTGCCCCCTACTAACTTCGGGTGGGAAAGGCACAAAGATGGATTGCGACCTGTCACACACACCATACCCGCACTTCCATTTGGAACCCAATTGCCTCAATCCAATGAAACCCTTTCAGAGGAGTGTGACAATGAATTAGAAGATGAAAAGGAGCAAGTCAGTGGAATTCTTTATGACTCATCATTGGAAACCAGCGATACAGATGAAGAGTATAGTGATTCAGTGGAAGATCAGTGAGATGATTTTCATATACAGTGAACATTAACTATGTGTGATGTTACATTCAAGACATTTCCATATGTAAAAAAAAAGTCCTGTTTAAAAATGCACAGGCTGTGGTGTATAAACCTGAAAAATCATAAAGCATACACTAGCTTCTGTTTTTCAAAATGGCGGCCAAATTCCAACATTACCAAGGTGACTCCCATGCTAAATTTAATTCTCTAAATGTTAATAATGAAATTCAATCTAAATATTAAGGTCCTGTTTAAAAATGCACAGGCTGTGGTGTATAAACCTGAAAAATCATATTGCATACACTAGTTTCTGTTTTTCAAAATGGCGGCCAAATGCCAAAATTACAAAGGTGACTCCCATGCTAAATTTCATTCTTTCAATGTTAATAATGAAATTCAAACTAAATATAAAAATCCTGTTTAAAAATGCACAGGCTGTGGTGTATAAACCTGAAAAATCATATAGCATACACTAGTTTCTGTTTTTCAAAATGGCAGCCAAATGCCAAAATTACAAAGGTGACTCCCATGCTAAATTTCATCCTTGGCATTCCAAAAATGATTTCCAATCATAAAAAAAAGGTCCCCTAAAAAAACGCACGAACCTTTGTATATCGACCGGACTAATTGTTGTCTTCCTGCATTTCCCAACTGAACTGATCATATCTATTGAGTCATTGAGTATGTTCTTTATTAAAACTAGCGTCCCGCCTGGTTTTCGTACAGATGCGTTCTACCAATGTGACGTCATTTAGATTAATAAGTAAATACTTCGCAAATAACTCATTAATTTTAACCAATATTGAAAGATAAAAATATTTCTGTGGGACAACCTGAAAATGTAGATATATGATATCGCGGATTATTTGTAGACTTTTTTAAAGTTACAATTCTATAGTACATTTATTTGATATATCAGTCATTATATAAGTCAGTGTAAGCTATGGAAGTACCTTAAAAACGTCATTTTACGACTCAATTATAATACATTGATATTTCTCTGCTATCTTCAAATTTAAAAATAATGTTAAATACACATAAATCTTCCGGGATCACACGAGCGCCAGAACATACCAAACAATACTACTCAGTAATTAGTGTCAAGTGTGCAAAAATTTATCAGGAAGTTCCAATAATGTTCTTTAAAGAGTGGGAAAAGAGATGGGATGGTTATTAGATAGTACAATGATATTTTTTGCCAACTGATTTATACAGTGTTTTTTTTAATTCGTAAGTTGGGTAAAATTTCATCCAAAAGTACCAAAATTCTGTGTTATGGGAGTAAAAGGATACGAGGTAGATTTTGCGAACTCTCGGGTAGACAATGAGTGATCTTCCTCTTTTTTTTAATCAGATAACTTATAAAATAAGTCAGTTGTACAACATTTTACCTTTGAAGTAACACATTCCGCTTAAAGGAGTTGGAACGGGGAATTGGGGTGGTTTTAAAAATTAAATGAAGACAAAGACTTTTATTTTGGGTTGGAGGTCAAGTTTGCAAAAAAATCCTCAAGCTCGAAATAGAACTGTTAATTTGTATTTAAAACAAACAAGCATGCAAAGAATACCCTTAATTTTATGTGTGTATATGCATATATTCACATTCTCCCAAACAATCACTTTGATTTGTTTTTATAATATTCATTTTTTATAAGTAAAAAATTAATGATTTATTCTAACAAGGGTCAGTTATCTAATCCAACGGACTGAGCTGTGAATCCAAAGCTGTGGTAACAATTTATCCAATAAATCACATGTAAAAATAATTCAAAATACCTACTGTGTTAAAATTTAAGTATAGTTATATAAAAAGTAAAAAAAAAACAGCACATGGTTGTTAAAGTACAGTACTCTTGTAACTGTAACCGAACCTATGCACTTATCCATGAGCTAATTATACACAATAACTGATAATGAAAATATTAAATATTGAACATTTAATCCCAAATTATATAATTGAAATTGTTAGATAATTTCTTTTTCAGACTATTTAAATATATAATATGTATTCGAGAATATTTTTGTTAACAAGAAATTTATTTGGCTGACGAATACATTTGATACGTCTCCCGATGTCCACGTAAGTGAATACATACAGGTTAATGCCGCCACACGGCCGGTTATCTTGAAGACTCCAGAACTTGGGTATAGAAAAACCGCGCATGCGTCTTAGGCTTCATTGTTAAACTTCCGTCCATGGTGCGCCCGCACGTCATAGCATTTCCGTTGCTGACTAAATTTTCATCCTCGACGAGCATACACATAAACAACCAAAATAATAACAACAATAAAACGATTATGGCAATAAAACCTAGAAATTATCAATTAAAGATTAAATTAGTCTGGTGGTTCACCATATACCGCTTAGCCAGGTAAATGTCCTGAGGGTGGGTCATAGTAGTGACCGACGAACGAACAATCTGAAGAAATAGACGAAAACAAAACCGAAAAAAAAAATCAATAGTGAACTACATGACCAACCGGGAAGCGCAAAAGTCTAGTAAATTTAAAAACTGTAGTTTTCAGTAATCACATGTGTTCATCACTGTAGGATAATGTTACGCAGAGCCGTTGGTCAAGACTTGAAGTTACACAGGAAGGGGGCTAGCGAAGAGCGTGTTTTCTGAGGAAGGGCTTCACAAGTTGGACAGTAGATTGAGCGCGAAGTATGCAAGTAGACGTAGGGGTATGCCAAGTATTCCTAGATCTCGGGCGTGCGGAGTCAAGCCGTTGGTCAAGACTTGAAGTTACACGGGAAGGGGGCTAGCGAAGGGCGTGTTTTCTGAGGAAGGGCTTCACAAGTTGGACAGTAGATTGAGCGCGAAGTATGCAAGTAGACGTAGGGGTATGCCAAGTATTCCTAGATCTCGGGCGTGCGGAGTCAAGCCGTTGGTCAAGACTTGAAGTTACACGGGAAGGGGGCTAGCGAAGGGCGTGTTTTCTGAGGAAGGGCTTCACAAGTTGGACAGTAGATTGAGCGCGAAGTATGCAAGTAGACGTAGGGGTATGCCAAGTATTCCTAGATCTCGGGCGTGCGGAGTCAAGCCGTTGGTCAAGACTTGAAGTTACACGGGAAGGGGGCTAGCGAAGGGCGTGTTTTCTGAGGAAGAGCTTCACAAGTTGGACAGTAGATTGAGCGCGAAGTATGCAAGTAGACGTAGGGGTATGCCAAGTATTCCTAGATCTCGGGCGTGCGGAGTCAAGCCGTTGGTCAAGACTTGAAGTTACACGGGAAGGGGGCTAGCGAAGGGCGTGTTTTCTGAGGAAGGGCTTCACAAGTTGGACAGTAGATTGAGCGCGAAGTATGCAAGTAGACGTAGGGGTATGCCAAGTATTCCTAGATCTCGGGCGTGCGGAGTCAAGCCGTTGGTCAAGACTTGAAGTTACACGGGAAGGGGGCTAGCGAAGGGCGTGTTTTCTGAGGAAGGGCTTCACAAGTTGGACAGTAGATTGAGCGCGAAGTATGCAAGTAGACGTAGGGGTATGCCAAGTATTCCTAGATCTCGGGCGTGCGGAGTCAAGCCGTTGGTCAAGACTTGAAGTTACACGGGAAGGGGGCTAGCGAAGGGCGTGTTTTCTGAGGAAGGGCTTCACAAGTTGGACAGTAGATTGAGCGCGAAGTATGCAAGTAGACGTAGGGGTATGCCAAGTATTCCTAGATATCGGGCGTGCGGAGTCAAGCCGTTGGTTAAGACTTGAAGTTACACGGGAAGGGGGCTAGCGAAGGGCGTGTTTTCTGAGGAAGGGCTTCACAAGTTGGACAGTAGATTGAGCGCGAAGTATGCAAGTAGACGTAGGGGTATGCCAAGTATTCCTAGATCTCGGGCGTGCGGAGTCAAGCCGTTGGTCAAGACTTGAAGTTACACGGGAAGGGGGCTAGCGAAGGGCGTGTTTTCTGAGGAAGGGCTTCACAAGTTGGACAGTAGATTGAGCGCGAAGTATGCAAGTAGACGTAGGGGTATGCCAAGTATTCCTAGATCTCGGGCGTGCGGAGTCAAGCCGTTGGTCAAGACTTGAAGTTACACGGGAAGGGGGCAAGCGAAGGGTGTGTTTTCTGAGGAAGGGGTTCACAAGTTGGACAGTAGATTGAGCGCGAAGTATGCAAGTAGACGTAGGGGTATGCCAAGTATTCCTAGATCTCGGGCGTGCGGGGTCCTCCGTAAAGATCGCTCTCCGCACGTCGGCGCCTGTGGTGGGAAGAAGGTCCCAGCCGTGGACAAGGAAGGAGGGAAAGCGAGGGCTGCCACCATAACAACACTCTTTCGAAGAGTGGGAGGGCAAGAACGCTACGTAGCATGGGAGCGGGTCTGTCGGCGCGGTTCCAGGCCGGTGTTGTCAACACGTACGTTAATCGTGGGGACGTGCGGTAGTACGGTAGTTTTGACATTATGTATGCCTGGTTGCGCATAATACTTACATATCGTCTTTTTATCCGAATTTAATGAGTTAACAACAAAGTTAAATTCGTTGAACTTTAAATTCGTTTAACTTTTAAATGCTGTGGACAACTGCAGAAATTATGGAGATTAAATGGTATTAATGAGCGAGTAAAAAAAAACTAGATCATCTGTTTAGGAGTTGGTACAAAATAGGTTTAAATAAATAATATGAGATTAATATTTCAACATATCTTTTTTATTACGATTTAAAAGATTTCTGCCAATGTTTGTTATATAAATACTCAGAAATATCGTGCACACTTAATTGTAACATAAATCCCCTCAAAAGAAAAAGGTAATTTAAATATCTGTAATCTGGTTAGGATTAAATCACTAATATTAAGCTCAATTTAAAGGGAACTGTACATAATGTTATGTTAATATATTTTAACAGCGTATATTTAAATACTTATTTCAATCGTCAAATCTAATTTATTTTTTGTTGTTTTAAACTTATCATGTTTAGTATGTTGAATTTTGGGAAGAAAATATGTTCCTTGGTTTGGTCACGGGGTGGGGTAAGTTTACGGTGGTTGTACGGTAACAGTGTGACGACGGCCCTAGATGTCTGTGACGTTGCTCCGGGAACCCGAGCAGACCACGTGACTGCAAGGCGCGGCGCGCGGGAGATAGCGGCCTCGAAGCCAAGCGCCGTGCCACCGGACGCCACGGCCGCGCGCAGCAGGCGATAACAGGGCGACGGTCAGCTGAGGCGGGGGCTGACCACGCGTGTGAGGCCCGGACCGAGGGCGAGTCCAGGGGCTCGATGGAAACCAAGAGTAGAAAAACCCCAAACTAAAATTCTCCCCCCTCCCCAACCACATCGAACAAAAAAAAAATTGGTTGTCTGTAAAGGCGGTTTACGGACTATAGTTTAACGTGACAACGTCATAACAAAACATTGATGAAATGATTGCCTACTTTTATGAATAAAATTCAATCTTTTTTTTTATTTTAATAATAAAAGAATAAATACTTGAAATTAAACTTGGAAACAGATTTTTAAAATGCAAGAATAATAACCTTTATTGCCGAAATTGTTGTTGTAATAAGCAATGAAAACCACATTAACTTTTCACTTCACTTTATAAACAGTCGACGAAACAGTTCACGTGTAGATGACTTGTAATTAATTTTAAAAACTGGTGTTTAGCTATAAAGTTTAAATATAATTATTAGCAAGTTTTCATATAAATAAGTAAACTGTAATCAAATATATATCATCAATTATATGAATCACCATAATTTTTTAGTCAATTGTAACATAACCTATTATTACTGCACTCGCCGACAGCGTAACGGAACAATGAGCGTAACCGTACTCAACGTAACGGAACAATGAGCGTAACGGGACACAGTGTAACGGAACAATGTGCGTAACTGGACACTTTTTCGTGGGTGCAGCCGGCGTTCATCGATTTATTAGACTTTTTCACGTCCAAAATACATATCGTTCTTTTAAATAACATTATTGAAATGTTCCTAAGTGTACTTATTTTAAAAATAAGAAAAATTGACCAATTAGATCCATTGTATCTCAGAGTAAAGGGTAGCTCCTCTAAGCGGCTCCAACGATAAACAGTAGACTTGACGAAATTTCCAAATTTCATTGATATTTCTGCCTCTTCTACGGGTCCTGTCTGCAATGCCACAATTGATGGCGTGTGTTTTAGATAACATCCAGTATTAAAAAAATGTGATTTTTAGTTGTTTTTATATTCACGTAAATCAACTTTAGAGATATAATTGGAGACTGAAGGAGAAACTATATTTGAGTGATATTCCAAGTAGATCCGACAGCAGAATGTTCAGGAGTTTTCCAATAGCGGATGAACATTCAAAGCTCACTTCCGCCAGTTGCAAGGATCGTGAACACACGAAGCAAGCGCTCGTTCAGGTCGGCGGATGAGTGGGAGGCTAGACGTCCTCTCGACAGGACGTAAGGGCGACCGAGCGAGCGCTGGACACTGTGCGGCCTTGTTAGCCGACATGGCTTAGCGATTAGGCTTGGACGGGGAAAGTTGGCCGAACTGGGCGGCCAATTCTGATTTTACTTTCGTTACGTTAAATTTTCAACGAGGGACGAAGACTAAAACCAGACTAGATGAATTCGCTTATTTTGTGGTGGTAGTAGTGGTGTGGTGTTGATGGTATTCATGATAGTGATGGTGGCGATGCTAGTGATGATAGTGGTGATAGTGATGGTAATAATAGTTATGGTAGTGGTAGTGATAGTGATAATGGTGATCCTAGTGATGGAAGTGGTATTGATAGTGATTGTGATGCTAGTGATGGTAGTGGTGATGGTGGTGACAGTGATGGTACCTAAAGTGGTACTGATGGTGGTGATGCTAGTAATGATTGGTAATAATACTGGTGGTGATCCTAGTGATGATAGTGATAATGGTGATGCTAGTGATGGAAGCTTTAGTGGTAGTGATGGGAGTGATGGTGGTGATGCTAGTGAAGGTAGTGGTGATAGTGATGGTGGTGATGCTAGGGATGATAGTGGTGATAGTGATGGTGATCCTAGTGATGGTAGTGCAATTGATAGTGATAGTGGTGTTAGTGATGCCAGTGATGGTAGTGGTAGTGATGGTGATGATGATTTTATAATGATGACGATAATGGGATGAACAGTCCTGAGCTTGGCTTGTGACCCCAGGCATCACCAAAGTCTGATAACCGTGGCTAGGACCTACAGGCGAGGTAGTCCTGGGAAGATTCTCCATTGCCTTTCGCAGCATTGGAAGGGAGGAATATACAACACAACGCCTAGTCTTCAATTCGGGAAGGAAACCATCCACAAGTGAAATATCCCTCACTAAGTTTGGGAATAGAACCAGCGATCCTTAGCTCGTCAGCAAGGCGCTCTTACCACTGATTACACTTGTCTATATCTCTCAGGGCAGCGAGTTTATTGGAAAAACGATTACTGAGGTTTATTGTCGCTACACGCTGTTCTATGTAGTAGGTACATCCAGTGTCGTTCTCTTTTTACATTTTTTTGGTCTTTGGTCGTTAAACCGTAGCGCTCTCTCAGCGAAGGTCACTGTGTAAACTGCAGTCCCCCCCCCCTTTTATTTTTACCCGTACCAACGTGCCATGAATATACGAACAGCATCGATTCAGGGACCATGTGATTCTGACTCCACCATAATCTTGGAGGTCTTATCACCGCAAGGCTGTGTTTATAACCGCGTGGCGTAAATATCTACCACTACCTCTACCTTTCAAAGATTTACTTTTACCCAACCTTACGTTTAAACTGCCCTTTATAATATCACACAGTAATGTATGTTACAATGAAGGAAGTTACTGTTATACACTAGTATAAAGAAATAAAGAGGCTATCATTTCGCATGAAACATACCGTTAATCGGTATTCAGTAAATTTTTGCCCTTTTGGTTCAAGTGAGGATGAACATTATATTATTAAAATTACATCTCTGGCCAAATTATAAAATATTAAATAGGTGAAACCAATTTTTTAAAAATTCATATATATTATTAAAGAGGACGGCAGCAAAAACTTTATGCCAGTCATCACTGCTCCGATTTTCATTAAGAGAAATAAATGAGTTAGCAGTTTGTGGAAAGCAAATGAAATTTTTTTATAAATTATTTAAAGTGATATTGTTTTTTTTATTAGTCGGTCGTGTTATTTGAGAGAAACAAAATAAAAAACCTTAAATGAAAAATAATGAAGTCACAAAAAAATATGTTGCAATATTTGATACGATAAAAGTTTTTTTTTTTAAATTCCTGGAAAAAAAATTTATTCACTCTATACTCATAAAAAATTACGTGGCGTGTGCGTGTGGATATTTTTTTACTTTCTGTCGTGGATTTAGAGGCCCGACCATCTATTTTGATGACAGATGTAAACAGGACTTTTACACACTCGTGAATTATTCATGACGGAAGAGTATTTCCGAACGTGGATTTTAAGGCCTGAGTTCCAGGACCTCGGAGGGAAATGTCCTGGTGGGGAGGGGATATTCTGGAGGAGGGAGGGGGAATGGGCTCGTCCAGGGAATGGAAGAGACAGAAATCTACGGAAAGAAATTTCTCGCAACTGTTCCATTATATCATGTTTGCGCGAGGTGTTTTTTTTTTTTTTTCCCCCTCTTCATATGCTTTAAAGTTCTTCCGATAACAATAAAACCTAACGGTTCCCAACTGTTTGTAATAGTTCTTGTAAATTCATTGCATTATTTTGTACATTTTGTTGGAATGAACGTGTTCTCGTCATATATTCCAAGTAGAAAAATTTTTAATCGGCCAATATCATTTTCATAAAAATATCAATAACAATTTTAAGCAGTTGTAAATTTAGCTAGGACTTTTATAAGTAAAATATTTTGTCTCATTATTATGTAGTTTTCTAAATAATGTACCCTACCTAAAATAAAGATAACTGTGCTTTTGAAGTTACTGACAAATTTGTGATTTCGCAAGAAATGATTTTTTTTTTCAATTCAATATATTTCATACTGTGAATACCAAGGTAACATAGTCAGTTATTTTTTATTGTAAAATTTTGCTAAAGTATAGCACTGCAATTGAAATTTTGTACCAGGCACAGCTATGTGTATTTGTTTGTTCGCACTATGAAGTGAACGAACGGTTTCCTACGTTTTGAATAGGTTGCTGCTGATTCCAGACACAGCTAAAATAATCAAATTGAAAACTGGATTGGTATGATGAAGAAAATTTATTTTTTTTATTACTAACACGCATTTATTTAGTAATTCGTATGTATATTTACGCTCTAAGTTCATGGGTCTGCTAACAGATTTCTACTGCCACTAAATGAATTTAGAGTCCCAATAAAAACTGTTGGTTGTGAGAAGAACTAGCTACCAATCCAACAAAGTTACTAGCGATGCTCAGAGACATTTAAAACTCTTTATTGTGTCAAGACTATTTGCCTAACGCATAAGAGCATGTCGCAAGGAAAAATGGCAGCAGCCGGTTACATAAAATAAAAAGGTATCAGTAGCAAGATTAAAACAACCCGTACAGCTTTGTAATTCAATAAAAATTAATAAATAAATGAAGTCTTTAACTTTTGCACCTTTAAATAAACTTAACGAAATGAAGTCTTGAAACTTGAAGTATTTAATATATATTAAGACATAGTGATTTAATGTGATACAGAAAAAAATTATAACAGTTTATCTCTTTATTTATTAAATTTTTATTAAAAACCCGAGAAATAGAATTTTGAATAAACTGTTAAACAGAGAGCACATATATTGGTTTAACACCTAGGCTATACAAATTTTCAATACTACACAACTTTTAGGCTAGCAAAAGTTGTTAAGTTCTGTTTTAAATAAAAAATCATATTTACTTAGTTAATAAATTGGGAGGAAAGATATTTGGTAAGTTTATTATTATCTAATATAATCAAATTGTTTTAAGCTTTTTTCGAAATTTTACCCAGAGGGCAGAAAATGGTTGAATTTTATTTGGTGGTTATAAATAATGTCACCCAAACTCATCAAGAGATATTTTGATATTTGGTAAATATATATCATACAAAAACTATTATCTTATTTAATAATATCTGATCTTGTATTTCGGTGAATTCCAAATCACGGTTTTGGTTGTTTTTAATAAAGTAACCATATTTTAAGCCAATTAAGTTATATTTAATATAATTACTATCAATAATACCCACACTAACTCTGTAATCTTCTCTTTACAATTTGAGAATGAAAATAGGGTATGATTTTTTTTAAATGCATATATATTTCACTGAACATAAAGAAGGACAAGGGTAGAATTGAGCATGAATTATTTTTATTAAAATTTACAGAGAGTATCTTGATATATATATTATATATATTAATATAACAGTTAATATATATAAAAAGTTAAATGTTTGATTTTATAACAAAAATTCTTATTTCCCAATTTAAAAACAGTAGGAGTTGAAGTATTAAGTTATTTTGATAAAAAAAAAACTTAAAACACATCTCCAAACCTAATCATGATAAATTTATATATTGAGTTTAAATAGTATACACGTACTTTAACTTCAAATATCTCTACCATTTTTTCAATATGACAATCCTTAAGGGCCCCGCCTATCCGGTGCGCAGAGCTTCAGGAATTACAACGTGATTTCAAAAGTGGGGACTGCTTACGGAAATCATTTAAATATTTGCTGAGCGCTGAAAAGTACTTTCTTTTAGTATTAAACTGTATTTTCAAAAGAGTTAATATGGCTAAAAAGCGAGTTTTTAGAATATTATTTAGGCGTAAAATAACCCGTACAGATTATTGAAAGCACGCACTTAAGGGACTTGCATTACACCTTTTCTTCATTTTTCCGCCCTATAATGTTATGGTTGAGGCATTTCATACCTCTAAAGCCCTGTGTTAGCATATATTTAATTTTTAATTACTATTTTATAATTATTTACTTTAATTTAATTTATTACACGCTCATTGCTTTCATTTTAAATTACCCTGGGCACCAGTATTGTGGGACGCTGGAGCGAGTACATGTTGGTTTGTTGCCTGGGCGCGGCGCGGCGCCACCTTCGTCCACGAGTCTCACTCGTGTGGAACCTGATTTCGCCTTGAAGAGTCTCGCTTCAGCAGTGGTCGGTACAAGACGCAAGGCTCAAAGTTCGCAGTTGTCTAATTGTGACGAGAAGACTGAGCACCAGTCCAGGTTGAGGTTATACCGTGCTATAAATACCAGCGAGTGTCGCACCTATCATCCTGCCTCACTAACACACAAGCCCGGGCATTCACAACATTATCAAAACTGAACAATTGGAACTAAGACTTTAAATAAAAATACACAATTCATTTTAAAATGTTAGGTTTATTTTGAACACTATAAGAAAATTTTTATCTTATTTTCATTACATACTGTAATCGGTTGCCCTTCTTGTAAGGCCAGTTTAAATTAAACTAGATATTCGTCTATAAACGTACAAGTTGTGTTGTAATATTTATCTTATATCAAAACAAGTTAAATTCTTAAAATTAATGTTGTGACTTTTATAGGTATAAATATGTATTTTGTTAACATACAATTATACGATTATAATAATTATTATGTTAAATGTATTATACTGAGTGGACTTCAGAGAGAAATAAATTATCCAGAGAAAGCCACAAAACTAAACTTTTTACATCTGATTTTTAAATGTTCCCCGGAACACCCTCTGATATGGAGGCCAGAACCCAGGTACAACCCGGACTTACAAAACTGTGCATATGCCCCAGCGGTACAGTCAGGGCCAACCAAAAATAAATCCTGGAGTCGCCCCTGACTTTAAGAGGTTGAAACTGGTATAGATTTGGTTTTATAAAATAACATTATTATCCCCGAATCCATTTAAGGCGAATTTAAGAAGTTAAGAATGAATCAGAAACATTAGTAGCTACGTGGTATCTTTAAAACATTTGTTTTTTGTAATTCGATTGCTAAGTAGATGAAACGGGGTATGTTTTGTTTAAAAATAAGTAATAATAACTTTAATATTTATCGGTAAATATGTAGAGTCGCGGTATATGCGAAAAAAAATGCTTAAAATCCGAAAATACTTTTATTCTATGCTCTTCCACTTCCTATTTTCAAATCAACCGGCGGAGATAAGAAATTCCAAATACTTTCGGAGATATCGAATTTTTTAATTTTCATCACAATACCTGTGTATTCATGCGGAAAAAAATGCTAAAAATCCGAAGATACTTTTATTCTATGCTCTTTCACTTCCTCTTTTCAAATCAACCGGCGGAGGTAAGAAATTCCAAATACTTTAGGAGACATCGAATTTTTTAATTTAGCAATACAACACCTGTATAACCGTTCGAACGACGCCATTTTTTTATTTTGCCGTGTGTTAGTGAATGCGTAATAAATAAAATGGTCGATTAGGTCAGGTCAGTTACATTATTAATACTTTCAAACTAAGCGGACATAAAAAATAATGTGAATTAAATTTAATGGCTGTTTAGTTTTAAAATATTTATAATGTAACTGACCTGACCAAACAAACCCGGACAAAGGATGAACAGTAGGAACTAAAATGGTCGATTAGGTCAGGTCAGTTACATTATAAATACTTTCAAACTAAGCGGACATTAAAAATAATGTGATTTAATTTCAATGGTTCTTTAGTTTTAAATTATTTATAATGTAACTGACCTGACCTAACAAAACCCGGACAAATGATGAACATTAACAACTCACGTATTTTTTTTTCTTACTGATTACTTGCGCAACAATATCCAAAAAAAATAAAAATAAATAAAAGACTTTAAAATTAGAAACGAATGATTAAATGGCAGAAGTTGACCGTTTAATTAAACATCGTATTGAACAATAAATGAATAATTAATCACGTATTGGTTCATTTGAATACTGGCCAATCACGGAACTGTCACGTGACAAAATTGTCCAATAAGAAACATAATAGACACACGTAAACAAGAAACAATGGTGATCGCCGCATTAATACGCAGGTATTGTGATGAAAATTAAAAAATTCGATATCTTCTAAAGTATTTGGAATTTCTTACCTCCGCCGGTTGATTTGAAAAGAGGAAGTGAAAGAGCATAGAATAAAAGTATTTTCGGAGTTTTAGCATATTTTTTCGCATCTACCGTTACTCTACATATTTACCTATTTATCAAATGGCAAAACATGTTATCAACCAATAAATAAAAAAAAAAATACTCTCTGAGACAACACTTTTCAGCACTTCCTATTTAAAGTAGCTTTTTCATTACGATAAACAACTCACATAGGCAAACGTGGAAAATGGTGGGGCTATATTTGGGGACTGAATGGTATATATCGCCTGCTGGCAAGATTGATTTTTTTAATTTTTTAATCACTGAACATTACATGTAATTTAATAGAAAGACGTATTTCATTTTGATGACATTGAATCAGCAAAGCCTGGTGGTAAATCTACGGGCTGATATTGTGATTTTTTTTTCTTTCCAAAGTAGATAGCACAATCTTAACACCCGAATCAAATAATTAAATTCAAACAATCTCCAAAAAATTGCAAAATATTTCTGCACGAACCTTAACCTATGTTAAGCTAAATGAAAAAAAAAATTAAATAGCAGACAACTTATCAATGTGCTGTGACTAAGTGAACATTTCGTAAAATCAAAATCAACTTTCACTATAATTATTTACAAAATTTCTTTTACTTAATATTTCTTTCAAAAAATACATAAAAATATATATACTGCAAAGAATAGAATATGGAAAAACAAACATCCAATTACAATTGATGACCCAAGTTGCAACTATAATTTGGAATTTTGAAACAATTACATAATAATATTATTAATATTAAAAAATATAAAATTATATTAAAATTTCAGATACATTAAATAATACTATGCAAATTTATACCTTAACCGCCGGCATTTAAAAAATTACTAAACTACGAGCTCGCATTGATAAAACTTTACAGTAAAAAGTTATTCTTATTAAACTATACATCACAGATTATGAATTTTTAAAATTTTAAAACGAAACGCCCTACACAAATTAAGGAAGTGCGCGAACCAATTATAAAAACGTACTTAAAAGTTCATTTTCCACTTTGGTGTCAGTTTTAAACATTCCAAAAAGTTTCGTTTCACTACCAAGTCAATGTTCGCGAGCGCAAAATAATACAAACATAATCGTATAATTTATGCGTAAAATTATAGTGACGACGTTCAAATTACTCGTGGATAGCTTCGTAAATCAATCCACAGAAGTTAATATTCACCACCAGTGGCAAAAAAAAAAAAAAATCGTAAATTTTGCCCATTTCCTGAACTTGCAAAACGCATGAGCAAATAGGCTTTACACTTGCAAAAGGCATAACTAAAAAAAAAACACCAATACCATTATGACGTGACAAACAAACGTTCGTACCAGCACCAACAAAAAAAAAAATTACATCGATGTACTTACAGTTCTCGTCGATGTTGAACGAGTCATTCGTTGGTTGTAGCAAAAAAAGGCATTTTGATTTGATGACGACAAAAAAAAGTTTGAAGTTTTCAAACCGTTTTAAGTGTTAAGTTCCCTAAACCCGCAACCGAGAAAACGTGCGCCAGGTTTCCGTCGCAACACCGGGTCCACAGTACTTCACACGCCGGATCGCGAGCACGTGTCGTTCGACTGCCTCGCCGGAGGCGACCACCAGCTCTTCGCTGCCCGCGTCAAGTCTGGTCAAGTCCGCCCGCACACGGGAAGCCTTTTCACAGACGAGAGAGCCACACCCGAAGTTCCCCGAAGTTCATGCTCGCTTTTTTTCCCCCCCGTACCACAACAGGTGTATTTATTTGGGTTGTAGCTTACTCATACGTCATACGCCGTTCCATCTCATTGTATAAACCGGTGTGGCATTAAATTTTGCGGTCGATTAGGATAGTTTAGCTACATTATAAATACTTTTAAACATTGTGGATGGTTGGTTATATGAGGTAAGTACAGCTACATTAAAAAAAATATGTAAAATCATTTTATTCTTTCTTAGCAAATAACTTTTTAATATGTAGCTACCCAGGGCTAGGAAACCGTTTACATGATTTCACAGTATCTTTAATGTAGCTATACTAACCAAATCAACCGTCCTCAATGTTTTAAAGTATTTATAATGTAGCTAACCTAATCTAATTGACCATTAGTTGTCATGAGTTACAATGAACAAAAAAAAATCCGAAGATGCAATGATCGGGCGTTTGGCTCTCTCGTCTGTGAAACAGTCTTGCTCGCGCGCGCAGATACGTCTCTCTTGCGCCGCAGCGCTGACCCACGCAGTGAGGCCAACCGTCGCAGAAACCACCCAGTGCTGACACTTTTTCGCCACTCCTAGTTTAATGAAGGTGAACGGAAATTTATAGAACCTAAGCCTTTAAAAACTAAACAAAAACAAAAATAAAATTAAAAATTTAATTTACCTTCCAAAGGCATACAAAATATTTAAAAAGGAATAAACAACAACTAAGCGAATAATAAAATAAATAATTGACATATAAATATTTAACAACATATTGCTTAAAGAAAAAGGCTTCAAAAACAAACAGCTATAAACAACAAACGAAAAAAATTTAGCCAGAGGCCTGGCCACAAAAATTATGCACAGCTTGTAAGAGAGTGTCACATGCTAAATCTAGGCTCAGTACCAAATATTGTAGTCTTTAACCAGACACGTCTAAAATATTTGGTTTTTATTGTTTAGTCTTATGTAATAACTTTTGGAATGTTGTTTGAATACAAATAAACAGTTTTGAATTTCCCCCTGTGACTCTTTTGAACACAGTGCTTTAACCTAGTTTTGAGACGTCTGCACATGCGACACAAATATGTGTAATATGTGTGTGTGAGAGAGAGAGAGAGTGTACACATCCTCCCGCGTCCTGGCGCCGGTACGTCCGGCCAGCGACGGCAGGATACGCCAGGACACGATCTGGCGCCCTCTCGTGACGACAGCGTTGCCGCGCTTCCGCTCGGCGGGCGGTCCCAAGGGGCCTCACGACCACGCGTGACTCGCCGATCACACCCGGTGTTGCCGCTTGTTCGTCGTCGGCGGGCGCGCGTGAGCGGGGTTCCTGCCGCCGATGTCTGCAGTGGTGCTCCTTCCCCGCGGAGCAGGCTCTGGGGGAGTTGGGTACTGATACAATACAGCTGGTAGAAGCACATCGGCCACATCACTGGTTCTCTGGGTTAACCGAGCGGTCCCAGACATGGGGGAGAAACTCTAATTACCGAGACTGAGACCTAGTTTTTTGAAGTAGTTATGGGCCCGTCCGCTAGATAGTAGTTTTCATAATATATTGCTCACATAACTACATTAATTTATTAGGAGAAGTAATGTATAAGCTATTATCAGGCAAAGAAACCAGTGAAAATTCACTCTATTTAGGTAGCCACTAATTTTGTGGCGTGTAAATACAATGAGTTTTTGCACCTCCTACTCCTTTATTTATTACATGACGGTTTATTACAAAACATTATTAAGTATTTTCGCATCGATTAAATTAGTTTTGCGCCGCCAAACAGATAACTTAATATAACCAAAAAAACGTATTAACTAAAAAAACCACCGAACCTCCCCTCATCCTACCGACCAAACTCTCTCCTTCCAATCCTATCAAAGGTCGCGGAGAGGACCATCCTGCAACGCCTCCTCCTTGTCATCACTGACCACAACCTTCTCCCCAATCACCAGTTCGGCTTCCGTCCCCACCACTCCACATCCCACGCCATCGCCCGGGTGGAACTGCTGGTGGTACAGGGCTTATCCCGGCGGCAACACATGGGCATGGTGCTCCTTGACCTCGCACGAGCCTTTGACTCTGTCCCACACGCTCAACTCATCCGCCGCCTATCCCCCACCGCAATCCCCCCGCACCTGACCCGCCTTCTCTGCTCTTTCCTGGAGGACCGCTCTTTCCAGGTGAGAGTGGAGAACATCCTCTCTGACCCCCGACCCATCCAGGCTGGTGTCCCCCAAGGAGCCATCCTGAGCCCCATCCTGTTCATCCTCCACATTGCAGACCTCACCCCTCCACCTGGCACCTACCTTGTCCAATACGCTGACGACACATGCCTCTTCGCCTCCTCTGTCTCTGAGCCGTTGCTCAGGGATCGCCTCAGTCGCGGACTCACTTCCCTGAACACACAATTCCTAGCGCACGGCATCGGGATCAACCACGCCAAAACCAACGCCATCCTGTTCTCCAGATACCACCCACGCCATGACCATCCCCCCAGAATCACCCAACACACCATCCCTTGGTCACCAACCATCCGCTACCTGGGAGTCACACTGGATGCATCATTCACATTCCTCCCGCATCTCAACAGTATCTGTGCCAAAACCAAAGCAGTCATGGGACAACTAGCCCCAGTCCTCCGCCCCACCTCCGGCACTTCGCTCCAGAACAGAATCACTGTCTATCGCACCCACATTATCTCCCACCTCATGTATGCCTGTCCCACCTGGTCTCACTCATCCCTCTACAACCTAAGACCTATCACCAGGACGTACTTCCTTGGCACCCGTCTGATCCTGGGGCTTCCCCGCGCCACCCCCCGGCAAGAACTCTTACATGAAACCAGTCTTCCCCACATCCACGACACCATCTCCAAAACCACCAAGAAATTCGTCCACAAATGCTCCCACAACCTCAACCCCCTCATCAGACAGATCGCTGACCCACCCCCAACTCACCTCACCCCAGAAGACCGCTCTTCACGACGGATCATCTCCAGGCAGAGGACTCCACCGACGAGGACGACATCGACCCAGCGGGAGGGGCCGGCGGCTAACCCTGGGGATCAGCACAGCTACGAGAAGGCACTGCGGAACCAATCACACCACGGTACTGCACCACTCTCTACCTGACCACCCCACCGGCTGCAAGGACCGGGCCCGAGCCAACGGACCCGGCCACACCATCACATCATCACCACCCTCACCACCAAATGTAAATAGACACTTCACCTCACACAAATCACCTGCCCCCAAGGACTTTAATGTTGGAAGGGACAAAAAATGTATGTATCTTTAATTGTAAATACCTTAATGTAAGTGTATCAGATGTTTTCTTCCATGTTTTTCTATTTGTATTCTCTTTTTTATAATAAAGAGCTAATTTTTGGCGGGGCGGACCCCCTGGCGGGGGGTCCCCCATTCTAAAAAAAAAAAAAATAAAAAAACTTTGTATGAGAACCTTTATTCCGATTTTTTATTTGCTGGTAGTTACGGGCCCGCCCAACAGATAGCGACACATGTCGCGTGAAACATGGTTTCAGTTTCCACTGTAAGAGTCGCACTTCTTTATTTCCCTCCTTGTTCTGTGGTCCCAGAGATGTGACATACCTGGTTAAACGTCTTTGCTACTCTTGCAGAACTCGGTATTCCTTGATTCAAATGCAGGTTATCCTAATGATTAAATGTGTCCGTCAAATTGCGCGAAGCGAGGCGAGGAGTATAGACGTGATTTATTCCCCTGGTATTAGTTCCATGTAGTCAAATGCGTGTACGCCCACTTGCAGGCGTGGCGAAGCGAAACGAGGAGTGGAGAAGAGGCGTGATTTTTCCGCGGGGATTAGTTCCACGTTGTTCAAAGCGTGTACGCCCACTGCAGGCGGGGAGAGGAGAGGAGAGAAGATAGTATAAGAGACACGCGGCTTGCGAATAGTCTGCGGCGCAAGCGAGCGGCGAGGTGCGCTACAAGGGGGCGTCCATAAATTACGTGAGGTGTTTAATGGAGGAGGGGTTCGAGCCGAATCTCACCCAATCTCACGTCGGGGAGGGGGCGGGTCTCTGCAAATATCACGTATTTTTTTCCGCAAGAAACACGTGTAAAATTGCGAGAAAAATTGTTTTAATTAAGTGAAACATGTTTCTCTACTAAAATATGGCTAAATCATACACAATAATCTTTATCGTGGTTATACGAGCGCCACAAAGTCACTCTTTGAGACCACACACACACACACACACACACACGAGATAGTCCCTGTAGACTGAATTAGAATGAATATTATTTTAAGAATTTGAGTAATTCCTATTTAAGTATTTTATTGTACGATTTTCTTACTGTGGTTCTAGACTACGTTCATTCTTAAATACTAGTCTTAACTAGTCTAAAATAAAAACAATAAAGCAAATTATGTTTTTTTTTTTAATAAATCCAATGCAATCAAGCACAGATTAACGTATTTACACTAGAAAAGCGCATTTGAAAAATCTCACGTGATATTAGGGGGAGGGGAGGTCAAAAAATAGCCGAAATTGCCTCACGTAATTAATGAACCACCCCCTCCCCACACACCCCTAGCGGCGCGAAGCAGCGTCCTCGGCACCCTTCAGTCACTTTCAGAGTCTGTTCGGTCCTTGGCTGAGACACAATGCACCCAACATATCCTAGGATCACATGGAATACTTTATTAGATGCCATCAAATATTTTTAGAGTGTGTATAAAACACTGTGTTCCGGAAACTACCATCAGGATAAAAATGGAAATGGTAAATCAAAGTGAGGATAGTACCTAGATCTTTGTGGACGAACCGTGAAATCCGTGAAGTAATCAATTCAAGTTTTGATTTAGAGTAGAGAAACTATTTTAATCTTAACGGTATAAAACTTTAGTCTTTACTGTACTCAGTTAATTCGATATAGTGCTAAAACGAACCATAACGATGTTGAAAAAATTTTATTGAGCCAATTACAAAAATGTAATCGTTAGTATTTCCAAACAAACCCTTAATGAAGCGTGACTTTAAGAGAACCCGTTTATGACTTCGACTGGATTTTGAGAGATAAAAATAAAGCCAATCAATCTGAAGCTCTGAAAATTCCTTTATTGCAAAAATTATCAGACTATATTAGATAAAATTACAGCTATATTAATTCAAATCCAGTTAGCATAACTGATTCTAAATCTAGGCACTGCGACATCAACAAAAGCTAATTTGTAATTTCATTTAAACTTTAGTCTTCGTCACAGTATCTGGATTCTGACATCCTGGGACTACTCGGGAAATGAAAATCAATGCAGAGTAAATATTATGTTATGTTATTAAAAACTGCTCCTTTGCAAACCATTCTTGCCTGTGAAAGGAAATATTGTTTAAGAAAAACAAAAATAATTATTAGATTTTTTTTTTATGTTTTGGTCATCAATACGGTATTTGACTGCTGACGCGCAATTAAACTCGATCACTTTACGAGTAACACGTTTTCTGAGAGTTGCGCTTATGGGTCTCTATGGGTCTCCTCTAATCAGAGGTGTGTCAGTGTTGGTAAGGCGGGATGATAAGTGCAACACTCGCTGGTGCTTCTGGCGCGGTATCGCCTCTAAGCGCAAAGCTTTGAACTGGCGCGCAGTCTTATCGTCGAGCATAGGACTACTAAGATATTTTTAGCGGTGATCGTAACATTATATGGCGGATAAATCAATAAAAAGGTGTAATGGAAGGCCCTTAAGGGCTTTCAAGAATCTGTCGCGGTTTTTTTATGCCTAAAAATTCATCCGAAAACACGCCTTTTAGCCATATCAATTCTTCTAAAATTACAGTTTAAAAACTGTAAGTACTTATCGGCCCTCGGTGAATTCATTAATGCTTTTCTTGAACAGACTCCACTCATATATCGTGAGTAGTTTTCAAATCGCGTTGTTTTTCCTGAAGCTCTTCGCACGGTACGTGCCCAGGTAGGCGGCGCCCAAAGTCTAGATCACACCTGCTTTTACCATCCCTACTACCTTCGCTTCTAACTTTTATAATATATATATAAAAAAGTTTTATGAATTACCTGCGGCGAGCGTGTTCCAATATCTTCCAAGTTCGACGAAGGTGAAGGTTTCCATTCCCAAAAGCAGTCACGGAATGGCGAGAAAAAAAACTTTCTTTTATCTTCCCACCCTTTCCCGTTGTCGCTCTCGGGAGGGTAAAAAAATAAGTTCGGCAGCACTCGTCACGTCTCTGCGTGTTACACGTTCCACGCAGATTGCTACCCCCCCCCCCCTCCCCCACCAACGCTCGAGGCTCCCTTCGCACATCCCAGACTCTAGCTGGGGGGTGAGGAGGAGATATAAAACTGCCTGCCCCCTCCCCAACTCCTCCTGTGCGTGTGATTGGTGAGAGGGAGAGAGAGGGAGGGAGAGAGACGCGTGTTGCATAACAGATGGATACATCCCGCGCACGTGTTCGCACGCCATTATCACCCCCCCCCCCCCCCCCCACCACCACCACACCCCGCCCTTATGACCACCAAAACGGGGTGTGGTTATAGCGGCCGTGTCGAATAACCAGCCCGTTAGCGGCGGAAAGCCGCCAGTTGCGCCGGATTAAAATGACATCAATGCCACCCCAGTTATAAATCTCCCTTTTTTACAACTCCACGTGTTTTACCCTCCATGATTCTTCACTTTAAGCATCACACACCTAATTTCACAACCACAGACCGTACTTATAAAAAAATATTCGCAACCACTTATCCTGGCAAAAGAGATATAGCATGCTGAAAAGAACACTACTTACATTACTTACATTGCTTTTGAAAGTTAACTGAACTACTTCCCCTATGGTTCTAACCTGCGAAACGTATCTCACCTATGACACTTAAAAAACACATTATAACTCTTGATTTCTTTTGCGCGAGACGTTAGGCCGAAATAGAAAAAAAATGTAATTCATAATTTGTAGGCTTACTAGTGTTTTATAAAACAAAACTATAAATTTTATTGAACTGGAAATGATGTAAAGGCTCGGTTTCACATGCATTGATGGTTTTTTTCTTCTTCGTTTTACTGTAATTTATTTTAAATAATTACTGTTTCTGCAAATGTTACGGTATTGCTCTTTTACATTTTATGTTTAGTTTCGAATTTTGTCACCATATATTCTAATATCTACTTGCGAGCTGTAAAAAAACATGAAAGTTAGCATAGGCGTAATTATGAAAACTAACGTGACTTTATACCCCATTTTGGTAACACTTATTAAATATGTGGTGACCAAATTTGGAACGAGGCCGGAAATCAAAAACAGATATTGTGGTAAATTATCCCTTACATGAAAGTAAAGGATTGGAAATGAAATTACCGACATAGTGTGAGACCAACACTTAAGCCACAACGGAGATGGGCCTAATAACAAACATTATCTTCTGTGTTTGCGTCGCTGTTCTTGCCTGTTGAGGGACTTCTTTCCCGCTAAGAGGAAGGAGGCTGCAGGCGTGCCTGTACCTCACGGCGTGACAACCTCCTTGGCACTTGGCCCCGGTAGGCCTACTCTCTCTCTCTCTCTCTCGACCAATAACCACGTGCCAACGACTCAACATGCATCACGCACCCGGCTTCCTCCGTGAAGGAGAGAGCGGACCAGAGTCAGGTACAGTCTGGGTTCTCTAACGTGCCTCAAATTGGTCTCTTTCCAAAGAAATACCAACGTGACTAAAATTTTTCAGTTCCCAAAAAAAATTTACCAACAGGACCCATTCTCCAAAACGTCATATGGGAAAGAAACACGTGGTATTTGTTCACGAACACTTGACAACCACTCGAGCTGTTGGCAGAAGGATGCGTTGGCCATTGGTACCACTACTTTCAGAGCTGTCAGTTTTGATGAAAGTTGCTTGATAAAGACTTTAGGCGGGTTTTCCCAACGACGCGACGGGTTCTATCCGTCCTGTAGAAGAGAAGACGCAACCAAAAGACATCGGGTACAACGGAAAAATAAGTGTAGTGGTTTCCTAGGCGACGCTCTTCAGTCATGCCTAGACATGCGGGCTGTTGCAAAGTAATGATAACTGTGTGCATTATTGATAGTTAAATACTGCATGAAAGACATAAACGTTGAAGACGATTAGGCCTACCTGTTTTACCAATATTTCAAATTACAAGCCATTAAATAATATATTTATGCCAAACCAATGAAGGTGTGTTCAAAACATTAAATAAAAACTATTTACTTAATGTCAGTGCTGTACGCAAGGAGGAATGGTGAATGGCAGAGATAAGTAAACCCCATTTTCCCTTAATATTATGAAATCTTTAATTCCTACCAACAAATGCAAATAATTTGAAGGCAAACAACGGGAACGTGGTTTCTATCCCCCAAACCCCCACCAAGAATGGCATTTTTGCGTACGTTAATCTGCAAAAATCTTAACAAAGTAAGTATTTGTCTGTTACGACTCGTTTAAAGGTTACGTCGTGACAAAGCTGATAGCAAATAGTTTAGTAAAGGAAAACCGGTTGACTTTATATGCGCATAATGTAGGTATTGTTACTTATAATGTACACAGTGGAAAAAATATATATATTTTACTCGTTAGTGTCACTGAGGTTAAAAGAGAAATTTTTTGCTGAGAATGATCCGTTCTTGTGGCGAATAGTGTACACTCTGTTCACTTTGTGATGTGGCGGTGTAGAAACATCATGAGGCGCTGCTACCACAGTCGTAGTAGTTAAACGTTGATGTGTTCGCCATCATTCCGCAAAATTTGATACCCAAATAACAGATCGATCGATTGTTCATCGGGGCGACAGAATTGTATCCCCTTGGAAAGGGTACCTTTCATAGTTTGGTGGTGATAGTGTAGCTTGGTAGAAACTGGAAAGGTACCCTTTCCGACTTCTAAAAATGTTTCGGTTTTAATGCAAATATGCACTGGAAAGGTATCCCCTCGGAAAGGGTACCTTTCTAGATTTTCTGTACAATGACACTGCAGAAAATAAATTGGAAAGGTACCCTTTCCGATTTCTTAGAATTTATTTTCTGCTTCAAAATCGTGAAAGTTATCCCCTCTAACCTAACCTAACCTAACCTTTCCGAGCGGATACCTTTCCAGTCCATATTTGCAATAAAAATAAAACTTTTTAATTAACAACGATACAAACACCCCCCCCCCCCCCTGTTTATCCTCGGTCGTTGAGAAACAAACCGCGGACATATTCTACGTTGTCCAAAAGGAAATATTTCACACACACACACACACACACACAACGCAGGTAGCGCGCAGCGCACGCCGTAGCCACTCCTTTCCGATTAGTCGGCCGCATCACGCTGACGTATTACGCTAGCGGTGTGCGTCATCAGCTAAGTACAATACTCTGGAGTTTACACACTGTCCTAGTCTGCGCTGGCCATCTTCGTCCTCCGTGACAGATGAAATACGTCGCAACGCCTTTAGGCCCGACCGTGTAAACAGAGACGGATCCCTCAGAACATTTCACTATAGCGTCTGCTGCTTCCTCAGTGTGCGGAAACGTAACAAATGACAAACCAATGAGATTGCATTTCAAAGTTACCAAATATTAATTTAATAAAAAAAATTGGTTGTCTGTAATGTTGGTTTACGGACGATAGTTTAACGTGACAACGTCATAACAAACCATTGATAAAATGATTGCATACTTTTATGAATAAAATTGAATCATTTTTATTGAATTGTCACTATTTTGTATGGATACAAAGGAGTGAAATGAAATCTACAATTTAATTGATAAATTTACTTTTATTTGCTCTCATTAATTCAAATATGTTATTACTTTAACGAAGATATTATTTTAACTATAACTTTTAAACATGTTTGCTATTTAACTTCTTCCATGCTGTGTTATTCTGTTAAGGATAGGACAATGATAGGAAAAGTAGGAAACGAATGGGAGTGTTTCAAGTTTAATGTGCCTCGAAAAAGTCAAATCGATGGTTGTTCCAATCGAGTGGAAGAGAGATAGATGCGGCGCAAGCGTACAATGAGCTGCGTCTCCGTTTACGTGATCCGTCTCCGTTTACGTGATCCGTCTCCGCTTCCGTGTAATTTTAGAACGGGTCTTAAAGAGCGTTTCGCCAAAGCCTCGTCCTCTATGCGCGGCAGTGCAGAGCTCGTTTCCAGTGGATTTAAGGCGTTTGAAATCTGTTTCTGGAAGCGAGATAAAAAGGAATATCCTGTGAACCACAACCGTTAGTCAAAAATTTCATTTCGAAGGATTGGGTTGAAAAACCAAACTCTGGAGGCACGAGGTCGCACATATAGGCGTGTTGTAAAGATGCCAATGTAACTGACATGTATGGGGTCCTGTGTTCAAATTCCTGGAAAGACACTGATGACTACGTCGTTTTAATTTTAAACTAGATTAGTTTAGCGTATTTTGTTATCCACATTCAATTACAGTTTTTGCTTAAATTGAACATTTTTTTTCTTTCTTTCAATATTTATCGTCGTAATTTACAAGTCCTCGTCTACTACTTAACCACACAAATGGTTAAAACGTTTAAAATAAAGATAGAACCAAATTTTTTGTTCCACGCTTGCCAAAATAATAAGCGTTACCAAGAATATCAAAATACCTTTCAAAGAATTAGGTACGATACGAGAAATAGCAAGTAAATACAATATCTAGCATATAAGATAATAATAATTTTATGTTTTGGAAGCTTAAAACTGGACAGAAAAAAAAATTACTCTTTGTTACCAAATATTAAAAAATTGATAAATAAACAACTTTCAGTGCACCTTAAATAAGGCATTTTATGCCACAGTATATTAAATACAATTTTTAAAATGTATTATTAAAAAATTTCCTAAATATTATTTAATAGATATTGTATGTATATATTTTTGGAATAACATATCAAATTTTATTTTAATAGCTTCTTATAAATAATGATAAAAAATTTATTTATATAAAAAAATTATTATTCTAGGTTCTTATAATTAAGTGTAAGGATTACCCATTCTCCCGGCGCGTAAATTAATCAATAATTTCCCTATTCTATTTTCCAGCAAATTCTGATTAATTGTTTTTCTGTCCGCACCTTGAAATGAGTCTTTATTTCGTTCACGCTTCCGAGAAAGTGTTTGGAAGCGTCCCCTGTTGCCTGTCTGGTAACTCGGGCGACGAGCCAAGAATAAACACCAACACATCTAGCTCGCGCGACCGGCACGAATAAATCAGTAGGTCCTGGCGTCTGATGTTTCGGAGGAAATGAATCGGTCTTAAATAGAAAATAAGACAGTACATATGTTTTTATTTTTTGCACGCTTCAGCTATAACTGAGGGAGGAATACTGAGAAAATAAAAATTGATGTGTTGATTAAAACTTTTTACCACTTTTAGATGACATTACTGGGTTTAGTCTCGTTTCGGATTTTAGTGTTTTGTTAGTCATTAAAATGGCACATTAAAAATTATAATGATCAGAAAATAACTTTAAAAGGAAAGAACCAATAGTCATTACTACCAACAGGTGGTATCCTTTCTTACCGTTTCAAAAGGATGAACGTTTCAGTTCAAATGCAGATAGAAGCTTTCTTCACTTAGAATTACTGAAGTCCGATTCGAATATTAAGGGATATCAACTATTTATTTTTACATTTCTTAAGTATTTCCTCAGTAAAAATTCTAACACTGACTGACACAAAACGGACAGCCTAAATCTATGTATATAGATATTTTAAATTTTGAGCAAATAATCCTTTTGTCCTAGAGGTGAAACGTGGAGAGATTTATTCGCCCTAAAGGGGTGAAAAGGGTTAGTAAAGTTTGTATGAAGCAAAATAAAACTCAATGACTCACTCATCACGAATTTTCAGGAACTATAAGACTTACAGAATTGAAATTTGGCATTTGTATTCACTTTGCTATGTATACATCCGCTAAAAAAGGATTTTACGAAAATCAGATCCCTAGGGTGTTCCAGGGCAGTTAAATATGTAAATTTCCCTATATCTCAATGCTATTGCATTATTGGTGCTTTCTTCATCAACGTGACAACGGCTATTGCATTCTTGGTGCTTTCTTTTTCTCCATCGCAACGACTATTCTATTGTTGATGCCTTCTGCGTCTCCTGGTGACGTTTAAATTGTCTACTCACTTTCGGCTCTTTATCACCTACCAAGGCGGGTTTCAGGGGCGTTAAAGAATAAAAATTTCCCGTACTTCAAGCATTTGTGATATAGACTTGACTGATGTGCAAGGCCCGGGAAGCGCTGGGCACTGCCGCTAATTGTATATAAACATCAAGGTGTTAGCGTGTTGACGCGTTTAGAAAACCTGAAATATTTCCATTGCTGGTCACCCTATGTTCTCCGTTCTCGACAGATACACGTACGAAATTCGTTATTTAAATTGCAGTTTGTATAAAGTCTCGTCAATATTTCTAATAAAATAACATATCATAACTACTAAAAACTCCAGTGTTACCACTAATTTTGTCAGTGAAATGTGACTCAGCAACTGTGAGAACTTAAAATCAGTTATTTTTAATTTTCATACATCACCTGGCTAATAAGAGACGACACAGCACCAATATTATTTTGGTTACTTGGCAAAGAGAAACCGGTACTTACTAAGACTTTTCATGTAAATATATTCATAAATATGTACATTTGATGTAATTTTATGGTTTTTGTAATATTATGTTTGTTTCATGATACAGCTATTTTTCAAACTAATATTGGACATTAAGTAGTTCAGAAACTACGTTATCGATTGCATAATAAATTTTGTAAAGATCTTCTCACCAACGGGGCCAGAAATATAAATAACACCCATTTTTAAACACTAATAGATTAGTAAAATTTAAACAAATAGTCCATTTCCCGCGAGACACAAGTGTCTTTGTTTGACAATTAAATACTTTCTATTGCCGTGCAATATCTGGTGCATTATTCATTATTTGGATCTTAAATTGGTAGTTTCGTAATTATTTTTCATTTAAATTTTATATTTTTGCCTGTAAATAAATCTGGATTTTTAAAATTACTGAAATTTATTGTTTTTAAAATTCTTTCAAAACTAGTTTGAATTGAGAGCTTCAAGTCGTGCTAAATATCTAGTTTTGAATCAACCATTCGAATGTATTTTTTTGGCACAAAACTCATTAATTGCAGGATATCGCTCGTTAGAAAATATAAACCGATGTTTCCCGAAGCCTTAAAATTAAAAATAAAATTATCACTTAAGAATGATATAAAAAAGTTTTACATGAAGTACAAATACAAATGTTTAATTCAAAACAGTGTACCATACACCATGATATTTTTTTGTGGTAGGATTGAAATATATAATAGCTTTTAGGGTTAATAAAACATTAAAAAAAACTTACTTGTTTAATTAAACAATTAACAAAGCATGGTCCTAAGTTGATTTGTGGAATACTTAAAACCATGATAAAAAAAAGTAAACTTATAGAAGTTTTACATGTAAGTTAGGATACTACCATCTCAAAGTCCCGTCATATAAGTTAAAGGAATCTTGGGGAGGATTCGGCCATGGTTCAATGGTAAGACACGTTCTGGCATTGGTCTGGAGTGTTTCTTTCAAGCAGAAGTCGGGATGACCGGATAGGGACTCGAGGGGGATGCACCACAACGCCGAAATACATTAACGCCGAAAAATGTCATTGCAGGATTGCCACAAAGGTTAGGTTAGGTAAGGTTGGCACACAAATTTATTTAGTTGTTTTTAATTTTGCTCCTGTGGCCCCCCCTCCCCGCAGCATTATTTTTCGGCGTTACTGTATTTCGGCGTTGTGGTACACAGCAGTTTTCTAGCTGTCGGCGTTGCGGTGGATTTGGCATTTGGCGTTATGGTATTCGGCGTTATTGTACGTTCGGCGTTGTGGTATTTCGGCGTTGTGGTAACGACCCGGACTCGAGCCCGAGTCTTCCAGGAATGCGAGCTCGGGTCGTCCCCACTGCGCCACGTCCCTCCGCCGGGAGATCGCTGCGGCAATATTGACAGTCCCTCGAAGACTATCTACGACGAGCCCGAGTCAACAGCTCGCAGGCCAGCCTCCCCGCGCGCGGTAGAGTGGGAGCATCGTCTAGACTGGTGAGTGAGTGAGAGAGAGTGATGTCACTCCACAGACGAGAGATCAGCTCTTGGTCAGGTCTGCTGGAGATACGTCACTGCACAAACTCACTTTTTTCCTCCCCCTCCCCCCCCCCCCCCCCCCACGGTTCATATCACGTGAATACGGTCCAACTTTCTTTTTTTTTTGAAGTGAAACTTATTTGGGTGCGCTAGGAGTAAAATTTAAAGACCGAATTTTAATCCAGCTTTTTCGAGAAATACTGTTGTGAAACTTTTCTGACGTGAAGAAAGATGGCGAATGGTTGCGGACGGTGCAGAGAACACGTCGGGCCTCGTTCCCTTGAGCGGGCTCCACGGGGCGGCGTGCGGCTCAGGTTGAACCCCGCCATGCTGCAGGGATAGGCGGGTCGCGGCGGTAGGGACCCGCCTGCGCCTGACGCCACCCCGACTAGCTTGTATAAAGTAAGGGAATATTTGGGCACAGGGCAACACAACGGGGTTGGAGCTTATATTCGCAAGAAAATTGTGTTCTTTCAAGTTAGTAGTATTTTAATTACTTGTGTGAATTAGTATTGTTAAACATTACTATATGATGATAATAATTGTTTAAGCTGTTTAACTTTTTTTTTAAATTGACACAAATTGGGCGTCATCAGAGTAAAATTTTAATTACAATATCAAGGCATAATTTTATGGAAAGTTTTCTTTAAAAAATTTTCTGAAATTTTTCTGACGCCAGAGATATAAAGAGAGCTCTTAAGAGTCGAGGTTTAATTTTCTAAAGTAGTTTCACTTCTATCACGTGTATTGAGTTACTCCAGCGCTCTTTTTTTTTTTTAGGTAGATTTCGGTAAAATACTACCTAATGTAGCTGTTACCATGGCGTGACTTCCAGATGATATTTATGTAGTTCTTCGTTTCATGGTCCATAGACCCTCACACTTCAGTCCTTTCCTTTGATTTATTTCGTTACAATTCAAGCATTTAATCACTGAAATTTGATTCTATTAACGTACACTTATTTCGTTATAAATGGATTATTTTGATGCTTTTTCTTCAATCCATAGTCAACTCAAACGTACATATATATATATATATATATATGTATATATATATATATATATATATATATATATATATATATATGTGTGTATATATATATAAAATTTTATGGACAAGATAAATATAATTCCAAAATCATACATAGAATATAGTAATAGATATCTTTATATATATATATTTCTTGTGTGCGTGTGTATGTCACTGAACTCCTCCTAGACGGCTGGACCGATTTTGATGAAATTTTGTGTGTGAGTTCACGGGGATTCGAGGATGGTTTAGATTCACAATTGGAAATTTTATCTCGATTCTGAGTTAAGAAAAACTAAAAAAAAAAAAACACGCTTTAAAAGCAAAAATTGCAACGCATTATTAGAAGCCATTAAGTTTTGCTATTGTAACGAACTAAGTAGAGAGTAAGAAAAAAATAAAGATCCTGACAGTTTATAGCGTCGCCATATTTGTTTCAATTTTCAATACCCTTTTTGTATATTACAATTTAATTTGCAGAAAAAAAATCATGTTTCATAGCCACACAAATAGTGAGGATGGTTTAGATTCACAATTGGATATTTTATCTCGATTCTGAGTTAATAAAAACTAAAAAAACACGCTTTAAAAGCAAAAATTGCAACGCATTATTAGAAGCCATTAAGTTTTGCTATTGTAAGGAACTAAGTAGAGAGTAAGAAAAAAATAAAGATCCTGACAGTTTATAGTGTCGCCATATTTGTTTCAATTTTCAATACCCTTTTTGTATATTACAATTTAAATTGCAGAAAAAAATCATGTTTCATAGCCACACAAATAGTGAGTGTGTGTCATTTCTCTATGTCCACGAGGTCTCGCCGCGTCAATTTTCTCCTTGGAGCGAACCCGTCCGCTTGATTAAATAAACAGCTTTTATCGTTCAATGATTTCATGATTTATTTAATGAAAATATGCTCTCATAAAAAAATTAGTTAGATAGACATTCAATAGGTGTCTTTCTCTCACTCTCTCTCTCACTCTGAAATGTATGTAGCTTGCTCGCGGGTCAGTAATGCAGACAATCTTTACATTCTAGCTCGAGACGGAAAAAACAGTAAATGTGGTCTACAAAGACATTTTATGAAGTGTCTTCCCGTCATTACATTTGAAAGTAGAAACACTTTTACTCAAAATTTAGGTAGTAACATATTTTTATTGCAAAGACTGAAATAGAGGTGAGAAAAATTATCATTTTTGAACATAAGAAAACTACTACAACTGTATCAACTGTTATGTTATAATGTATAAATTTCTAAATGGTGCAAGATAATACAAAATTCCATGCGGAAAAAGTCGTGGGCAGCAGATACGTATAGTTATAGGTGTGGGGCTATGCATGCTGATTTTTCATATACTGCATGGATGAGAACATGTAAGACTAATCTATCTATCTTACTATAATAAAACTACTTTTTCTGTCTGTTTGTACGTGATTTTGATGAAATTTTGTGTGTGAGTTCACGGCGATTCGAGGATGGTTTGGATTCACAATTGGATATTTTATCTCGATTCTGAGTTAAGAAAAACTAAAAATACACGCTTTAAAAGCAAAAAAAACTAAGCATTGTTGATAATTAGCATCCATATCAACGGGCTTTTGCATTGTTGTTGCCTTCTGCGTAACCATGGGAAAGGTTTTTGGTAACGGCAGTGGCGTGCCCAAGAGGAGGGGTATGTATAATGAGAAGATACAAAATGTCCAGCGTAGAAATACTTACCGCCATATCCATATCTCACAAAAAGTACATTTGGGCAGGACAATGTCTGTCGGGTCCGCTAGAAAGATATATAGAGAGATAGAGATATAAATAGAAAGATAGAGAGAGTTATAGAGATATACATAGAGAGATAGAGAATTAGAGAGATTAAGAGAGATGCTTAGTATACGTTTAAAAAATTACAAAAAAAAATTGATTGAGGCATTGCAACGCATGCCGGGCATTATCTAGTCTTTATATATATATTTCTTGTGTGCGTGTGTATGTCACTGAACTCCTCCTAGACGGCTGGACCGATTTTGATGAAATTTTGTGTGTGAGTTCACGGGGATTCGAGGATGGTTTAGATTCACAATTGGATATTTTATCTCGATTCTGAGTTAAGAAAAACTAAAAAAACACTCTTTGAAAGCAAAAATTGCAACGCATTATTAGAAGCCATTAAGTTTTGCTATTGTAACGAACTAAGTAGAGAGTAGGAAAAAAATAAAGATCCTGACAGTTTATAGTGTCACCATATTTGTTTCAATTTTCAATACCCATTTTGTATATTACAATTTAAATTGCAGAAAAAAATCATGTTTCATAGCGACACAAATAGTGAGGATGGTTTAGATTCACAATTGGATATTTTATCTCGATTCTGAGTTAAGAAAAACTAAAAAAAACACGCTTTAAAAGCAAAAATTGCAACGCATTATTAGAAGCCATTAAGTTTTGCTATTGTAAGGAACTAAGTAGAGAGTAAGAAAAAAATAAAGATCCTGACAGTTTATAGTGTCGCCATATTTGTTTCAATTTTCAATACCCTTTTTGTATATTACATTTTAAATTGCAGAAAAAAATCATGTTTCATAGCCACACAAATAGTGAGTGTGAGTCATTTCTCTATGTCCACGAGGTCTCGCCGCGTCAATTTTCTCCTTGGAGCGAATCCGTCCGCTTGATTAAATAAACAGCTTTTATCGTTCAATGATTTCATGATTTATTTAATGAAAATATGCTCTCATAAAAAAATTAGTTAGATAGACATTCAATAGGTGTCTTTCTCTCACTCTCTCTCTCTCTCTCTGAAATGTATGTAGCTTGCTCGCGGGTCAGTAATGCAGACAATCTTTACATTCTAGCTCAAGACGGAAAAAACAGTAAATGTGGTTTACAAAGACATTTTATGAAGTGTCTTCCCGTCATTACATTTGAAAGTAGAAACATATTTACTCAAAATTTAGGTAGTAACATATTTTTATTGCAAAGACTGAAATAGAGGTGAGAAAAATTATCATTTTTGAACATAAGAAAACTACTACAACTGTATCAACTGTTATGTTATAATGTTTAAATTTCTAAATGGTGCAAGATAATACAAAATTCCATGCGGAAAAAGTCGTGGGCAGCAGATACGTATAGTTATTGGTGTGGGGCTATGCATGCTGATTTTTCATATACTGCATGGATGCGAACATGTAAGAATAATCTATCTATCTTACTATAATAAAACAGTACTTTTACTGTCTGTCTGTTTGTACGCGATTTTGATCAAATTTTTTGTGTGAGTTCACGGGGATTCGAGGATGGTTTAGATTCACAATTGGATATTTTATCTCGATTCTGAGTTAAAAAAAAAACTAAAAAAAACACGCTTTAAAAGCAAAAAAACTAAGCATTGTTGATAATTAGCCTCCATGGCAACGGGATTTTGCATTATTGTTGCCTTCTGCGTAACCATGGGAAAGGTTTTTGGTAACGGCATTGGCGTGCCCAAGAGGAGGGCATAATGAGAAGATACAAAATGTCCAGCGTAGAAATACTTACCGCCATATCCATATCTCACAAAAAGTACATTTGGGCAGGACAATGTCTGTCGGGTCCGCTAGAAAGATATATAGAGAGATAGAGATATAAATAGAAAGATAGAGAGAGTTATAGAGATATACATAGAGGGATAGAGAATTAGAGAGATAAAGAGAGATGCTTAGTATACGTTTAAAAATTACAAAAAAAATTGATTGCAACGTATGCCGGGCATTATCTAGTATATATATATAAACGTTTGAGTTTATGGACAAGATAATTATCGTAACTTTTCACTAATCAATTCTAAAATGATACATAGAATATAGTAATGGAAAATCTCGGTCGAATTTGCTAACGCGCAATATCTAACCAAAAAGGTAGAAATGGAAAAGGTTTTTTGAAAAACCGAAAAAATCGCTGTAACTCCTAGAAGATGAAGAATATCACAACCGTTTGAACGTATTTAACTCGTAAAATTAATTCCAAAAACTTTTTTTTTTCTTTTTGTAAATTTTTGATACGACCAACCATAACTGCAAAGGGTGGAAAAACCAGGTTTTAGAGAATGAAAAAAAAAAATCGTAACTAGATGTATGTAAACGGGGTCCAGGTTGTGGATTGTGACTTCATGGCGGCGATTATCGGCGACAAATATTTTTATTTTTTAATTTTATTCACAGGCAAGTAAAACAAGTCATTTTTGTATGCAGCCAGCTTGCCTCAGTTCTTTGAGTATGGTGTCTACTTCGTTGAGGTTCGAATAGTTTCCTGCCCTTTGAGAAGCCATCAATACTCTCTGACGATCGACCAATATGTTAAGGTCTTCCCATGATGTGTAATCGATCTCTTCTGCTGCTGTCATCTTCCTTGCATGTTTATTATAAATATTATTTATTTCACTATCTTCTCAATGATCATCGTAAGCTTAACCAGAATAATGTATTGTATCACGGTGTTTCCATCCTTTTAGTCTCAGGGTTTCATCTCAGTCTTCGATCTTGCCAGCTTCAGGTGTTTCATCGCAGTCTTCTATCTTGTCGGGTTCAGGTCGTTCTCTATTGTTCAAAATTTCATAGAGTTGACAATGAAACCTTAGGTAGAGTAGGTGCAGGTGATATGATGACCCTAAAATATATGTGTTTCTGCTGACAATGAAAAAATTTAAATATATTTGAAGTATATTAATTACTTAAATTCATTTCGAGCTAAGCTATGAATTATTACAAATTTTCACGTCTAAGAAATGAGAAGGGGTAAAGTTTGATTTTATAAATTGTAATAATGTTTCCTTATTCGCAAACGCAGGAAAGTAAGATATCGAACACATTATACAAGAAATTATATAATAAAAACGTTATATATTTATTTAGTGTTCGGAAAATTTGCCAATACTTGAAAATTGCTTACGCTTATAAATTGATTTAATAAATTAAATATTTCCCTTTTTCGTATATTTCACATATCTATAGAAGTGAAATTTTTTTAAGTAATATTATAAACGCTATGTGTTCCGTATCCATTAGAGTTAGAGGTAAGAAATTTAGTATACCTATATGTTAAACTAGGTTTTATAAAATTACTTTAAAAGGTTAAAAAGGGGCAAAGCGTACCGTTAAATTAGTTGAAGCGGTCAGCAGACACATGAAATCAATGCTTACACATAATCACATGCAGTTAAAGATGTGCACCATGGGATTTGTCCAATGAATGTGAGATAGATACAGGTATGTAGTATGTGAAAACATTTCGTGTAAAGAGATTTCTCAAAACAATGTGGTTTTTTTTCACTCTTGTGACTGGTTCAATAATTTTTAACACGGAGAAGTTATTTCCTTGCAAAACGGAAACGTTGATATCAGTTTTAAAATTTTTAACATTAAATTTACGAAGAACTGTGTTGGTTATAATTTATCCAGGTATCTTTGTAAAGATACGAAAATTTGCAAAATTTACGGTTGGATATTCAAATTACTCATATTTAACACGGAATAACTAAAAATATATCTCAGAGAGTTAATATAGTCTAAAACATGTTAAGCCTGCGCATATAATACTTTTTCATCCCAAATGCATGGAAACCTTGTTTCAATCGGAAAACAGGACTCAAAAATAGAGATCCAGCGTAGTTTTTTTTAATAATTCCCAGTAATGCAGAACTGCAAAGAATCGTTCGTTTATTTGAATATATTATTTAAGTAGTGGTGCAACAACACTCTTAATAAAATTAGAGTTATCCACAATTCCATGTCCATGCAAGTCATTTGAAAGAAAGTTTTATCTCTTGCAAACAAGCCACGAAAAAAAAAAAAAAAAAAAACAAAAAAAAAAAAAAAAAAACATTTATTGAATTTCAACCACAGAATTTTCACCACTTATTCATAATATATAAAAAAAACCATATCTCAAAGTCAAATATATCGGAGGCGTGGCAGTAACATATGTAATTTATGTTATGTGTTGTTTTCGTTTAAAAGTCCATATATTTGCCTTATGCCTGACAGTGCGTTCACACTGGTTTAGTTAAGTACAGAGAACAACCAACTCTTTCCGATAATGGCCCATAAACAAAAAAAAATCGTTCAAACATACGCGATTATAATGTTTCTTAAGATTTGACTCTTAATGATTGAATTTAAATATTCCTTAAAAAAATCAAATAACTGAATAATCTTATATCTATGAAAGTATTTTAATGCAGCTTTATGATCTCTTAAAAAATTTCAGGCAAATGCGATTTGTTGCCAAGCAAGCAGAGTGTATTTCCCCGACTATTTATGCGAAAAATTTATCAAGAAAACGTGAATACGACGTCGTTTCATTTATCCATGTCCTATGGAAGAGGTTAGGACGTGATTTACGAGCGTTTCTTCGACGCAATCCTTGAAAAAGCAGAAACTAATAGGAACCCTTCAGAGTCTCGCAGGAGATTAATAAGACCTGAATTGGGCGTGCCACGTTTACGCCTCTCTGGGAAGCATTTACTGAAATAATAACCCTTGTGCTGTAAAGCAAATAAAAATTGGAATGTTGGAATGAAACTCGGTCGAACCCTCCATGAAAAAAGCTCACCGGACTAAATACTCGACACGAAAATTATTAGGTTATAAAATTTTGTACCTATTTAAGAAGGAACATGTCTTTACATTTTCAATGCAAAAATTGTTTCTGGATTCATATATTTTTTTTATTTATTCAAATTATTCGGACTACAAGACATACATAATATTTTTCTATGTTATTTTATGCTTATACCGTTTAGTATTGAAGAATATTTACCGCCTTGAAGGTATCGCTGAACGGCTTTAGTTAATGTAGTATTCACGCTAGAGACGAACGTTGGTACAAACTTCGTTTCAAATCATAATCCTGTCATTTATGCAGCTGAATTTTAAATATAAATATATCTGCGTTACAAGATGTACTGTAGGGAATTAAATCAAAAACTGAGATGAAATTGTGTAATCCCTTAAAAACATACATTTTTTATGTATTAGGTACTTTAATTTTTGACTATTATAAGGCCTATTATTTTTTATTCAAATTTAACTTCTCGTCGACACATAAAAATCTCACACAATGATTAAGACATGGATTAAGGAGAATCAATCGGCAGAAACCTTCAGTGAGGAATACCAACATTTGCCTGCAGTGATAGCGAGAAACCATGTGAAGCAGAAATGAATACTGGCCTTACCACCGCTGCACTCTGCTCCAGACATGTTTAGAAAAAAAATCCCACTTTAAAAGCTTTATTTTTTTTACATATTTTTTAATTGTGCAATATATAGTCATAAAACACATAACTGATTGTAAGGAATGCAATATTCCGTTAGCAATATACGTCCAGTAACAAGTATGACCACTTAAGAAGCGATACCGAGACGAACCTCGCTGTATAATCGCTTCATTAAAAAAAGTTTTTTTTTTCAATTTCGGAAACCTGTCTGACGAGTAGCGTCACGACTCTACAACCGTTCCGAAGCCCCTGTGTTCACCGCACAGTCTTCCCTGTCGAGGGCACTCGGTCTCCAGCTACTCTCCAGCTGTGACCTTGAAGTTCCCTGGACTCTGCGTCGTGGGACGTTTCCTCTCCAGCTGCGGCTCCCCGAAGGAACGTCAATAACTGCCCTCCTCATCGCTGAATTTCCTACACGCGGAACTCTTGAGGAAAAAAAAACCCTATTTGGAATGCGTTGACGAAAATAAACATTAGAGTTCTTATCGCCGTGAGTAAAAAGGTCCCTCACTTACCATATTTTAACCTGTCGTATCCCTGCAGGACCATTTTACTATCTATTCTTCACATATGTTTCACTGTCTAATAACTCATGAAACTTCCCGATGGTATCTCCGTTCTTCTAAGAAAGGATGACGTGAATAAATTGTTTCTGGAAGGCTGTCAGTACCCGATGAAAATGTTTTTCGATGATATTCTACTCGGTAATTGGAAAACAAACTCATAGGCAGTTTTAAAATAACAAAAATTAATCTTTCTTACTCATCTATCCAACCCAGACCACCTACAAGTATTGTGAGAGTGAACAAATAGGTATATAGTTAACTACAATATCTTGGACAGAGATAGACATAACTATGGGCTTCTGGTTTGATGTTCAAAGTACCCGTATTAATAAATCATGAGATTAACTAATGACTTGAAATGGACCACTGATAATCTGCAGTGGCTTGGTGAGTTGAGAGTTCTCAAGCTGCGTCCAAATTCAAGTAGGCCCATAGTTATTTTTTTTTACGACTTCACATACCTCACTTGCCCTTGTGCACTAGAGCATTTTGGACGTGTGTAATTTTTGGCCTGTTTTAATGACCCGTGGCTTTTCTAGCGCGATTACAGAATATTGCTAAAATCTTGTAACTGAAAAAAGTATGCGATTAATTCAAAACATTTTACCAAATAAATAGACACGTTAAATTTTCAGGTGCGTCAAACATTTATTTTATAACATAACCTTTAATAATAATATTTTTTGAAGAATTTATGCGTAGGCCTTTTTAATTTTAAGTACACATAAAACATCTGATTTCAAAACTTCTGTTTCAGAGAGTTCGAAGATATATTTTTGTTTAATTAAATAACTCACACACACACACACCTTCTTATCAGTTTATGAGGAAGACAATTTAAAAAATTTCTTAAACTCGCACCTAGTTTATTTAAATTTAATTTATGCCATTGTTTACACATGACGCTTTCATTTACAGTGGTTAAAGGTAAGCTTAAAATGATTAAATAATTTCATCTTTTTACAAATACCTCCCAGTATTTAAGTAAATTTGATACAATTTCATTTTCATGTAGAATACATATAGTACGATTCCGGCATCTCAATTGAAAGCTTCTGAACTCTTAAATCTTCACTCCGCAGATGTTCTCCCGGAGCATTCCAGTCATGTTTCTCTCCTGGTTTTTGCTCATGTTGGCAATGGCCAACTGACAGTCCACGGTATAGTATCGCACGATCCGTTGAAGAATCTTTCGTTAAGAAATATCATCAGACAACTATCGTGTATTAACTTTATTTTTTTCTGTACAAGTTGTCAGCAGTGTTCGGAAGCCACAGTATTCTCACAGCAATCCTAAAAAATAATAATGACTAAGTTGTATATAGTTTTATATTCTTTAGTTTCCAAGGATTTTTGTAAATACTAGAAAAAAATATTTTTGTTACATACACATGCCATTATCATGACATATATCACAAAAACCTTATAACTCACTTTTTTTATGGCCCTCGGATTAGGTTCAAAGGTGAATCTTGCAAAATAGAGAAGTTTGGCATCACTGTATTAAGGTACCTATTAGTCTTTACATCAGATCACGGGTAACAATAGAGACGTAAGTAGTATGCATACGTGAGTTTCCGAAGTGCAAAAAAAAAAATTGCCTTGGTCAGTTGTCAAATCTTGCGGCTACTCTGATAGCAATAACGAAACCTATCTAATTTGTTTGACGCCTTAAGCCTTTGTTCATCACTGGTGCACACTTGTATAATCAACTTTATAAAGTCCATTCTTCGTATTCCATTATGTATGTAAAAACACATACACATTTACTAGTAATAATATAAGGAAGTTTTGAGAGACGGCAGATGTAGCGTACTTTAAATGTCCTAAACATATACGGGTACTTTGACCATCGCATAAATAGATATAAGGTCAAACATTTTTTTCTCTAAAAATCTCGGTATTTAAATTGAAGAGCTGTATTAAAAATAATACTTTTTTAATTTGGTGTTTCAAGTTACACAAAAGATAAAAATATTATATTTTTCGTAAATTCCAAGAAAATAATGGAGAGAAAAAAATTTAGACACTTCGTTGTTCAATACCGAAAGTTGTTTCTTTGATCAAATTGTATTCAGTAAAATGTTAAAGGCGAACATTAAACTAATGCTGCCGGAAAACGAAATCGCCTTAACAAAAGTTTCTTTCGAAGAAGATGCAAGAAGACAAGTTACCGAGAAAGATGAAAAAAAAATGAAAGATTTGATGTCTCAATAAAGCGAATATTCAAACAATAATGCAGTGACTATAGCAGCGGGACGAGGGGTTGCGGGGAAAAGTCTTAGTTAAATTTTGTCCCAATAATATGATGCAGCCATTTCAATGGAGAATCGTGGAAATCCTATTAGTATAATCTGATATACTTGGAAAAATGTATTAAATTACGTTCCCTGTTCCGCTGGCATATATATAAATGTGTGCGTGATGGCGGGAAAGAAATGTCCCGCAGCGAAAACTCGCACCGTCTCGTTAGGAAACTTGGCAACAGCTCAAAGAACTGGCAGTAAGCCACTCTGGGAGTGAGTCAAGGGCCTTGACCCTGTCGCTACTAAAATACCCTCACGAGTATCGGACTGGAGGAGCGTGGCGAATCTGGTAATTAACGATCATTTCTGGCAGTCTCGCTCATGTCCTGCACTATAGGCCCGATCGTACCGTGCGTCCCGAAGCATGCCGAAGCAACCGTTGGTACAGCTTACTGATAACCGCGCGAAAATCACAGGAAATTAACAAAAAATTATGAACAATAAAGTGTGTCTCAGATTAAAACATAGTCTTTATTTAAAATTTTGCTGGATTTCACATAAGTTGCATTAAGTGAGCCCCATGAAGCCCACATGCGGTGTGCTGATCTTCAGAAAAAATACCCGCCATTTGAAATATTTTCTAGAGATCCACATGGCGTGTGTTTACGATGAGGGCAAAAGTTTAGTTCTTTTTCAGTATTTCTTTCATAAACAAATTATTTCTTTCAAACAAATAAAAACGGAAATTAAAACCAATTCAAAATAAAATAAAATGAAAATATATATCACAAATTAAAAATGCAATACATGAAAATAATCTTACTAACAAAATTATAGAATACTCGTATTTTTATAATAGTAATAATATCCAAAACGCGTTATTTCAAAATAATTTTCAAGTCTGAAACATCAGGTGTGGATTCTTAAAAGCACGCAAGGTGGTATCATTACACCTTAATCACCATTTCTCCTCCATGAAATGTCACAATTACCGGCCAAATAGCATAATTGCTTCATGCACGACGAGAAGACTGCGTGTCAGTTCAGAGTCCTTGCACTTAAGCCCACTCCACATGATGCCCAATTTCTGCTATACCTTGTTTTATACCCGTGGGTATAAAAATGTGCATAAAAGTTCTATAGTACATGATAAACAGGATTCGTTACTCCATACACACGATACCTAGAATGCTAACAAAAAAAAAACAGCCAATGCAGTTGCCGCCCAAAGCAAGCATATCGAGGTAGAGTAAAAATGTTGTTGTCAATTTAACCAAATACTGAAAATATATGAAAATTGCTGCGGTATCGTTTAAAAATTATGGAACCTCGTGAATGATTTTGGATAGTTTATCTTCTATACTTCACTTACAAAAAATATTAATAAGTTTGTTTATTATTTAAAAAAACAAATTGAGTATGTTTGAAATTTACGTGATTGAATTTTCATTAGTAGGTTAGTTTCAAAATCTGGTAAAATAAAATTTAAAGGATACGAGGGAATATGAGTTCCCTTGAATTCAGTTTATTTTTCTTATATTTATAATACTACCATAATCAGACAGTTCATCTAACTAATTCACTGTATTAATTGTGCTAATTTTATTGTAATAGTAAAAATGCTACAGATTTACATATTTTATATAGGTATATTACTTAATTACTGAATTATTTTATTACTTACTTTGATAAATTGTAACTGCCCATTTTTGTAACCCAGTGAGGTAAAGAAAAACACGCAAAGTTGACTTATAAACTTAAATCTAAAGTGAACGAAATCCATATCGCATTTTCATTTAGGATAACAGGTGTAGGTTTCTACAATGTGTTAGTTTATTCATTAATAATTTATGAATATTCATTTTCTAATTAACGTTAGAGTTTTAATGACAGAAAGAATTTTTTGTTTAAATTACTTATGAACATATCATTTAATTTTATTTTAAGTAAAAATGAATCTACCTAGTATAAAATCATAAAACCAATAAACTGAGATAGGTATTTAATAATATTTATCTATAAAATAAACAAAATATATTTATACAAATTTGCTTAAAGCACAATATGAATAATTCAGTAATCTGTTATTTAAAGAAGAGTAGAAAACGTTTTTGCAGTGACGAGGTTCGGAACCACATCAAAAGTTTTATTTTTTCACCTCACCTGCGCGCTTCGCCACTATGCTAGGTGAGGACTAAGAGCAATCAACCACGTAATGTATTTTCATTTAATATTTTACAACATGCCATTACTTTTTTCTATGACTATTTTAGTTTATGAAATATATTCCTAGGTAGTTTTACTATCATAAAGTTTCACTTGGCATACCGTTACGTTTTTTACGATTCCTAATGTTTACAAAATTGCTTATATAAGGGTTTATATTTCTACAAGTTGGCCCGCCATCTTGACGACTTCGTCTAGAAGGAGAAGCAGAAAAATATAACACGTTCTATTATGGTTTTAGCTAAGACTTGGGGTATCAAAACTTCTATACAAAGAGCCAGACCCTTGGAGGGGTGCGGAAATGTTACCTACACGAGAGCAGACACGCTAACAGAGAACAGGTATGAAAACTGTATGAAAACTGCTAAGGAATTGGGTATCGTGTGGGTCTGGCTTTAGAGGCGATACCGCGCTAGAAGCATGAGTGAACTTCGCACACACTACCACTAATACAACCCTTGACTACGTGGGCACATTGATATGTTATCATCGAAGATTTGTGTTTGTATGTCTAAAGCATTCTTATCTCAATTACGATGAATCTCAATATATTTGGAATTAAACTAATAAAGGTCTTGGTTTTCTTGTGTGCCATGTAAATGTTTCTATGTAAATCTCGAATTTTTACTATAATTAGGATATTTGTAAAGAAATTAAACATACTATTTTTGTCTGTGCATTAATATTTGTTTCTTGTCAGATACCATAGAGCTGTTTTAAAGATCAAGATCATATTCGTCTATTAGGTCGAGACCTAATTTATTTATTTTTAATGAATTTAATACTAAGATCTTCCAAATAAAGTGTCGTACCAAAAATATCAAATCATCAGGAATATGGGTTGAACCGGTCATCATTTAATGACCACGGGCGACAAGAGAAACACAATTATTAACGGTTTGATAAATGTACCCTGAATTGTTCCGTAAAATGATAACGTCGATCTGTCACAATGAAAGATTAATTCTTGTTACTCTCACGAACTTTCTTCCTTGAATCAACTTTGCCTGTGACTTCGTTTGCTTGAAATAGATAAAGAGAAAATCATGAAAAAATTAATATCTACGTGCAAAGGGAATGATGAATCATCTATAAAAGTAATTATTTTGCCCCCGCTTACGTATGCTCACATATGATATGAAGATATGCTATATAAAAACGCCTCAAGATATCGGAATTGCGCCTGTTTACGGAAGTCATTTAATAAACACGCTGAGGGTGAATTTTTAGTTCTGTTTCCATATTTCGTTTGTAAACTGTATTCTTAGAAAAGTAAAAATAGCCAAAACGCATTATTTTAGAATAAATTTCAATCATGAAACAACCGATGCGGATTCTCAGAAGCACGCAAGAAGTTTTCATTACACCTTTATCGCCATTTTTCAACCATGAAATGCCATAGTTACCGCTTAAATAGCATAGTTTTACTATGCACGATGAGAAGACTGCGCGCCAGTTCAAAGACTTGTGCTTAGAGGCTATACCGCACTAGAAGCACTAGCGAGCTTAGCTCTTATCATCCCGCATAACTAACATAAAAATACCCCTGTCCAGGCTGGCGTTTTAAACGTTACATCGCGACATATATTGTCCTTTTAAAAATGGCTAAAAATATGTTGTTTTTTTTTAATTTCGCGATGCACCAACAAATTAACCAAACATTCTGACTAAAATTCTAAATAAATTTTTGTTTTGGCATTTATCTAACGTCGTTTTACCAAATCTACCACAAATTTAAAATATATTCCAAGTGGTCATATAGACCAGACCAGACTTCTTTTCAGTTTTATTTCATGTATGTACAAATGAATGACGTTGTGAAAAACAATGGTACAGTTGGTTTTTAATGGAAATGAGTAGTATGTGAATGGGGCTCCGGGCCCAGGATGCAGGATGTGGTGCCGGTGCCGGTGTACGCCATCTTGGATTGTGACATCACGGCGGCCATCTTGGATTGTGACGTCACGGCGGCCATCTTGGATGCGCGTCAGGAAATTTCAGAAGCACTAAGACAAAACCGTCTAAATATTGTCAAGAATAATCGGAAGCACTTGGAGAAAACCATCAAAATATTGAAAAGAATAATCAGGAGCACACGGAGAAATGTATATGTATGTATGTATGTATGGTTTTGTACATGTACGGTTTAGAGGTTATTCAGACTATCGAAAAACTAGACTTTCATGTTAGGCTTATCGGCAACGTATTTATTTCGTCGAACATTGTCGTACATTGACTTGTGTTTTATTTTTGAAAAGAGAATAATTTATAAACTCCGCGAAATATAATGGAAAAACAGAATATTGAATTTATTTAATATTTAGTTACACTTGTCACTGTTCAAGTATCGAATTGAGGGCAGGAATCCAGCGATTCAATATGCAAATTAATAAGTGATTTTTTTGATGAATTTTGGATTTTTTCCTGATTTTATAGCTAAATGAATACACGATTTCAAGATGGCGTCCAAATTTCAAGATGGCGGGGGAACCTCGGTAATAAATGTTTACTGCACTGTAGCGGTTGGAATTAAATTATCCAGATGGAAATGTAATCTATAAGACGAGTACACGCACAATATGGTGTACTCCAGCAGGTGGTAGCTCCAGGTAGCATGTACTGAACTTAGAATGTTAGATCCATGATGGTCGACAAGCTTAAAGTCGTAGGTCAAGGTCAAGGTAAAATTTCAAGGTAAGGTAAAATTTCAAGGTCAAGGTCAAAGTTCAAGGTCAAAGTTCAAGGTCAAGGTCAAATTTCAAGGTCAAAAGTTCAAGTTCAAAGTTCAAGGTCAAGGTCAAATGTAAAGGTCAAGGTCCAAGGTCAAAGTCGAATTTCAAGGTCAATGTCAAAGTTCAAGGTCAAGGTCAAATTTCAAGGTCATGGTCAAAGTTAAAGGTCAAGGAAAATTTTCAAGGTCAAGGTCAAAGGTCAAGGTGTAAGTTCATTGCCAGCAGTTGAGGACAAGGGTATGGTGACCAGAAAATTATACTAACATGGTATCAGTACACTCTAGCGGACGAAAACAAGATGGTGGTCTCCAGCGGATGAAGAAAAGATGGTGGACATGTCGTGTTACCAGCTGACGATATATGTACCTTGGTATTGTTGGTGGTAGATCAGTCTGTAGTTGGCTTCTGTGGAGGAAGGATCGGCCGTTTACTCTCGACGGGAATCGAACCAAGGACATAAATCTATCTAATCAAACGGAATTCAAATAACCACATCCTGCATCCTGGGCCCGGAGCCCCATTCACATACTACTGAAATGGTTTATTTGTTCTGTGGTTATTTGCTGTTTACTTTCACAGTACGCATGTGAAGTGAAACCCTTCTTCCCCCTTAATTGGAAGAGGGGTTGCGTCCCCGACTCACTCTGGGCGCGAAGGGAAAAAATAAATATTAAAAAGCTAAACAATATAAATTCCCCACACCACTGCCCAGGGGTCAGGCCAAAAACTTCAAAGGATATAAAAGCAGAGTAACCATTAAACAAACAAGTGGCAAGACTTTGGACGTATGTTATTAAAAAATAGAAATTTGCAAAAATAGTATTTACTATACATAACCATACAAGCTTAGTTACAAAAGCTGACGTTAATAATGGCAGCATCTTATCCCCATTTGCGATACTAACAATAACCTTTAAAAAAACGTAAAAATATAAATACTGATAACAACAAGTATAAAAATATATAAGGGCGTGAGGCGTGGCCACTATAAAATATCAAAATTTACTGACTGCCCTAATACCAAAAATCAAACAAGACAAACAATACAAATATATAAAAAATTCTACAATAATAATACTGAAGTACAAAAATTTATTTAAATAAAGTTCTTAAACTCTCAATCAACGGTTTAGTCTTTCTTCAGATGTTCGTTGCTAAAGACTTGCCAAAAAACAAAGTTAATATCCTAGGCGTGCGCTGGCTTCCTGACCTTCCTCACCAACTCCAGAGTCTAATGCCACGCCGGGCCATAGGTACGAATTCACAAAGGCGTGAACGATGATCAAAAAAAATTATCTTATTTTTAAGGGAAATGTAGCAAAAACTCTTCACGTAACATAACTATGTTACCACAGAAGCATTTATCATCTACTTCAAACAAAGTCTTACTTCTTTATTAACTTGCCAATGATTTCATAAAAACGTAGAATGGCCGCACCAACCAACATCAGGCTGCGCATGTAGTCCAATACCGATAGCATACATTTTATAATACTGCACAAGCTGATTATATTAGCTAAATGCAACTTTAAGTATGCAAATTCCGAAGACAAAGTCTCAAAAACAAATTGCAAAATGTTCGTTTCTTCCAAACTTATACTTTCATTACAACTACAGGCAAACGGGCGACCTTTTTAAAAAATCCCACACTGGAACAACGTGTGAAACAAATGGGCCTCTTCACCAAACAGGCTAATAAAAGTTCCGTCCAAATAAAATTTAGTATGGGAAAATACACAGTTCACTAGGTTTGCCAAAAACCAGTGCAGCACCACGAGGGTAAAAATCAAAATCGCGGCCTCTCTTTACCTTGATTTCTTCTGTATCACAGGGCAATCCATTGCCCTGTCACCCAGCGTGGAGCCTCCATCCCAATACTCTTCGTCGCCCGTTGCCATCCGGCACACCAGTCCGCACCGTCACATAGCTCTGTCCTCGACGGTCGCTGGCCACACACTCCACGCGGCCCCAGCTGATTTTCACTCCCGGCAAGCCGAATGTCTGACGTCATCAGCCAACCGCCGGGCGCTCGCCAAGTGGTATTTACGTGAAACACAATCGATGTTCTTAAACTCATAATCGATAGCTACCAAACGGCGTATAACTAATTAACAGAAACAAATATAATTAAATAAATTTACAGATAAATTAACATTAATTAAAAAAAGCGTAAAAATACGTGAAATAAAAAACCATATAAAACTAGAGACCAGCAACAAAAATAAATTACAAGTAAAAATGTGGCCCTGCCCGCCACAACCTCCGCCTTGAACAAAAATATTTAAACAGCAAAGAAAATCTTAAAAATAACCACAACTACAAATTATAAAAAAAAAAAAAATACCAGAGTAAGTTCCAAATAAAATAAAAAAAAATATTTAGCCATATTCACCCTAAAAGGGTCATCCACATTCATTTTAGGAACTCCGCCTTACAAACATTTTCAAATGACTAACATGGGCCTTTTTTACCTTATTATTTCTTTCAACTTCTTCCAACAAAACAGTAACCGGCCCTAAAATCTTTACAATCTTATACGGTCCATCATACTTATTCTCTAACTTAGAGCTCTGATACCCTGCTTTGTCACTCAAGACAAATTGCCTGCATAGCACTTCATCACCAATTTTAAATACATTATCCACTCGCCCCTTATTATAAAACTTACTCATTTTCTTTCTAACCTTTTGCAGATTTTCGGCTGCTTCTTCCCACATTTTTTCCAACAAACGGGGGCTTCGGGTTTCCAAAAGGGCTGGATGCAAACCCCAACAATTTAGTAAAGGATGGGGTACATTTCTTCCCAAAAAAATTTCCGATGGTGTGAATTTAGTACCACTGTGCATGGTCATGTTAAAAGCTAAATTTAATACGTAGATAACACTGTCCCACTTCCGTTGGTTACGTTGATGAAAAATCGTGAGGGCCACTTTGACATTCTTATTCACCCTTTCAACCAAATTAGGATTGGGATAATAGGGGCTGGTAGTAATATGTTTTATACCCCAATCTAAACACATCACTTCAAAACACTTACTCTTAAAATATGTAGCATTATCTGATACTACTTGCTCCGGGCTACCAAAAAAAACCCACACTTTAGTTTTTAAAGCCTTAATAATACTCTCGCTTTTCATATTACGCAAAGGCAAAAAAAAAAAAACAAAATTTAGAAAAACCATCTACCGCTATAAGTAAGCAATTATTCCCCCCTAATGATCTAGGTAGGGGCCCAAAAATGTCCAAATAAACCCTTTCCCAAGGTCTAGTCAGAGCTTCAACAGAGTATTTACCTATCTTACTATGTCTAGATTGCTTAGCGCGCTGGCAATCTTCACAGCTTAAAACATGATCTTTTACGTCTTTTTTCAAACCTGGCCAAAAAAATTCTTTAGAGATTTTATCTATAGTTTTTTCGATTCCGCCATGCGCGCCTATATTAGAATCATGATAATACCGCATTATCATTTTCCTTACCCCCTTAGGAACAAAAACTTTGTGTTCTCCATCTTTCATCCAACACAAAAGCCCGTCTTTCATTCCTAAGTCTATAGTAGTATCCTGCCCCAAACGCGTTATTAAATCTTTAGTCTCAGGATCCTCTTTTTGTATTTCGCGCAAATCAATAAATCCTTGAGGGAATTCCCTCAGGATGTTACATTCTTCCTGGTCTTCAGTTCTCATTTCGTCATTACACTGAAACTCATGTTCATCAAACATGCGCGATAAGGCATCGGCCACTACATTTTCCTGTCCTTTCATATGTTTGAGGTCAAAACGAAAACGCGTCAACCGCATGATCCACCGCCCTATTTTCCCTAGTTGCCGCGGGTGGGAAAAAAGCCATGTCAAAGCCTGGTTGTCAGTCCATAATTCAAATTTCTCATGTTCAAGAAAACTCTCAAATCTCTCCAACGCAAATATGCACGCTAATGCTTCCTTCTCATATACACTGTATTTTAACTCGTGCTTATTTAGGGATTTACTAGCATACATAACCGGTTTTAAACCTCCCTCACGTTCTTGCAACAAAACCGCCCCCAGACCTACTCCCGAAGCGTCCACTTGCACAATAAATTTTTGCTTAAAATCCGGAAGTATTAAAATGGGGGGTTGAGCTATGGCTTTCTTTAAATTCCTAAAGGCCTGTTCTTCCTCTTCCCCCCATACAAACTTAACATCTTTCCTTTTCAAATTATTTAAAGGCGCGCATAGGTTAGCGTAATTCGGTATAAAACGGGAAAAATAACCAAGCATTCCTAAAAAGCGCATCACTCCCTTAACATTACGGGGGGCCGGGAAATTAACTATGGGGTTTATCTTATCTTGGTCCATGACCAATTCACCTTCTCGGATTATGTATCCTAAAAATTTTATCTCGCTACGGGCCCAAACTATTTTTTCCGGATTTACGGTAAAGCCGGCTCCCTTTAGTTTCTCAAGTACTTTTCTTATATGTTCTATATGTTCTTCAAAACTATTTGAAAAAACACAAATATCATTCAAGAAACTTATTACAAATTTATACTGATATTCTTGTAATATGTGCCCTAAAATTCGTGACAAACATTGGGCCCCAAAATTCACCCCAAAAGGCACTCTAGTCCATTCAAAGTGCCCCCAAGGAGTGACAAACCCGGTAAATTTCTGACTACTTGCTTCTAATTCACATTGATGAAACGCCGAGTTCAAATCAAGCACCGTAAAAAACTTGGCTTTTCCCAAATATTGCAAAACAATTTCAACTTTAGGCATGGGAAACGGATCTAGTTTTACCCTGTCATTAAGGAGGCGATAGTCAAGGACCAAACGATATTTGCCCTTATTTTTCTTATCTACTAAAAAGGCCGGTGAGGCAAAATTGGATTTAGAAGGGACTATTACCTTATTATCAAGTAAATCATTAATAATTTCTCGAAAGGCTTTCATTTTAGGCGGGGCACATTGATACGGCACACATTTAATAGGGGTTTCATCTACCAGCACGATTTTGTATGGCATTAGCGTACATTTGCCAATTTTAGTAGTGATAACATCCTTATATTCCTCGTTTAATTGCTGTATCTGCAATTTTTCCTTCTCACCCAACCTTTGCTCTAACCCTTAGATACCGCCACAAACCACCTTTCTTCTTTTTTTACTCTCCCACAATTTTATCTTAATTTTATCATTAAAATCGAACCTCATTACTTTCTCGCCGCACACTATTATAGCCTTACTATCATTTAAAAAATCCATTCCCAAAACTACTTCATGGATCAAATCGGGCATTACCCAGAATTCACGTGTCCAAGATAAATGTTCCAATTTAAAATTTAAAAATACTTTCACCTTTACCTGAACCTTTTGCCCGTCCGCCATGGCCACATTAATGCCTTGACTACTTACGATCTTAGTTTTCAAAAATTTATGATCGCGCACCAAATTACTTAAAAATTTCTGCTGGATGAAACTACAACTAGCCCCCGTATCAAGTAGAGCTTCTATCTCACGATCATACAACCAAACTTTGACACATAAACCTCTTTTTGCCTGAATGACCGCCAAACTATGCTTATTGTTAAATCGATATTTCTTAACTTCCTTACGGAAATTACATTTCCCGCTATTATGACCATCTTTATTACAAAAACCACAAACTAATTTTTTCTTGCGATTACATTTTTTTTATCAAATGGTCCATGCTGCCACACCTAAAACATGTCTTGTGTCTTTCCTGCTCCAGTTTCTTTTTAAATCAAAATTTTTCTGAATGACCATTTTTGCCACAAAAACCACAAACAAATTTATTTACCTCCGAAACCGAGCAATCCTTAGCAAAATGTCCTACCTTATTACACTTAAAACAAGTCTTATCACCTTTTTTATTACCCGGCGTTTTAAAACAAAACGGTTTAAAATTGATTTTGCCTTTACACTTGTCGAATTCACATTTAGCGTAAAAAATATTATCAACCTGGATAGCCCAAGTGTTGAGTTCCTCCACACTATTAGGTCTGCCAATAAATGCGCATTCGTGTCTGATGGCAGGATTTAGATTTTCCAAAATAATAGCTACAAAACGGTGATCATCTAACTGCAGACCAAATACATTAACGTGATTTCTAATATCCTGTATAAATTCTAAGGTGCTTTCATTTTCCCGTTGAAAACGGAAAATAAATTCCTTAATTAGATCGTCCTTCACCCTCTTAGGGCACAAATATTCCCACAAATTCTCTTTCACTACCGACCATCCAACATACTTATTTATACCTGACGTAATCACGTCCCTAGCGATCCCGCTACATTTAGTCGAAATACACCTTAACAATTCTTGCTCATTTTGTAAACAACAATTAGTTTTCAAACTATCTACCCCCAAGCAAAACTTTATTAAATCTCTTGGCCCACCGGAGCATAAAGATGGCAACCTATCCAGTTCCTTAAAAAGTAATTTACTTTGCATAGCAGTATTCAATGAATTTACTTGGCTGATCTCCGAATTCTCCACATTTTCCTCAACAGGTTTTTTCCTCCCTTCTTTAATGTGGGTACTTAATTTCCTGCGTAAGGTATCAATGTCATCCTCCAGACCACTCTCTACTCCCGCTGCTTGCAAATTAGCGTAAACCTGTTCTTTGGGAAGTTTATAAATCCAAGAAACTGCCATTATTAAAAAAAATCAAAAAAGTCGGCAAAATCGCAAAGGTCCAAAGTCTCTGCCTAGCAGAGTGGCGCAGGTTGAAACCCTTCTTCCCCCTTAATTGGAAGAGGGGTTGCGTCCCCGACTCACTCTGGGCGCGAAGGGAAAAAATAAATATTAAAAAGCTAAACAATATAAATTCCCCACACCACTGCCCAGGGGTCAGGCCAAAAACTTCAAAGGATATAAAAGCAGAGTAACCATTAAACAAACAAGTGGCAAGACTTTGGACGTATGTTATTAAAAAATAGAAATTTGCAAAAATAGTATTTACTATACATAACCATACAAGCTTAGTTACAAAAGCTGACGTTAATAATGGCAGCATCTTATACCCATTTGCGATACTAACAATAACCTATAAAAAAACGTAAAAATATAAATACTGATAACAACAAGTATAAAAATATATAAGGGCGTGAGGCGTGGCCACTATAAAATATCAAAATTTACTGACTGCCCTAATACCAAAAATCAAACAAGACAAACAATACAAATATATAAAAAATTCTACAATAATAATACTGAAGTACAAAAATTTATTTAAATAAAGTTCTTAAACTCTCAATCAACGGTTTAGTCTTTCTTCAGATGTTCGTTGCTAAAGACTTGCCAAAAAACAAAGTTAATATCCTAGGCGTGCGCTGGCTTCCTGACCTTCCTCACCAACTCCAGAGTCTAATGCCACGCCGGGCCATAGGTACGAATTCACAAAGGCGTGAACGATGATCAAAAAAAAATTATCTTATTTTTAAGGGAAATGTAGCAAAAACTCTTCACGTAACATAACTATGTTACCACAGAAGCATTTATCATCTACTTCAAACAAAGTCTTACTTCTTTATTAACTTGCCAATGATTTCATAAAAACGTAGAATGGCCGCACCAACCAACATCAGGCTGCGCATGTAGTCCAATACCGATAGCATACATTTTATAATACTGCACAAGCTGATTATATTAGCTAAATGCAACTTTAAGTATGCAAATTCCGAAGACAAAGTCTCAAAAACAAATTGCAAAATGTTCGTTTCTTCCAAACTTATACTTTCATTACAACTACAGGCAAACGGGCGACCTTTTTAAAAAATCCCACACTGGAACAACGTGTGAAACAAATGGGCCTCTTCACCAAACAGGCTAATAAAAGTTCCGTCCAAATAAAATTTAGTATGGGAAAATACACAGTTCACTAGGTTTGCCAAAAACCAGTGCAGCACCACGAGGGTAAAAATCAAAATCGCGGCCTCTCTTTACCTTGATTTCTTCTGTATCACAGGGCAATCCATTGCCCTGTCACCCAGCGTGGAGCCTCCATCCCAATACTCTTCGTCGCCCGTTGCCGTCCGGCACACCAGTCCGCACCGTCACATAGCTCTGTCCTCGACGGTCGCTGGCCACACACTCCACGCGGCCCCAGCTGATTTTCACTCCTGGCAAGCCGAATGTCTGACGTCATCAGCCAACCGCCGGGCGCTCGCCAAGTGGTATTTACGTGAAACACAATCGATGTTCTTAAACTCATAATCGATAGCTACCAAACGGCGTATAACTAATTAACAGAAACAAATATAATTAAATAAATTTACAGATAAATTAACATTAATTAAAAAAAAGCGTAAAAATACGTGAAATAAAAAACCATATAAAACTAGAGACCAGCAACAAAAATAAATTACAAGTAAAAATGTGGCCCTGCCGGCCACAGAACATACAACACAACTTAGTTCTTTGAACGAGTCTTGCAATGGGTGATATTGACCCTTCAATCTGTTCGTGCCTCATTACGGGAGCATGTGTGTTCCCAAAACGTCATTAGTATTTTGTTTTAGGAAGCCTTTTGCGTTCGTCAGCGCGGTTGTTGATGTGTAGTACAACATACCTTACATTTTGTTCCCGGGTTTGTCTATGTGTTACTGCGTTGGTCGAAGTGTTCTCCAGATATTATTGTTACGATTTACCGCGGGTTTGTAAGGGATAGCCCAATTAAAGATTTTTTACACTACACAGTTTTATTTATTGCCACTACTTATGTCACTTACAAAAATCTTCTAAAATAGGAAAAAATTAATTAAACTTAAAGAAAGGTCTATTCCCCAGTCACTCGTTCCACACACCTCGCTGGGCCACACCTCTGGTGCAACTCTCGCCGCAGCACCCCTCGTGGGTCTCCCGCCGCGGGACTCCGTCGCCACACTCTGCCGCCGCCGACGCACTTGCCCTTCGCCGAGGATCAGCTCGACTCCTCGCTCGCAACTTCGCTCGGGACTCCGCCGCGCCCGCGACTCTATCGCCCGGAAACTCCGCCGTGGGAGAAATCCTTACTGAACACTCCGAACTGACTCTCTACTCTGATGTCCTTGGGCATATATATATATATATATATATATATATATATATATATATATATATAGGCCCCGGCGCAATTCCAGAACTCACGAGAGCGGCCGGGGCCAGTCGCGTCATCGCGAGCCGTCCCGACGGCAGAAATCTCTTGAAAACACGTGTCGGCGGCTCGCGTAACTCCACAGGTGGCAGGTTTCTGATGTCACACTAACAGTGCCGCGCGGGGGTAGCGGAGGGCTGGAGGGAGATAAAGCGGCGACCCAGGTGCGCACATCACATCTCATGATACGGCGGCATGTGATGCAGCCCAGCCAGCTCTGCACCCGCGCGTGACGCGGCCCTGCTAACGTTGGTAACAATATGTTAAGTATCATCGTTGTTTTCCTGTGTTTGTTGCTACGTTCAAGGTTGTTTTTTGTTAGCCTACTGTGATCGTTTGTTCTGGTTTGCTGATTGATTTCTTCCACGGAGATCTCCTGGCCGTTTTGGCTATAAACTTCAGCTGGTTTCAGCTTCTTCTCCTTGTGATTACGTTTTCATCTTTGTTGTAAATTAATTAGTTTATTCTATGACAAGCATTGTTACTCATCAATGGCAAATTTCCAGAAAATTGTTTTAAAATAACCTGCAGTATCGAGCCACGGAGGATTAAAATTTCTTCCAAGGAGGGACACCCCTTTCCAGTAGCTTAAATAGATTTTTACCGGACATTATTTTTGGCCTTGCCATCACTGAACCAAACGGTCAGACACTTTGACGCAAGGAGAGGAAAACAAACCCTTTTTTTACTTTTCCAAAAACATGGAGAACTACTCGCTGATGATTGTTAGCCTAACACCATTGCATTACCTCTGAGGTCACAGACAATCCCGAAGCTCAAAGAATCGTAAGGACGAGTACGGAGTTGCTGAGTTGTAAGTTTCCCGTGACAACACAAGAAATGCAATGACGTTAGTTAAACATTCAACAACGCAGGTGGTAGGGCATTACTATTTTAACACCGCGAGAAGCCTTTTGGACCAGCCGGTGGTCTGCGCCATGCATGCGAGACAAGACACCCAAAAAATTGACTAAAGTGTAGCGTTCGCACTGGGAAAACAGTTTTAAATGCCCATATTTAATGTACTATGATATTATTAATGGAACATGAATATTAATGTTCATCTAAAATAACACATATTCGTAAATTTGTACATTTACATGACCACAGCTGTATCTCTACAAAATAGTGTTCTCAGGAATACTGGGTTCGGATTCTTACCTGGGCATTTAGGCTTTGTGTTGTCACAGTACCTCCAATACTTAAATTATTTGTAAACCGTTCCCTAAATAGCTTTTCAGTTTTAAATGCGCACACTTAAAAGCATAATACAACAAAAAATGTCAAATTATATAATAGTCGATTATCTTTTAATTGATTTAAGAAAATTATGCTTGAATGAAACATCAAATAAAATATATAATTATGTGCCGATATCCTTAAAAAAATACTCAGCATTATCTAGAAAAGAGTATTTTATATATGTAAAAATAAATATAGCCGTGTGTTTTACAAAGTTACAAAATCATTTTTGTAGTATTACAAACTATTTCTTTGCAACTGGGTTTTAAAGGAATCTTTTGTGAAAGTACAGAAAATGTTTTTCCCGTGTGGAAGTATCTGTACTGAGCGTCTATATTTTTACATCTTACAGAATAATTATCATCGACCGTGGTCAATCACCATTTCCGCGTTGTTTTGGGAGTTGCATTAGCTGATGAGATATTAAGTGACTTCAACGGGCATGTGTCGTTTTGCCTAAAGGCGTTTTGCCCTAATTTTAGGCAAAACACCGTTTAGCAAAACGCCGTTTAGCAAAACGCCGTTAGGCAAAACGCCTTTAGGAAAATCGCTGTTAGGCAAAACGCCGTTGGCCAAATAGGAGTTAGGCAAAACGCCGTTAGGCAAAACACCGTTTGGCAAATCGGATTTAGGCAAAACACCGTTAGGCAAATCGCCGTCAGGCAGAACTCCGTTAGGGAAAACGCCGTTAGTGAAAACGCCGTTAGGCAAATCGCCTTTAGGCAAATCGCCTTTAGGCAAATCGCCTTTAGACAAATCGCCTTTAGGCAAATAGCCGTTAGGCAATTCGACGTTAGGCAAAACGCCTTTAGGCGAAATGACTTTAGGCAAAACGCCGTAACGAATTCGTGTTTAGGCAAACCGCCTTTAGGCAAATCGCCTGTTACTCACTTCAGCTACGTCACAGCGTGCCATCTGACAATTCCTAGCTCCATAAATCTACGATCACATAAACCCCCAAGATCACAATTCTTCAGAGATCTTAACATGCGCTTGGAGCAGGGCCGTGACTCACAGGGATTGGTTGCTGTCCCTGCGAGAACTCTCAGACTTATGGTATCCCACGGCAGGTTTCTCACTCGCAAAAAATTTCAGATTTGACAGTGACGGTAACTGAAGCGTGATCGCTTTACGTAGTTAGGTTCGTATTGTGTTTCAAACAAGTTGCAAAGTTGTGCAGGTGAGACCCTTAAATGATTTGATCACTGAATGGTTACTTAATGAGGTATTAATAAATAATTAAGTTTATTTCTTCTCCATGAGAATTCAAGTTTCTAGAAAATTTTGAAATTAACGTTTTGCAAACTTACCTTTCAGTAGCTTAAATTATTTTAATCAAGTATCAATTTTCATTGCAGATTTTATGAGCGTAAACGAATGTCCAAAAATTACCTCTCGGCCAACATAACTGACACAAACATTTTATTGCTTCATGTGTTGTACTTCAGATACTTTAAATCAAACTTTTGTTCAATTCTAAGCTATCTAATGTACTAAATATATAATACATATCATTCTAAAAAAACTGTAAATGACTTAATTGATTCGAAATTGAGAATACAAATATATTTCTTCGTCTTATATTAGATTTGAATGCTATTTAGAACGTTCTGTTACGTGAACTTCTTAACAATAAGATTCTGAGTAAAAGTAAAACATTAAGTTGAAAAAATATGAATCTATTCTAATTTAAATACGAGTTAGTTTTTTTTATGTTATCTAATATTATTTTAAAAAGCCAAAAAAACGTTCATAGTTTGATTCGATGCATTTCCTTTATGGTTTTACTATTTGTAATGTGTGGTGTTTAAAAGTGTTCCATTCTTATATAACGGTGCACGTGTTAATAATTTACCTACTCCTAGTTGGCCTCTCTCATTAATACAGCCAGAAGATATAAGGTACCCTCAATTACGTGATTTTGCTTTATAAATGAAAATAATATATTAAGAACACTAAAACGAGACACATATCTAAATAATAATAATATTGTGGGCGAAAATTTGCTAGTTAAGACTTAAATGTCGTAATTTGTGATGCAAACGACAGCGAATAAAGCTTACATCCAACCTATATTTTTTATCTTCCTTCAGCTAACGTTCTGATGTCAGAGTAGGAAGCCCAGAGACGCGGGCAGGATATTGAAAGTGTTCTTGTGCGAGATGGATTCTCAGCGCGCGCAAACGAGATTGGAGCGTCGCAAATCTTCTCCGTCGCACCCTGCGTGGCGGGTCGTTTGCGCTTCGCCGTCGGAGGCGGAAAAAATAGTTTTCTGCTAATGCGAAGAGGATGCGGGCGACATTAACTTTTTTAATCTTCGCTTTCCTCCAGTTTCTTAAGCATTAAAATATCGCATCATATGTCACTACTATTTTTAATGGAAATTCCCTAAGGATGAAACGTCCAGGTTTCACCACACATTACAAACACTTTATATACATCTATAAATATTATATATATATTTATTACGAAAGAAAGCAGAGTTTTAGCATTGCCTGGAAGCCGATCATGATAAAGTAATTCAGTATTTTTTTTTAATTTATGCATTTGTGTAACCTGTTAGTACAACATTACGTATACTACTGAAATAACTGGGGAAAAAAATTGTGATCAAGTCTTTCAGTACTCGTCAGAGATGTGTAACATCTAACCTCGGTTACCAGCCAAATGATGCGTTCTCATGTTGCAAACACGCTTTTAACACGAAACCTAGACACGAAATTAAACGTCGAATTCTTTAAAATAATGCCGAGCGTGAGAAATCTACGCTGCGGGACAACAGCCACACCAAGGAGGGAGAGCTTGTCCGACAAAAAAAAATACTCAATAGAAGTCATTGACACCTATCTATATTGCGGGACATCATCTACACTAGGGAGGGATAGCTAAGGACAGGAAAAATTCGCGGGTTCAATGACCTCAAGGATGAACTCCACAGTTCTACGTACACATTTGGTCAAATGCCACCCACTCATTGGCTGCTGTCTTGCGAGACGTCCCAACGTAGCAGCCTGTGATTCGATAAAGCTTTTGTCGGGCGTTTCTCATTGGCCCAGAGACATCCAGGTGAGTTGTGAGCCAATAGCAGAGGCAGCACTGAGGTATAACTTTTTTTTTATTTTAGCCTATCGCGAAATGAATTCGCGAATTTTTCCGGTCTCTAGGGATAACTATACCAACACAAATTTCAATAGAAGGGCTAAATTTTTAGAACAGACATCCGCTCCATTGACTCATACCTCCATGGTGAGTTTACTGTAATTCCTCAACGTGTACTGCTGTTAGGATCACAACTGACCCGTGGAGTAGGCCTACTGGGGAAACCACGTTAAAAAAAACGCGCTAAGTACACTACCTCATAGGCGGCGTGGAAACGTGTGCATATTATTACGATAACAACTTTTATAACCTTTTTGAATCGTTATAAATCAGAAACGGTGGTTCGTAGTAAAAACAGTATTGACACATTTTTTATAGATAATTTTATGATCTACAATTTTTGTCAAAGGTACTTTTATGATAAAACTTACCGTTTTGCTGAAAATCGCGAAAAACTCATTTTCTTGACCTTTGACCTTGAATAAAAATTTTTCCATGCACGGGAATGATGGGGAACTTTTAAATATTATTTATAATTATTTTTTTAACAATTTTACTGATTTTCAGCTTGTTGGTATTTTATGCACCTTCGAATGTCTAAATTGACCCGACTATACTGCTGTTAGGATCGACGACGTCTTCCCTGACTGTCACTGTCGAGCGGGAGCAAGGTACGCGAGGACGAGGCGAGAGGAAGGATGCGGGTTTGTAATCACGTCTACGAACGGGGAGGTGAGCTGTTGGAGCGCCAGGGGTTCTCTTTGCCAAGGGTTGAGGAGGGGGGCTGGTGATAAGTAGTTCCCTGCGGCGCGAAGGAAGTGAGAAACCTGCGCCGATAGTCGCACAATGTACCGCGCCGGAAGCATTCCCGCGCTCAATTCCCCGACTTCCCGGGACGGGAACTTTCTGGGAACGAATTTCCCAAAACTTCGGGAGAGGCGCTCTGAACATCCACTCCCCCCGTCGCAGGGATCCGCCGAGTCCTTCACCTGCACACGTGCGAGTCTCAGGTCCATCTGGCGCCGCATTTTCAGAACATTTCAAATAAAAAATACATATTTGGAGTCGTTTCTGTGGCGTCACTCCCTCATAATTTATAAGTTTCTTTTTTTTTTCGTTTAATGGTCTCTAGACCCCAAATCATCATCAACACAAAATGTATGCATTCACTTTTTATGGACTTACGGACACTATAGCTGCTGTATGTTTGTTCCGTACGCTTAATGAGCTGTCACTGATAATTTATTTTACATTAAATACCTCTCAATGAAGTGGTTAGGGGTAGGTTTGTTAATTAAGTGTGTATCTCTCTGGAATCATAAGACATAAAAAAAAATTTATTTTTGCAGGTATGTTTTTAAGGCTTTGTGAGCATTTACTAAGAAACGAATTAACGTAAAATTAAACTCTCGAGAGGATGAAAGTGGCTGGGTTATGTAATTTTCTATTCAATTTATTCATACATATAGACCGAATCGTCCTAAAGTTTTCTTCCTGTAGACTTCCGTAGTGAAGCACGCGTAGGCTACATAATGTAGTTTTTTTATATATATTTTTGCCGACATTATATATATTTTTTAATTTAAAATGACAGAAATTATTTGTTCTTCAACTTCATTGGCCTTGTCATACTAAAATTTTAAGCTAAGCTTATTTTGTTCCTTCATTTGTTCTAATTACTCCATGGAAACAGCCTGAAAATTCCTAGAACTATCTACGAATTACCACGCAAATGCTTCTGCAGTTTTAATTTAAAGTATTTTTTCAGTGAAATTAATGTAAAAGTAAGCAAGTAAACGCCTTATTATATCACTGCACAAAAAAAAATCTTTTGATTTCATTCCTTTCAGTAATAGCATTAACACAATAATTGGAAAACATTATACGCGCTTTTTTTTAAGACATCCTAAATTATGGCATTAAAGAACATATTTATTTTCATAAAAATAAATATAAAATACATTGCCTAAACCAAAAATTCCTTAAATGTTCGTTTAAATGACGATATATCTGAATAGGTTTTACTGGTCACGTAAGCATAAAACTGACGTTTTATAGAGTTGAGAGTATTTTGTAGGCCTTATGACAAATTAATAACGTATTTATTCCTAAAGTTTTACATTAAAATAACAACTCTAGATATATAATCAATCAATAGGTTATCAGTTGAAATTTTATATTAAAAATATTGTTATAGTTTAAGCAGACATTAAAAACATTAAAATTAAATAATAAATGCGTTTCATCAATTTAAACATTGATAAACAAGTTTTAATCAAATATAGAGATAGGGAGTTTCTTGCGTCACCTATATTTCACGACAGGATGGATATTAAATACAAAAATATAGTTGCGTTGCTTCTTTAATGGTCCTAGTTTCCTTCAACTATTTTCGAATGATTTAAACCGTCAGACGACACATAAAAATTAAAATAACAAACCTGGGCAGCCTACTGAACATGCAACAAAGAGAGACACAACAGAACATAAGTCTGTAAAGTCAGTCACGCCCAGGGACAGCTCGAGGACCGCTCAGGGTCCCGCGAATAGCAAGCCCCGCGCCTGCCTTTTCATTTCTTTACGTCCGCTGCTTGTCTAGTTCTCTGTTAGAAATTATATCTTCAATTAGCGGGAACTTCAATTGAGTTTTCACGATTATGTATAACAAATTTTCAAAGATTTTATTGCTCATACAAATACGCGATTATTTCACCAGAGCTTTATTGTTGCCATTTATAAAACTATCCCGAGTATAATTTATCGAGAGAGAAAAAATTATCAAAAAAAATTAGTAAAATCATTGTTGGAAATCAAGGTCGAGTTTGTCATTAGAAAAAATATATTTTAAAGATTATATTTCTAATTTTATGGTTGATGGATCCCGAAACCCCCGGCTACCCAAAAAGGCACACATCCCAAGTATCAGGAAACCGCAAAAGTAAACGGCCAAGGGCCCCACAAAGTCCAGAGCCGCCACTTATATTCCATCTAAACCTCATCATCTCCACGCTACTAGGTCTTGCAGACTGCACAAGCTGAGCACAGGCAAATATAACGCAGTGTCAACGGCGTGCGAGCACTGCCGGGTTGGCCGACGATTGTCACCGGACAACGCTGCCGAGGACTTCAGTTGCCTACCTTGTCCGAAGAGCCCTTGGCAGAAGGACGGCCCGGTCAGCAAGACCGCTGCCAGGACGAGCGTCACCACCCTGGAACACCACGAGAAAACCCTCGAGTTACTTTGTTTGGACGTGTCAAACATGCATGAAGTCACTGGAAGTTTGAACAAACTGCTCTGAAATAAGAGGCCATCATTCCTTGGATAGTGGGCACTAGCCGCGTCAAAGGCTGAAGATTTCACAGACGTTTAGGTCAACATCTTCAGGGTGACATTCTTCCTGAAGATGGTGACTGTAACGTTGAAAGAAACGCCTTTGGCGCAGGTAGAACCAGCAAGCCAAGCAACCTCTAACTGCTCTGAAGTTTTTGTCTTTTGGCAACCTTGCTTGTGGAGCATGGTATCGTTCCTGCCAAGGTTGGCTTATGCATTCAATGTCTTAGCAAGATGACGTTATCTTGTCTTCTCGTAGGTGATACGAGTTTATATGGTTAATGTTTTTTTTTGTGAATACAGTGATTGTTTGTGGTAATGTAATCTGGTTTGGTTGCGAGTTAGTTTTTAGTCGTTGAATAAACCAAATTAACCGGTTCATTCACATACCTTCAGAACTTCAGGCAGGTTCGACATTGTAAATAGGTTTCCATTTTTTTTTCTTTTAAAATTCTAGCATTCACACATACTCAAATGAAATTTAGGAAGTTTCTGTACTTCTCGCAGTTCCAGACGTTGGTTGGCAATTGAATAGTTTGTATTGTTCGGCCAGTCACGTTGTTTCCATTTGAAAAATGTTTATGCTTCCCAGAAGCGAAATTCCGTTGTTGCATGAACGCAAAATGATGTTTCGGGTGTGTCGTTCAAGAAGTGAGTAGAAGCAGGTATGTGTCCGTTTCAACGTCCTAGGAAGCAAGAAAAATCTTTTTTAATATTTTAAAGTAGGCTTTTATTAATATTTTTTCTGATATTGTCAATTCAAAGGCGGGGCGAAGTGGTCAAGCGCATGGCCTGGAGAACGGTCAGCTCTGGTCCGATACTCATTGGTACAGGTTTTTTTTCTCACCTTTACATTAATTTAGTAAGTTAATATATATATAAATCGAAATTGTTTTAAATAATACATTTTTGAATTGCATTTACTCTACAGCGTGGTTTTTGATTTTAACTTTTGTCCTTCAATAGCAACGTTCAGCAAACGTTTAGCAACATTGCACATTAGTACGACCAACTGCCAACAGGTGGTACTAGCAGTAAACCTATTCGCATACTATTCAACCCTCAGAAATGCTTCCTTTACATTGTTGCTGCGATTGCTAAGGGATGTGAGGATGTGTGTGGTGTGGACGCATCCCTGTGTACATGGATACAGTCCCTGTGGACCCCTGAACGTCACCTGTAGAAAGGGCAACGTCCGCCATGTTTGAGGAAGTCTGCTGGCGAAGTCGCGGAATCGCCCGAGCGAGAGGCCACCGCGCTGGCGACATGGCGCCGACTAGCGGCCCGCTGGGAAATCACGTCGTCTCGTCGCGTCGCGTGGAACCTTTAGAGTAATTGTTCCTTATCGCGTATTCAGTTCATATCAAAATCAAATATATTTTGTTTATGGTACAGTTTCGAAACAAAGACACATTCAACTGCTCACTGAATTTTAATGTTTTACGTTAAAACACGTTTAAATACGTTACAAGGAACAATGGCTCTCGAGGGCAATGTTCCTTTATCGCGTATCTAGTTCAAATCAATCTTTTTTAGATCGCATAACTTCAAAATATAAAATAATTAATTAATTGTTCAGTTTCAAATCAAAAACACGTTCAAATGCTTACTTTATTATTATTTTTTTTAAATTTCAAATACAATTGGATACGTTACACGTAACAATTACTCCCGGTAACAATGTTCCTAAACGTATTACATTTATTTTAAAAATCAACATATTTTTTTTGTGATTTAAGAGTTTTACATCACAAACACGTCCAATTGCTTTTTTTTATTTATTGTTAAAATACAAATGATTACGCAATAAGAAACGATTAACCGCTTGCCTCTCTCTTCGTCAGGACTGCAGGTCGATTTGAAGCGTGTCTTAAACTGCGATTTGTACCTGAATCACTTCGCCAGTTTTCAGCCCTGGTTTTTCGTGTCGAACCGTGGAGAACGGGAAAATTCATGGATTCGTTTCACGGTAGTCTATAATTCAAATACTTCAAGTTTTGTGCATGTCCTATTATTGTTTAAGAGTTAAATAATTGCGTTATTTTCTAGATGTAGGTTATAATGTGCATAATCAAGTCAATCTCATGTGATAATTGGCTGCTGAAACATTTCTCTATTGTTTCTCGTTTTAGTTGATGAATGCTTTCTAGTCCCTCAAGATGTGTCGAACATCCTTGCTCCAGGGTCAATGGTTATTCAGTGTAGGAAATTTCTCAATCTAGACTGTCAGCAAACAATAAAACCAAATTATTCAAGTCTCTTGTTACTTCCTCGGAGATGATGTGGAGAACTTGAGCCAGTGAGGAACTCACAACAAAAGAAGCGTCGAATAACAGACTACCCAATTGAGAAGTATCTCAAGTCAGTAGTAGCCAATTGACAGGTCGCATTTTCCCGAGAATGCAGAGGAATGTAAAGTGTTATCATAGAGGTCATTGAATCCGCAAATTTCTCCAGGCCCTAGCAATCATCTCTTCGCTCATGCTAAACGCAATACTCTATGTCAATGGTGAAGCTTCGATTGACTTTTTAATCGTGTGGATTGACACAACAGCAGCAGTTGTGAAATTCCAAGTTATCGTGCACATTTAATGTGACGTTTAGCTTCGGACACGTTGCTCGGTTGCCAGAGTCAAACCTATATTGTGTGTGTGTGTGTGTATATATATATATATATATATATATATATATATATATATATATATATATGCTACCGAATGAAACCACGAAATCCTCTTTCCTCTATTTTGCGCACTCTAGGCTAAAGATGTTCCAATGAGTTCTGGTCACTGGTTAATTAGTTATGCGGCGCCTTGTTTCACTAATATGACAGACACCATCATGGATTGTGATGTCACGGCGGCGAAATTTGAACAAAACATTTGCCTTAGAAAATATGAAAATTCCTTATTGAGGCTTAAATTCCCAATGAAAAAGCTTCCAATAATCCTCTGGGGGAACCTTTGACCTTGACCTTGACCATAAAAATGAAATCATTAATTTTCAACCAATGTGTCGATCCGAGATCATTGCTGTGAACCGACCCGAAAGTCGGTTCACACCGAAGTTGCCAATGACGTTCGCTCAGCACTGATTGAGTTCAACGGAGCAACGGAAGACGTGGTCGAACGATGATTAAAACCAGCCAATGACTTGATATCACGCCTGAACTCTGGTGGAGCAACTGGCAAGTAGACGTGCTTCTTTCTCACAGAGGCGATGATGACTAGAGGTGTAAAAGAAACGAAAAAAAGCGTACCCGTATGTATTCGTTACTATAACAATTAGTACTCGTTACTATCGTATCGTTACGTTACTCGTTACTTCTGATACCGCATAACATGCTATGTTATGTTGCAGCAACGAATCAAGTCATATTGCGTACGCGTACGGTATGACGTCGCGTAAATAATAATAAACCGAATATAAACAATTAGCAATATTTGATAATTAACAGTTTTTGTTAACCAAGAAACAATTAAATCTCATTAGAGCGGCTTTATTATATTATCACTTTTAAGATAAGAACAAAAAACACGTGAAGATACGCGATAATAAAAACAAAGACATACATATTTCTAAATTGTAAAAAATACTTTCTTACGTTGTTTATGTTCCAATCTCAAACTTTTGTCTACACACACAATACCTTTAATAAACAGTAAAAAACTTGGACGACGAATTTCCAAATTATACTTTACTTAAAAAACAAACATCGTTCTTTGTAACGTACGTTTTTTAATTTAACGAATAAGCGCGCGCATGCGTAAAACATACGAAAAATGCGAGTAACGAAATGCATCCGTGTGTAACGTTTCGTTACTCGGTACTAGATGGCGCGCCCGTTACTCAGTACCGAACACATACGGTTTGCTACAGCTCTAATGATGACACTATCGCCTTGTGCAAAATGAAACAGAAGAGCTCTTGAAGGGGTTGGACGGTTAGAAGTGGGGGGAGGGGTTGTAGTAGGCGGTGTCGAGTGTGTCTAAGCGCACGGGCTTTCAAATTAGCGCCAGCAGAGAACGCGTCGTGACTCGTGCAAGGAATGCATTCACGGCGAGCAAGTCTTTCGAAGAGCTTGGATCAGACAGTCTTTCGTATGGTTTCAGGGCCATATCACAAGCCAGTAAAAAAAAAAAACTTTTAGTGTATTTTACTAATTCCTAGACACCTGTAAAAACTCACGTAACCTCGTAGCCTCAGGCCAGAATCAACAGACGTGAGTGTAGTCAAGTAGATGTTATGTGATCATTGGCTACTTCCACATAGCAAGTTCTCTCGAACATAATAGGTCAGGCCATTACCTATGTTTTTGTCATTGGCTTCCAGTATTTCGAAGCGTGTCAACTAACCCGTGATCCAATTACCACTGTTAACAAAAAATTATCTAATTTTTCGGGTATCTCTCAATTTATAAGAAATCTAAAAATACCAATGAAAACTTTTTTTTACATCCACGACAGCAGACCAAACATAAAGTTTTTTAGCGTAATTTTTTCTGGCTGCTTAAGAAGTGTCTCAGTGCTATTAAAATTAGGCTATTGTTTCACGCTTGAAATGAGAAGTATTAATTATTTTTAAATTTGTTCTTTAAAAGTTAGGATTTTTATGTTCTATTTTTTTAAACGAAGGAACATATGTTATTGTAAAATTGGCAGGTGCATTGTCAACAGATAATACATAAATTATTTTTTTTTTTCAAATTCACGTGGCAACAGCCCACAAGTCAAACCAATGCAGACAACTACCGCGTAAGTCTGAGAACTTTTCTTACGAGACTGCCTTGCTACAAAGGTATACATTCCAAATAATGATTTAAATATGAATTGGATGCCTTAGATTTGTAAGAGTGCTGAACTTGATTTCAATACAAAATTTGATATCATAGCTATAAAGTTAGAAAGAATTTTTTTTTTTTTTTTTTTTTTTTTTTTTTTACAATTCAAAGGCAGGAATCTTTAAACAAATTTAAGTGGCTAGTATGAGTATATTCAGGCATTGCCGGTGGCCTACAATTAGGAGTTGAGTTCTGTTCGCGCATGTCTGTCACACAGGAGCTCTTTTGCAAAATCGGCAGTTCCCACGACCTGAGCCGAAATTTCTCTCGTGTTCTTTCATGAGCTATTGCACAGAATGCCACCCCCCCCCCCCCCCCCCCCCATTTAACTCTCAGTTGATACCCAATCATTTCAAATCTTTTTTATTTTCCCATTCCTTCGAACCTCAACAGCATTACGACCCTGATTTCACCCATCTGAAGGACAGGGACATGACTCATATCTCAGGTAAAGTGGTACTAACCCTGCTGCCGGTGCGAGGTTACTATCGCTGGTCCGCCATTTTGGATTGTTATGTCACTGCGGCCATCTTGGATGACCAGAACCGTGAACTTTGACCCTGACCTTGGCTCCAGCCACCATCTTTGATACCGCCATTTTGAATTATGACTTCACAAGCTCCATTTTCCCCCCGCCATTTTGATTCTAAAGATTTCAGGCATTTGGGATTCAGACTTAATAATTGAAAATTTCATTACAGCCGCCATTTAGAAAATCCGCATTTATTATCAGAAAATCGTGGAAATAATTCAAAGTTTATAAACTAATATTTTAGTACAAACTTTCTGCATTTTTTATCCGCCATTATGAATTAAAACATAACTGTTGCACATTTATGCTAGGAAATTAAAAATATTAAAATTTATATAAAAAGATTATTTAAAAACATGTTTTAAAATTTTAATTTTTAAAAAGAAATTACGTCATGGATTTCTAAGTCTTCGGTTTTGACCCGCTGAGTACAGAATATAAACTGTGACGGATCCTTCCTTTGTGTGAGCTAGTGTAACGTCACATCCACCATCACGTTTTCGTCAGCTGGAGGCCGCCATTTTGGATTATGACATCATCAGGAGCCAACTTATTACTAAAATAATAAGATAAACAAATGTCGTTTGGCGACAACGTGGATGAACAACAAAACGCTAGTGTTTGGTTACGACGTTAAAGTTTTTCAGTTTTGTAGTGAAGCCTCCCTCTGGAATCAAAAGTGAGGAAACAAATGTTTGGGGCGTTCCTTGTGAGAGTGGTTCCTCGTGAGAGTGGTTGCTCGTGAGAGTGGTTCCTCGTGAGAGTGGTTGCTCGTGAGAGTGGTTCCTCGTGAGAGTGGTTGCTCGTGAGAGTGGTTCCTCGTGAGAGTGGTTCCTCGTGAGAGTGGTTCCTCGTGAGAGTGGTTGCTCGTGAGAGTGGTTGCTCGTGAGAGTGGTTGCTCGTGAGAGTGGTTCCTCGTGAGAGTGGTTCCTCGTGAGAGTGGTTCCTCGTGAGAGTGGTTGCTCGTGAGAGTGGTTCCTCGTGAGAGTGGTTCCTCGTGAGAGTGGTTGCTCGTGAGAGTGGTTGTTCGTGAGAGTGGTTCCTCGTGAGAGTGGTTGCTCGTGAGAGTGGTTGCTCGTGAGAGTGGTTCCTCGTGAGAGTGGTTCCTCGTGAGAGTGGTTGCTCGTGAGAGTGGTTCCTCGTGAGAGTGGTTGCTCGCGAGAGTGGTTGCTCGTGAGAGTGGTTGCTCGTGAGAGTGGTTGCTCGTGAGAGTGGTTGCTCGTGAGAGTGGTTGCTCGTGAGAGCGGAGTTGCTCGGGAGTGCGCGCTCGTCAAAGGACCGCCGCCGCGGCGTGGGTGGTCAGGGACTGTTTGCCCGGGCTCGCCGCGGCGATAACCCCGCGGGCCCCGGGGTCGAAGGCGCGCCGCGCTTAACGGACACTCTGGGTCCGTGCGTGCCGCGGACATCCCTCCGTCCTGACACTGGACATGCCGCCAGAGAGCTCGTGGGGCGATGTGGACACCCCTGAGTGGGTGCGAAATTTCATCTCGTTAGTTAACCGATATTTATTTACAGTATTCTTGGGCAGCCTGCTCAAAGCTGCTACTAACAGAACGTAAATCTTCACTACTGTATGCTCTAACGCACTTAAATCTGCCAAATTACTAATATATATATATATTTGAAATATATGGTCCTTTTTTAATAATATAAATTTTAAAAATTCAGGTTCTTAAAACCTTGCTGTTTCTTACTTGTTCTAGAGTAAAATATAGTGTAGCCGTGTTTTCTGATATCTTACTGCACGTAGTCCACGGAAAAACAAAAATCTTTTTAAAAACATAGACTAATGATTTGACATATCCCCATTTTGGACTACTGAGCATATTTGGGTTATAAATTTGAAAACTTAACTATCAAAACATTGGCATGTTCGTTTTATTTCAAATGGTTCTTTATCAAACAATTGTTAAAATTATTCGTTTGTTAAGTAATTATTTGACTCATAAAAACTTCAGTGACGAAGAAAACACTTAATGCTTTGGAGATCTTACATGGAAAAGGATGCTATAAGGAAAAAAAAAACAGGCTAAAAATGAGGTGGAATAACTTTAGCCAATTATTTTTATGCTGAAATAACTAAGACTGAAAGATCTAAGGCTGAGCTATGGTTTTCCTTATGATTCATTGTGAATCGATATTTTACAAGTCGTTACCGCGCTGACTGCCGTCTGTAATGAAACATTGTTTTGAATGTTTGGTTGCCAGAGCGTCGTGCAATGTTGGACTGTATGACGTTTCCACCGCGCAGCTGTCTACATCCACACTAAGTATACACTTTAAAGGATGAGTTCTCTCCCTCTCCGTATTTTAGTCTTTTACTGCTCGGATGTGCTGAGAGAAACCACTTTTCTCGCTACAGAAAGAAACAGTATACGTCTGCTATAGGCAGTAGCCTACATAACAGCTGTACTTTGACGGCTTGACTTAGTCAATAAAATCTAAGAGAAAATGCAGCTTGATAATTAATATTACTTTAAAAATTTACACATTAATTCCGTTATTTTATTTCGTTTCGCTCTTTACGTACCATTCTCTACCTAAAACGTTATTACACAAAACCTGCAGGTCCTTAAAAAATTTCAAAATATTTTAACTAAATATTTTTATACATAAATGCAGCAGTATCTAAGATTGTAATATAGTTTTAATATTATCTGAATGGCGTTTCCAAACATATTTTATTAGAAAAATTACATTATTATTTAAAAATGTAAAATAATCGAAAAATGTAAAAATAACGATACTATCTAACCTTTTACTCTAAAATATTTATACGGATAACATATATGTATACATAATTAAGATAGTTCTTAAAAAAGCAACGCATACTAACATGCAGTTTTTTTACATGGTTACTAAATTAGAATTACCATTTGAATAAAATTACTGAAAACATGTTAAATTCATAGTAATAAACTTATTTGGTACATAATGTTGATGGCAATAATAACTCTGTAACCCAAAACAACTTTCAGCTTTAACACATAGAGTTTATATTTTTATAACAAGGTTTATAGATAATTTTTTTATTTAATTTAATTTGGAAATTTAGTGCTTTGTAATTTCATTCTGACAACTTCTTTTAAAAAGTTACGGAATGATGACTAATAGGTAATAAATATGTTTGTTTTTTTGCAGAAAAATATTTTTCAAGCATTAAACAGGTTTGTATGTCAGGAGAACAAATTATCTTAAACGTAAAGGTAATATAAATATTACTTTTCGAATATGTGGAGAGTATTGAAAAAAATTATACAATCATTTTAAATACCCAATTTTTTTAAACAGATATGTGGTTGATGGTTGGTACCAGAGTGCCTCTTCAATGCAATCGGCGTAAAAATGTCTTCTAACAATTTTAGGCCTTTCCAAGTTTTATTTCTACGAGTTCCTTCTTTGACTGATTAATTTTACAAACTGGTAAATACTGAAACTGATTTTAAAACCACAAATAATTTGCCTGGAAGGTTTTTCATGCCGCAAGTACATGAACATCAGTGGGATAAAAAAAATTGCGTTATTTTACCGTTGGATTTTTTTTGACGTGATAACGTCTCATAAATCGATGAACGCCGGCTGCACGCACGAAAAAGTGTCACGTTCCGCCTGAGCCGAGCGTGCAAGAACCGGCCAACCACCGTGCGAGAAAGTCTTCTATAATATCAAACAGGTTAAGGCGGGCTTTTTAACTAATTGTTCGTGATTATATTTAAATAAATTATTTAAATTAAATTTGCATAAACTGTAGGTAATATTTGAAAATTAAAAAGTATTCAATTTTTCATCAATGTTTTCTTATTTCGTTATCACGTAAAATTATCGTCCGCAAACCGACTTTACAGACTACCCCCTTTTTATTGTTGTTGTTGCCTCTCTGCGTCCCAGGACTCTTACTACCTATTTAAAAGCATTTATCAATTTTAATTTGTAAAATTAATTATAATGTGTTTATTTTCATGTAGTTATTAATAATCTATGTTAATTTGCTTCTATGTTGCCCCCCCCCTTTTTTTGTGTTATTAAAATGTTTATAGGTTGTGCCCGATTGTGAGAATTGGTTATTCAATTATTTTGGCTCGCGCGGTGAATGGTTGTCTGCAGAGGCAGTGACCGGTGCATGTATTCCTGCTGCAGTGCTAAAGCACAGGGAAGTGATGGCGTGCAGAGGAGAGAGCGAAACAGGATACTGTTCTCCTTTGACGCAGGCGGACACACACACACACACAGCTCTCTGAGCTGGAACCGACGTGAGCTCCAACACGGGCGTGTGTTTGTTCGTCTGTGGAACCGATAGGCGGACAGCGCTCGGCCACTATACCGCCGGACAGCTCGCGACAGAGGTGCAGGCAGGAGTACGAGCCGTGTCCAGTGGCGGTGACTCCTGGTGAGACAGATTATCCCGACCTTACGGCCGGCATTCTCACATTCCCCTCACACATAAGGGTAGGGCGGGAGAAACTTCCAGTTCGTTTTATAAACACATTCCAGAGATTATTATTTTAAACAGAACTGTTAGGGATCACTCCCTGTTGTTTGATCGGAAAAGGTGTTAGAGCTTCGGCAATGACCAGCGGCTGGGGCCACCAACCCAGCATAGTCACCGCCTCAGCCCCTTTACCACGCTCAGCTGACCAGACAGTTGGCTGTGTCCTGAGCCCTGAGACGTTATCAGCACTGCTGGCGCCTTCCCCGATCTCCCACATCACACTGGGACCCCTCAAAACAACCCGGTGAACCCGTGGTCCGGTGGAGGCCTATCCAGCCTCTGCTAGCTGTCCAGACTAGTACCGGAGCTATGTTGTCGCTCACCTCGACGACTCCGCATAGGACTCCTGGTGAGACAACTGAGCAGGAGCGTCTCGTAGGACGCGCTGGTTCGAAGGGTGGACACCGCGCTGTTTTGCCAAGTCTGGCGCGCTAGCAGTCCACAACTGCCAATGCTGGCATAAAACCTGGATATGCAATTGAATACTTCATAAATATATCAAAAATTATTTAGTACAATATTAACAGTTTTAAATTTAAAAAAATTATTTGTTTAAAATCGATTGAGAGACCTTTGTGAAAGGGCAGGTATCAATTGTATATATATTTTTTAACTTACAAGATATTTCTTTAAGTATTAAAAAAACATTTAATTTTTTTTTTATTTTATAGCAGGAATGAAATTACATTCAATGACTAGAAGGAGAGAATGTGGTGAAGTTTCATCGAACAACCAGTTTTATATATATATATATATATATATATATACACGCGACAAACCCTTCTTCTGTTACAGTTGCGTTCCGCGGCGAAACATCCGTAGATTTACTGCTAGGTCTAACTGTGTATCGTCAGTTGTTACAATTGTATCGATAGCATCGATAACCGCGGTTACACGGACGTGAAAGATTACTCTGATATTGTCGATCCCACCGATATCGATAGTATCCTAGTTTCAATGTGAGAGACAAGTTAATCTTAAGTCAGCGGACAAAGTTCATGACTGTTAAGCATGGCATGGAACGAAATAACGCCCGGAGATGGATTAGTGATGGAATAAGTAGGTGAATAAAACGTGAGTACTATGAGAAATGTGGACGACCAACAGCAGCATCAGCCACACTTCCGACAGGACGAAAAACGCCCCCTTATCCAAGCAATTATTGCTTTCGACAGTAATTGTTTCCATGTGAAACTTGTCTGCAAAGTGGATATAATTTGAATCAGAATTTTAGTACTTGTAGCATGACTTTTAAATTTTTTATACAAAATCGTTATTTTTATATATTTAATAAACGTAATCGAAGTGTTCAAATTTTCAGAGTTTCTGACAGCTGTGCTGATTTCAAAGGTCAAAATATGAAGCAAAGAACTTGCTGTTTCCATTGAAAATATCTAACAAACATCAATTAACCCGAGGTGAATTAGGTTTTAAGATCAAAGATCATTGGGTTCAAAAAACTTAGACAGCAAGCGTTTCTATTATGAGCATACTAACCCAGAGAAGTTCAGAGTTGCTCCACTCTCCGTCTTATCTGTACCATAAACAAAGTTATATTTCAACTTGCAAACTGTTTTACAAGAGTTTATTATTATCTTCAAAAATATCCCTTTTAAAGTTAGTCATTTAGGATAAGTATAAAATTAAGATGATTATATACATAGATATTCATTGACTGTTAAAAAATGCTCTTTTAGGTCTATAACAGCTCTGTGAAGAAAATGATTCCGCATTCCTTTAAATAAAAGCATTTTATTATTATATTTATAGTTATTGATTACCTTAATATATGAAGTACCCAAGGGAAAATTAAAAAAGTTGGTTATAAGTAAAATAACTGTAAAAAATTTAACCTATTTTTATCCATGTGGTAAAACATAGACATTGGCCACCCACGGGAAAAGTTGTGACCTAAAAAGATTTACGATGAGTATGATGTCCTTATTATACTTGTAACTGCGTGATTGTCTCGCGCAAAGAGGTTTTCGTACGCTCTCTCTTGCCAGCTGTTGCAGCTGGAGGTCCTCTAAGGCTCAATGTCGAGAATCTTGCAGCTAGCTTCTAAGCAAGTGATTTGTTTTCATCTTGTACCCTACACAGTTTGGCCAAATGTCAGTAGGTAAGTTAAATGGTTACATTGAAAAGAGAATATAAAATTAGTTTAAGCAATAATTAAATAAACTCATTTATATGTAAAAAATTTGATAGTTTAATGTTTTTAAAGTTTATTTTCAATTGTTTTATACGACAATATTTTTTCCCGCCATTCATAAAAGTAAAACGCAAATGGATAAAATAATAAGATAATTTCAATGTTAACACCAAATTGAAATTTTTCCACTGAAATATTCAGTTTTCCACTACAAAACAATGCTACAATATAAATACTATTTTTTTTTTTTTACAAAATATGGGGAAGCTGGTCAAAAGTCATACATTTAATGTATAAGTGTAAATATATACGTTTAAATATATTATCAATTTGTTTTAATAAATTCAATTATCTTAGAATATATTAGGAAAATCAAAAAGACTATTCTTAACGCAAAGAATCGCCAACTTAATTCACTAAAGAAGGTCGTACATGAACTAAAAATAAAATTTAGAACTGAACTTTTCTTTAAATGTTCTAAGATTAAACCTGTCTTTGAAACAAGTAAATTTCGAAGTGTTTTTAACCCCCGACGCAAACAAACTGGTGTTATAGGTATGTTTAACATATGTATCTGTGCAGCTGTGTATCTGTCTGTGGCATCTTAACTCCCAAACGAACGACCCTTTTTTGATTTGGTTTTTTTTGTTTGAAAGGTGACTTGATCGAGAGTGTTCTTAGCTTTGATTCAAGAAAATCTGTTCAGCCGTTTGAAGATCATCAGCTCTTTTCTAGTTGATGAAGGGATGTAAGCAACTTCCGCAGGTACGATCAATTCGAAATTTGGTATCCTGTTACTTCAATGATGTAGCAAGAACATGGTCACCTTGGTGTAGTATGGTACAGAATACAAAAACAAAACAATGGTAAAATACGATGATAGTGTTTAATGCATTATAATTACTAATAGTAGCTTCAAGTGAGAATTGCAAAGTCTGGACTATTTTAATTGTTTTGTATTTCACTCTGATAACTGATTTATATAAGTTTTTATACAGTTGGAGAAAATTTCTCAACAGTTGTCAGGAATAATGCGCAAAATAGTGAAAGTTTATAATTTGCTGGAGAATCGTGACTGAAAATACCTGTGCTGCGTCCACAATCACCTCGCTTGCCTTGCAAAGAAGATTTTGTTGTTGCCAATAATTAAGAATCTGACAGGCTGGTCCATCATATATCCTCACGTTTTTAGCAAACTAAAAAAGAAAGATCACGTTGCTGAGATGCTGTAAATAAACTAGCGTGATCGACCTTCAGAACTCATGAAAGAGTTTTTTGTAGTTGATGTATGGAAGTTCGTGACGCACTGTGGCAACCATTCAAGGCATCCATCATGTCCGTTTGGGATCCTTTAACGAGCGACTACGTTTTTCTGAGTTCGAAACACTAAACGAATTTGACTGAAATACAAACAAAATACTGCTGAGAGCAAGGTAACCTAATCCAACCTCAAACTGACAAAAACTGTACAGTGCCACAATGCTAACATTTTTAGTTAAGAGAAATAAGTACAAATTGAAGAAAAAAAATTGCTAATACATCAATGTGAAAGATAGTATGTTTTATTGTGGGTTTTTTAATCAACCATATATGTATTTACTACAAAGGCTGTTTCTATGAATTCTGGAACAGAGATAGTCCGATAATTAAACTTCTAAAGGGAAACGTGGACTGAAATATTTATGAAAATAACTCACGTTGAAACGGACCGCAATATTTAAAGTTTCTGTAAACATTTATTTCGCAATTACTTTTAGTTTAGATTACATTATAAAATACGCAATTCTAAAATAGTTAATTTTCGTGCCTCTGTGTAGTTATGATACTGTCAGTAGAGTTGTTATTATTATACTGCACAGACAAACACGGTGCCGAGTGTATCGAAACGCTTTGCGACGAAAAGGAAATCCAACCTGCCTCACGACGGTTGCAGCAACAAGTCAGAGATAATTATTCCGTAAAAAAAAAAACAGCGCTGGAAGGCAAACACACGCAGCTGGTGTAATGCGGTTAATTTTACAAGAGAAATTTGTAATGTTTCGGACAGAGCTGCATGTCAAAACGCGCGAGACGGGGTCCCGCTGCGCGATCTAGAATTCCTTCGACAAATACGCGGACACGTCAAAAGATTGATAACCCACCTCCTCCAGGACTGAGATATGGCGCCGCGTCACCTCATTAGCTCGTCGCTGCAGTCTCAGGTTCTCGGTAATGACAGGGTCGCGCCTTGTTATGGCGTGATTTAGGTTTCCTAACGACCGTCGGGCTGACAGTGGGACGCCTTAAACGCTCCCGCTGGAGGAAACCAGTCAACCAGTCCCCCCCCTCGCTGTCTCCCGGACGCTCTGATATACGAGACCAAGACGCTGGTGTAATTGGTGGCTCGCATCGCCCTGGGCGGGGAAAAAGGCCTACAGGAGCCGAGGCCAGGAATAAAGAGACCAGACGGAGTCTTCAGGACCAAAGGGCATGACAGGCCTGGCTGTATTTCACCCCAGTGCCGGTAGCTGTCTTGTCTTACCACCCTCCACCTCTATGATTAACTCCCAGGCTTCGGAAATTACCAGCAATTTTAAACTGAACACGTGTCTCGGCCAACTTGGCGATTTTAAGGGTGAGGGGGTAGGAACGCTATATAAGTAGCAACAGTTTTTTTTTTACGTCATGACAAGCTTGAAACTTTTTAATATTGAAAATTTGTCTTCCTCAAATCCAACATCACAAATTAAGTACTGGCCAGAGAGCGTAACATAGAATTAATAGACTGTTATATTACAGTGTTAGTAATTATACCAGTGTCTTCATAATGGAAATTTATTCTGGCAGCTCGTTAATTTAAACTAAAGGCTTTTCACTTAAACATATACTATGCCTTAAACGCAGCCAAAAATTAAAAAAATAATACAATTGAAAATTGTTGTGTTTTAAAAACTGTTGAAACCAAAGAGGCGGCTTTCTGTTTCTATCTGTACCCCTTAAAGCTGCACTGAAATATTCTTACTGCCAAGGACTACATGGTATCTTCCTGCCACGTGTGTATGTTAACTTTGCTTTCGGAGTTACGACTTGTTACAACGAGTCAATCATTTAAAGGCAAAAAAAAACAAATACGGTTATACTACTTTCATGTTACTTCTTTCTTCAATATGCTTTAGCTAGCTCATTCCTTATTTCCCACTCCCTCCCTGTCCCCACTACTTCCCATTCTCCCACTCCCCTATCACCCACTCCCTCTCTATCACCTACTTCTTCCCTAACTCCCACTCTCTCATTATCTCCAACTACTTTCGTTGTAGTTATTGACTCTCCAAAGTTCCGACATTCATTCCAGAAAAATGAATTTGATCACCATAAATTCGAAGCTTTATGGGTAGAAATTACCATTACTAATGGTGAAAAAGTTTTAATTGGTACCGTTTATCTACCCCTCAATTATCTGTTCCAGACTATAATGAATATTTAGTATTATTAGAAGAAAAATTAAGTAATTACACTTCAAATTCTTTTGTTTGGTGATTTTAATATGCCAGTTATAAACTGAACTAGCAATCATACCCAAAACGTATTGCATTTTAAAAATAAGATCGATGGATGTAAACGCCTAGAAACCATTAGTTATCTTAATCTGGAGTAGTTAAATTTTACCGTCCCATTTACAAAATTTTTAGAGCAAGTATTTTCTTATTTCACATAATAAATGGTCCATCTGGTTGTTGAATTTAGATGACTATAATCTTTAAATAATTTTTTCTGTATTTTTAAAATAACATAATCTAGAGCATTTAAAATTACTATTCAATTCGCCATTATAGTAAAGGTGAATACCTTTAATATATTTTGCTTTAAAATCATTTGACTGGTGACCCCTTTATGAGTGATGTAAAACAAATGGTTGAACTCTTAGCTAGCAGAACAATAATCAAATATTATGTACTCTTGAACAAATACTACCATAACCAAAACCCGGTTTGGATTTCTAACGAATTAATCAAACTAATAAAAACCAAATAATATTAGCATAAAATGTATAAGAAACATAAAATTGATTAATTATTATCGTTTCTCTTATCAAAGAAAACTTGAAAAACCAAAAATTAAAATTAGATAAAAATAAGTGGAAGTCTGATTTAATAAATAAACTCAAGAGTAAACGTAACAGTTTCTGTAAATATTTTATGCTCATGAAGATGGTTACTGGAAAAGTTAAAACCTGCTAGTGAATGACTCACTCATTTAAAATTTTAATACCTAGATAATTTTTTTCGTTAAAATTTACAAAAAAAATTATTTTAGGTATTTAGAAAACTTACTTACATAAAAAAAAAATTCAGTTATCGAAATCTGAAATAATGCTATTAATATATCAGTGCCAACCGTTACTGAGAGTCTGTTTAAGTGGGTCATTAGAAAATTAAGTCAAGTAAAGCCACACTGATGGAATACCTAATTTTCTAAACCAAGGCCCTACTAACATATTTACGCCATTATTAACACATACCTTTAACACTAGATTAATAAATAACACCTTTTCCTTGATATGGAAAAAATTCAATTGTAATACCTATCTTTAAAATGGGGGGAAAAATATAAGTGAAATAATTATAGACACATTTATTTGTTATGTAGTTTTTCAAATGTTTCGAGAAAATTATATATAGGCACATTCATTTTGATCTGAAAAATATAATTTCAGAAAAACCAAATATGTGTTTCAATCAGGAAGATCCACTCTAACAATGTTTTTGGTTATTAACGTAGCCTGGTTCTCTAACTATCTCACAAATAGATATTCTCAGTCAGAGTCGCTAATGTATTATTTTCAAGCTTCTCTTTTTCATCAGGTATTCCTCAGGGCAGTAAAATATCTGTACTTCTTTAACATTTTCATAAATTATATTATAAGTTTAATAAAATAATCAAAGTTTTATTTCTGTATGCTGATGACATTAAATTGTACAAAATCGAAAGTAGAAATAAATTTCTGAATACTTTAAACATAATAATTAAGGTGTTCAGGCATGGTGCTATTGCAATTGTTTGTCACTAAGTTATGAAAAAAATATATATTTTGTATTACTTTCTCAAAGGAAACATACCTAATCATCCATAATTATCAAATCGAAAGTGACGACATTAAACATGTGGGCCACATAAAATATCGAAGAGTTATATTAGATACTAAATTTTATTTTTATTAGCGTGTAGATAATCCTCTTAGTAGTACTTCAAGAACTTTAATATTAATGAAATATATTACTTTTTCCGCAACAACAACTGTCTCAATTCTATGGGCATTCTTGACCTTAATCAGATCAGAATTAGAATACTGATCTGTAATATGGAATCCCATAAGTGTTACTAACTCCAATAAACTAGAAAATATCCAGAAAACAAAACACACACATATGTATAAATATCTGTGAAAAATTTCATTCACCCGACAGCCCTTTTGACTATGTTATATTTTTCTCTAATTTCAAAGTAAATTATCTGTTCATTAGAATTTATCTCTTCATTAGAATTTCCACTAATAATGAAAAATTACTCATTGATTGTTTTTTATAATTTTTTTATTGTTTCGTTTTAATATCGCAAATTTTCTTAAGAAAAATTATTATAAGGGACCAATTGACCCTTCCCAAATGATAAGTAAATAGGTGTGTTAAAACCTATTATACACTGTCGCAACTAGAAACTTTCATTGGAAAATGATATTTTAAATCTATTAAAATACATTATGATATATTTGTGTTTTAAATTAAAAATTTAATTATATTCTTGTCATAATTTTGGGGAAAAAGTAAAAAAAAAAATTTTTTGTAAAATCCACTGAAATAAATTATATCAGATTGATTTTTTTTAAAAAAAAAAGCAGTAAAGTTAAAAAAATATATGTTATGAACTTTATAAAATTTATTTGTTTGCCTGTGTTGTGTGGTCACTTGTATTGTCACTCTATGTATATATTAAATTGTTTGTTTTAACAGTTTTTTTGTGTAATTGTGTGTATGTTAACATATATTTATGTTTAGATTTTGTGGCATTCCATTTGCCAGATCTTGGATGGCTTGCAAAACCAAACAAAATAAATACAATAAATATCCTACTCCCTCTCTATCCCCAACTATTTCACTGTATTTCAATCGCTCCCTATCTTTCACTCCCTCCCTATCTTTCACTCCCTTCCTATCACCCACTTCCTCACTATCTCCTACTTCCTCCCTATCTTCCTATTCTTATTTATCCCCCACTCCCTCCCTGTCATCCACTTCTACCCTATCTCCCACTCCCTTCCTATTTCATACTCCCTCTCTATCTCCTACTTACTTCCTATCTTATTTTTCCTTCCTATCCCCCATTTCCTTTTCGTAACCTTTCTTCTACCCGTATATTTGCCCTGAGACCTTTGTAATCTTTAAATGATCTAGTGTAGGGAAGATGGTGCTAAATATTCCACAATTAACAAATCAGAGGTCACTCTTAAAAAGTTTAATAAAATAATTTGTGGTCGTTAGTTAAGATGAAGCTTAAAATGGTCAGTTAATTTTGCTAAAGTTTGGATATTAACCTCACCTGTGTGTTGACAACACAGATTAGGTTTTTACAGTTGAAATGAACAGCTTTAAACAACTAAAGTTAAATCCGTCTCTTCGTAATGATATCAGTCAATGTATAAATAAAATTACGCGAAATCAGTATATAAAGTACTATCGTGAGAAAAAAATGCAACCTTTGCAACAGTGATACCATTCGCTCAAGTAATGCCAAGTACAACAACTTTTTTCTTACTGTCTAACCAGTTGTATAAATAACTGTGAACAAAACCTGAGATATTATATTTTTAATACGAAATTCAGGTTGCTTAATTTTTTTGAAAAAGCGACGTTTGTTCTCATACAAAGTTATGTTATTCTCAAACGTTTTGTTCAACGGCTGGGATGCTTGGCTTGATGCTGAAGATAGTGTATCAATGTTTGACGCTTCGCGTTCATACTACTAAATTCCACCATAGACAGGTCTTCGCAGATAGCTGTGGCGTTCCGAATGGACATCCAAACCGTGCAGAACTCCGGGCGTCTATTCATCATTTACAAAACCAGTCAAGTTAAATGTAAAAATATCTTGCTATGAATAGATTTTAGAGGTAATACAATCTAATATGGATATTCCACTTGCTGCTAGTTTCGTTTTTATCGTGTGTTTTTGGACAACGAAAAAGACGAAAACATATTTCCTTGCAAGCGGTTTTTAGGTGTAAAATATTTTTGAACGCAGTTTTTTACGTGGACTAGTCGCGTGTAGGGAGAATTTATCTATATTATTCCACCTTATGTTCGGTGCCTGGCGCGTAGAGGCGAAGTGGCGTGCGATGTACGAGCCAGTGTCGCCCGTAGCGCCCCCCGCGTCTTTAAAGCTCAAGCACGCAGCCAGCTCAGCCTGACGTTTACTCAAGAAGGTAGCACTTTAACGGCTACAGACCAACGAAACAGGGAAAGTAATCGTTCTAGGGATAAGCATTTTTTCGCGAATAAATTTCAAACACCTATCTTCCGGCATTATGGTACTACAGTACCTTTAGGTTCTTCTTTGTAACTGGTGGTCGCCTGCAAAAGAAGCCATTGCCTTAGCTGGCCAGGCAATTTACAGGACGTGTAAACTTCTGCACTGAATCACAGTAATTGGGATGACGACAGTGGACTTGCACATTAAGTAAACTCGATCAGACACTGAAACATAGACGATGCTACGCTGTTTTAACTCTCAGCTTGTATTGAAATATTTTCATGGAAAAAAAAAAATTGCATGCATGTAGTCATAGTCTGTAGTTAGGAAAATCTCCCGACATTTCCCAAAAGTTTTTTTTTTCTCGGGACAAACACGTTCCTCTGTAACGTGAGTCCCCGCGTCTCACCACTGCGCCACTTCGTCCTTGAGTATCGCGCAATAAATCTCTCTCGGCGGCATGGGAGGGTTGAGTTTCGAACTGATGGTTGACGGGTTCGCCGCTGATGGCCGGCCGAGGGCCGTTGCCCCAGCGCGACCCCGTGCGCCGCTATCAGCGCGGTGACGTCACCGCGCCGCGACCTCGCGGCCGAGCTGGAGGGGGGGGGGGGGCAGCCTTCTTTTCACAGACGAGAGAGCCAAACGTCCGATCGTGCATCTTCGGTTTTATTTTTTTGTTCATTGTAAATAAATATGGCGGTGTTAATAAAAGGATACTAAAGGTCAATTAGGATAGGTTAGCTACATTATAAATACTTTAAAACATTGTGGACGGTTGATTTGGTTAGGATGGCTACATTAAAGATAAGGGAAAAAAAAAAACTTCGGGGAACTTCGGGTATTGGCTCTCTCGTCTGTGAAAAGAAGGCTGCCCCCTCGAGCGGGAGTTGCCGCGCCGCGGAACATTCGCGAGTTCGACGACCTTCGCCGCGCTCCAGGCCAGCGGGACACTTCGGGCGGACCACGTGGGCTGCAGACACGGGCCAGCCGCCGGGACGATGCCGGGACGGGAGGTCTCCGACGGCTTCCCCGCTGGCGCGTCCGCTACCAGCACAGAGTGGCCAGGGCGTCGTGCCTTGGAGCGCTGGCTTGGCAAACTAAAGGGCAGAAATTAGCTCTCCGGCTTTTTCCCTGATGGTCGATATGTGCTGCAGTGGGAAAACGTTTCCTAATGTTTATACACAGAGGCGTAACTTCTGCTTTTCAAATGGGGTGGCAAAGACATACTACCGGGGGCTGGGGTTATGGAATGTCTCCACTTGTGAGCGTGGTCCTCCAACGGGAATTTTTAAAAAAAAAAGTAGCTTTAAATTTTTTAAAGCTTTTTGAAGTGAAACTTCTAATGCGACTTTCAACAAGGTTGCGTTAAACGTTCAACGCTCCTGGGGAGGGGGAATAGAAAGAGACAGAGCGAGAGTGAACGCGTGGCAGTCGAACGCATGCGCGTAGTATACCTGTTACAGGCCAGCGCGAGCGTTAGCAACGAGTAGCGTCCAATATTCCAACGCAAGAGGGAGAGAGAAAGAAAGATACACAAAGGTAGAAAGTAGGAGAGAGAAAGAGAGTGAGTCGGTAGATCCCAAGCACATGCGCGTGGTATTCTTGCTATGCAGCGAAGTAAACAGTGAAGTTTCACTTCTTCCGCGCGGAGGGACTCCACGCACTATTTTTTTTTTTACTACTTTCACCACAAAACACAAAATAATTGCTAACATTCTCTTTCCACCCTGATAGATTAATATGTAGATATATTTATTAATAGAGTTTGTGGGGTGGCAACTGTCACCCATTGCCACCTCCGAATTTCCTTCTATGTTTATAAGTGATATGTGTGCATTCAGCCAAAAATCTTAAGTTGCATTTTAATTATGATATGTATACGTCTTCTGGTTGTTTGTGATTCCCTCGGCTGGGTACACGTATTTAAGCGGGAAACTAACGACTTGTTTATTACAAATAATACGGAAAGTATTTTAGATAGAACAGTTAACATAACTGTATAGCTGGAAAAAAAATTCTTAAACTATCACACAAAGTGTTAATGTCGTAAAATTATATCATTGAAGTTTTTAGATATTGTCCTTATTTACATTAAAATTTTGTGACGTATCGTTAATCCCCTATTTTTATTTGGTTGTTTTTTTAGCTCTGATTTGTCTCATCCCAAGCAGACCGAAACGTCCGTACAATTGATTGCTGATAGGGTTGATTTCTCAACCCTGTTAAGATGCTTTCTGCCGTTGAGAGCAAAACGTCGGTTCAATACATTTAACCATGAAAGCAAAGATAATTAGCCAGGCAATGGACGTGAAAGACCGCAATATGATATATCTTTCCCAATTGAAAACACTTCACCAAATGTTGTGGGCGTCCTACAATCACAACGCAGAGTATCAGAAGAACAAAAAGTGGCTTCCCACAGTGTGACTATAGATTGCATGCTCGGGCACACCCTGAACTGTACAAATATTTTGTAAATGAAAATTAAGTAATCATGTACAATCAGATATATTTGTAAATTTGTACATTTACATGAACGCAAAAATTATCGCTACAAAAAAAAAAGTTCTCAGAAATACTAGGTTCAGATTCTTCCACTCGCATTTAGGTTTTGTGTTGTCCCAGTACCTCCCAATGACTATCTTTCCAGTAAAGACTGCACACATTAATAAACGTAATAAAACAAAATAATATCAAATTGTTTAGAATTAGATTATAGTTTCAATGGTATTAAAAATGTATCATACTCATTAAAGAAAAACGAAAGATTCGCACGTAATTCAAACCCTCATCTCTCTCCCCCACCCCGCGGATAGATTGTATTAAAGCTCTTTGTGATTCCCCCAACTAAAATTACGGAAAAGGGGGGGGGGGGGGGGGGAGAGAAATACAATCTCTCAAAAGTGAAAATTGGACTTAGAATTATTTTAGCAGCTGGTATGGATACTATGAGCTGTGTTCGCACTGCGATTCCCTAGCATGCGGTGTACCTCGGGCCCCATCCTGGTGCTTCAGTAAAATATCAATTAACCCTTAATATTATGCACCAATTTTCATATGCGCGTTATTAATTTTAGTATTGTTTCCACAAATATATTTAGTATGTAAAAATAACCATTAAAATGTGTTGTACATGTTTACATTATTGCTCCTGTAGCATTACAAACTATTTCTTGGCAACTGGTTTCCAAAGAAGACTTTTATAAAAGTACAGAAAAAAAAATGTTTTCTTGCGAAACAATCCCGTTATTAGACTACGTCTAACTAAAACAAAAAACTAAGCACATATTTACAATGTCTCCAAGGTGAGTCTTTATTTATTATGGGAATAAACTGGAAAATATCATAACACTACAGTTTGAAATATTTGGATTTGCCTGTATCCAGCTCAATCATTAATAAAAATGGGATAAATTCTCATTCACGTGAGAAGTCAGTTGTTTCCATACATGAAGGGAGACTGTTCGTATGACTTTGCTTTGAAAGCAAGGTGAAGGTCGTTAGTGCAACACAATAACAAACACACTACTCAAGAGAAAAGAAACTCCGTGGCCTTCAAGCAGAGTGATGTCAAGAAAATATGTCAGCCTCAAAGGATAGCCAAACCAGGATGCAAAACTCGGTCTTCTTTGATACGAGTCTAGTGATTTAACACCATGGCACTTTCCGTAACAAAGGAACACGAGCAAGTGAAACATGTAAGATCAGTAATCTGTGGAAAGGTTAGCGCTCAGACAAATATAGGAATATTCCTACGTCTAAGTACCTTTGTACTTGTACACACAGATTTATAACTATATTAGTAATTAATTCCATATACTTACAACACTTATAAAAATTATATAAAATAGTAATTTATGTTAATTTTAAAAATATTTTAATTATATTATAATACTTAAATATATGTGCATTAAAAAAATTAGATTAGCGGAATTGTAAAAAAATTACACTTGGAAATTAAATTTTTGAATCATAAATGGTTTAAAAAGGTTTAAAAACTTTATAAAAATTTTACAAAAATTATCACACTGGACTCTTAATCCATTATGAAGTGTTAGGGCTAAAATCCAATTCATCTCAAATAAGAATTTCAAATTAATTTCACAAATGATTGCCTCTTAATGCTGTATAATGTACCGAAAAGAAAATGAATAGCACCGATGGTGTCCCGACTCGTGCACGCAACGTACAACTGATGTACCCGTACTTCGCTACGGCAGTCTACAGGCAGAACAACTCTTACGCCGTTCATTATACATACCCGTCCTTGTGGGTACGCCACTGCCGCGCGATGCCCGTTGCCATGGAGACGCAGAAGGCATGAACAATGCAAAATCCTGTTCTAATGCCGACAAAGTACCCACTGTTGCCTAGTTTTAACCACCCATGGGATCTAATTTTCGGAAAATGTCATCCTGCGTAACATAAGGAACATTACTGTGAAGTTTCAAGTCTGTAAAATATAGATACTTGAAAAAAAGGGCAATTTTTGATATTTAAAGTACCCGCAAAATTTCAACGGTGATGAGGACTGCACTAACAATGAAATAGTCGTTAACTTCTAGCGCCTGCGGCATCGTCAACACACACTTTGTACGTGTACTGCATGTTGTATCTAACCCCCTCCAACATATTTGATTCTAAATTGGACCTTTAGTAAGGATCCCTAAGTTTATTGATAATATAATATAGCAATGGAAAAATAGCCTTCCTCGATAATTGTACTAGCCAACACTGAAATAATTTTTCGAATTGGACCAGTGGTTCCTGAGATTAGCGCGTTCAAACAAACAAACTCTTCAGCTTTATAATATTAGTATAGATTTAAGATACAATGTCTTGTTATGTTATAAACGCTCCCTAAAGTGCTGAATAAACCTTCCCAGCCCACTGTAGCTGGTGAAGGACAAAAATATTTTTTTGAATGTTTCTTTTTGTACGTAAATAGCTAATGATTTTCTTCTCAACTACGTAGGTGGTGTTGCTATTCGTTTCATGGCCCATAGACACAAAAACCATTATATTCTCAAAATTTTAAATATATATACAATATTTTTATGGACACGATAATTGCCTAAATTTTTCACAAATAACTTCTTAACTGATAAAAAAATAGAGTTATGAAAAATCACGGTTGGTGTCTTTAATTGACCAAATTTATTTAAAGGGGTAGAAAAGGTATGGTATTTTGAAATACAAAAAATTGCTTTTATCACCTTAATATGAAAATATCGCATCTGTATGAGGTTATTATATATATTTAGAGTTATACCAAAAATAATTATATTTTCAACAAATGCTAAACCGGGGGGGGGGGGGGGGGAAATAGACATTAGAGGACAAACAAAATGCATAACTTCCTTAGTACATACCCCAACAAACCCGTTCAAATTGCTTTATAATTATCAAAAATATTATCTAAATATTTAATTTAAAATCATTGTTGATACAGTTAACTATTGCTGCTAAAGGTGAAAGAAACATGTGTTAAAGGACAAACAATTCATACCTCATTTAATAAAAAGCTATCAAATTGGCTACAATTAATTGCATATCTTTTGAATATTATCTAAAATCATTTTATCTGAAACAGTTTTCTTGATAAGACAAACCATAATTTCAAGGGGTTAAAATTACAAGGATTATGACAAAAATATCATAACTTCCGAACCATATTTACTATCGAATCGATTCTTATTTATTTTAAACCTTCTACATAATATTTAAAACTTTTATGTAAATAAAATTTTCATTCGACAAACCTTTAATACAAGGGGTGAAACAACAATTGGTAGAAGGACGAATAAAATATAATTTCTTCTTTGGAAGGTAAATTATCAAGTCCGTTACAATTAATTGTAAAATTCCTAAAATATATATTAAAATTTTGCTTAAACAAATTTTGATGAGACGAAGGGTTGTAATAAAAAAAATCAAATCTTCCTTACAACTTACACTATCGAACTAGTTAACATCAATTGTAACCCTTCTTAATACTATAATAAACGTTGGTTGAAAACAAATTTTTATATGACTACTTTTTAGTGCAAAAATATGAAACATCTATTTTCAAGGTAAATAAATGCATAACTACCTTAGTGAGCTGAGTATGAAATACTTACTGAGTAATTCAATGCTGGATGCATTGAATTAAAAATATTTTATATGCGTGAAAAATGAGAAAACGTTTAGTCAGTCAAAAATATTCTAGAAGTTTTTTGAACGTTCCAAAAGTTTCCAGAAAGTTGCAGTAGAAAATGGTTTCCTGTAGTATTTGCCGAAAGGCTAATTTTCTTGGAATATATATATGTATATGAGTACGTATATATGTATATATGCATATATTGTGATATTACAACTCACATAATTGAATATTTTATTTTGTTTCACCCAACCATAAATGATAATTCTTTGTAAATAACATTTATATTAATTGCTCTATGCAATAGTGCTTTGACTTTATGATGTAAAGTAAAAAGACAATCTGTTGATGTGAATTCTTTATTGTAAGAAAATTTTATTAATGGTAGAATGTTTTATGATATCAGATGTGTAAGAAAAATGAATTACTATTACCAAGACATTTAGGCAATGAAATGAAATATTATTCAAAAGTACTGACTACATACGTAATTAAAGATAAATGTACATCAAGAAATTGTGAAATACAATTATAGTTTGCTACGATGTGATATATGAAACTAACTGGAACTCAAGATATGTGGAAGTTAGTCATCTATCTATGTTTTAAGGAGTTGAGCTACAAAGACTTTTAATTCAAATTCGATGGGGAACTTCGAGAAGTAGGTGATAAACTTTGAATTACACCAATTTAACTGCGTTCTACAAGAGATGGTACTACAATTGCCATTGAAGATAAGTCGCCGCGATCGTCTGGAACCAGTCTGCAATGCAAAGAACACGCCCGACGAGGACTGCTGCTGATGATTCCACTTTCTTCCATCGTGCTGTGAGCTGTTTCAACTCATCTTCGTGTACGTGACGTTTGAACAGCATCGTACGAAAACGTCGATATATCCTTTGATTAATTTATTGTACAATTTTATGTATCATCGAACGGTATGTACTCAAGTTAGTGTATTGTGCATGTAAATGTTTACTTCGAAAGTGTTTATGTAATTTTGCGATATTCCAAATTCCATCTCCACACATTGATATTATTCCTTCCGATATTAATTAATATTTAATTGTCTTGAACTAACTTAAATTGCCCTGTTGAATGCTTTGTTTGACCAATTTTAATGTCAATCTTCAGTTCATTTCTGTACTAACTGAAAGCCTATTAGAGTACCCTAGAGAGAGATTCTTGGAATTGCTTTACTCACACTGAGCTTAGTCAGGATAATATTGTTTGACTTAATTATATTATATATATCTATTAACCTACTCACTCATATCACTAACTGAAACTGGCTAATCTCCAACGATGGAAATCGTATTATCAAATTATATATTAGTATAATCTTAAAAGGGTTATGTAAATAATCATTTATGGGTTAAGATCTTGCTGATCGACTATGGTGCAGGAAAATTTGTATTCATATGTTTTTAATGAAACCTGGCCAGATAGTCGTTATAAATATAGATCTAACAAAGTTAATATTTATATTTCATGGTAGATTTGGCTGGACAGGTCAGAGATATACAGTTTATGAAGGTTAATTGGCGCCCTAGAATACGGAAGCAATTTATTACACTATACGCAAATCTTAATATTCAGAGTACATTTAAATATTACAAAAAACCGACCAATTGTAAGTTAGAAGTATGTGTTGGTTTCTATGGGCTTTGACTTTTAAACTTTGATACGAATCGATAGCAAAGTTGAAGTTGTGGTGTTACATAGTGTACGGTTACATGGTACCGCGTACAGAAACACATAAACTATGTATTAATTGTGTTATTATTATTTATGTCTTCTTTATTATCATTAATGCTATGATATTGTTTAAAACTTTTATATAAGATATCTGTCCATCGAACTACGGAACTGTCATGCTACAGCCTAGCATCTATAAACATTGAACTGACCATAATACCATCAAACCTAACCTGATTTAATATTTATATAATTGGTTTACTTCACTTCTGTTACTTATTGTATTTTTATCACCACAGATATTTTATGTTTAATAGTTTTACATTTTGTTTTGATGTGATTGTTAATCACCTACATTATTTTACCTGTTCTTGGCTGCAGTGTTTACAGCCGCAGGCTGTCTTGGATAATAGCATACCACCGTGGGCGGAATTGCGTCCGTGTATTATGTACTGTAAAGATGAAGTAAGAAAAGGCGTCTCTTCGTCAGGGCCTATCCCGACGCCGGCCTTATATAAATTATTATATTTTACATAATATTGTAAAATACTGTAAATTCAGTGTATTTAAAATAATTTGTATTGTTGTAACTACGAACGTGAGCGTTTTCAACGAGATCCAGCTACAACGAGATAAGTTATCTACAAATTAGTTTGAGGCTTATGCTATAAGCTAAAAGTAGCCATTTTTAGCTTGGTAGCGTCCCTAGCCCGGACTTTTATGGGATTTTACTGTTGAACAGTATAATTATTTCAAAGTCAGTTAACATACTTTGGACATTTTAAACATCTGGTTGAACATTATTGTAAATTTAAATTATTATTTCAGCGTTAATTACAGTGTAATTCTACTCAGTTATCTGAGGGCAGAACTTCTGCAAACCCTGAGCAATAGCCGAGGCAAAAACGTTATTTATTGAAGAAACACTAAGATATTATTTATTTCACGTATATTTTACCGAAACTGAGCGACGGTAATTTACGTAATTTGAAGAATTTGACCACTAAACTGTTTCTCGTACATGAACTTTTGGTAAATTATATTTTTAATTTAACGAACTTTTGTTTTGACTCTAAATCTGTGCCTACATATATCCAGAATTTTTAAGCAGATAAACATAACCAGGAAAGCCACAATAAACACTATTAATTCCGAATTTTGTCACTACCAACCTGCACAACATATCCCTAATCCTAATAAAACATTTAATCACAGAGTCTTGCAATTGAAGTGTTATTGTTTTGTGTCTTTGTTTGTTTAGATTTAGCATTGTTCAGTGTATTTGTTATCGTTGTGTGTTTTTTTTTGTTATTAAACTGTGTTGTGTTCCTATTGCAAGACACATACATTCTGACCATTACAGTTAACTGTCATTATTTTAATTCATCTGTTTATGTACCCACTCAACTACAAGCAACCCATATAATAGACATATTAGTATAGCAACGGCGTCCAATTACCCACAATACTACTTAATCAGCTATACTATATACTATAGAGAAAGTGACGACACTACGAGAGACACATACATAGTGGTAGGTGTATCTACATAATACTGTTTAGACACCACATATACATATACTACAACAATATAAAGTGGCACTGCAAACGGAGTTTGATAGAAAGTGTCGCCGCAAAGTGGGGCCTTTTGCCTATACGCTACACCTATATACGCTGTTCTTACATATAATATATACGTATATATGTATATATACGTATATGTATATATGTATATATGTATGTATATATGTATATATATATGCCCAAATATATTATTTTTAATTAAAGATGTGAATGCGGTAAAGATTTAAGGATTGTTGTAGGCTGTGCAGCAAGGTGAATTTTCTTGTAATATTTATATACTAGTGTGTATATATTTTATTAATTAAAGTTGTGAATGCGTTTAAATATTTGAGTATGGTGTGGACCATGAACTCGGCCGAAATGCCTGCAGACAGACAGAAGCGGCGGGAGCTAGGAGTCGTCGCTGATGCGGCTCGGAGCGCCAGGCACCGCCGATAGCAGCAGGCCTCTGTGTGCCGAGGCGCGGGCAAACACCGCCACCAGCGCGGCCTGCCGCTCCGCCGCGCGCAACAACACCGAGCCACACATCAAATAAAACAAGTCAAACTTTACACTTATAGCCCTAACGGCTAGGAAATTTTAAAGGTAAGTAAGTAGTGTATGACAGTATATCCGAGCGCAGGATTCCAGGAGAGGACCCTAAGAGTCGACCGCTATCTTAAATTGTGAAGTTTCTGCGGCCATCTCGGATGGCGTTGACTTTTGAACTTGGCCTTAAAAATTGGCAAAAAAAAAATGGCAAAAAATGTGTCCAAAATATGCCAAAAACTACCCAAAATTCATCAAAAAATTATTCATTTTTAGGGGAAAAAAATCCCGCCAAAAATAAAATATAAATAAAATTTCCTAATATCGAGGAATAAATTCCGGTTTTGAGGGAAAACTTAACGTTTTAGTCCTCAAAAAATGCCAGAGGTTTTAAATGTTCTCAAAGAGGCCTAAAATCCTCATTTACAAGCCTCCA